>NC_088696.1:36571003-36882221 GCF_028017835.1 Emys orbicularis
AGCAAGGCGGTAGGTAGAAGGGCTGAGATTGGCTTTGAACACCCAGGCCAGCAGCTCGGCCTGAAACGTAAGGTCTAGATGGAGTTTCCCATGTCATCCCTGCTGTAGAAGGTAAATCTGAGGATCCTGAGTATGCGGTTTGTTTCAGTCTTAGGGAATGCACCGTGAGTCCCGAGGACATGGACACGCTCTGCCAGATCCTTGGAAAATGCACTGGACTGACAGAACTTGAGTAAGTGCCGAGCATTGTGTAAGTGTGTCTATACGTCAGGCTGTCTTGTGCGCCTAGAAAGTGAAATCCGCCTGTATAAAACCAACGGGCCAGATCTCAAACTGGTGTGAATCAGTGTCACTCCGTTTGCTTCATTGGAGCGATACCCATTTACTGCAGTTGACGTTCTGGCCCGGAGTAACTACGCTTTGTGCAGACGGAGCACCTGGGGTGATGAAATCCATCCTCCCAACCCAGGGTCTCCTCCCGCCAGAACTGCTCTTCCAGCCTACGGGCTGGCGTATCGCCTTCAGCCCCCGGTGCTAGTTGCATGGAGTGTTTGGGGCCTCTGTCTCCATGTAAATGCAAGTCTCATGACTCACCCCCATTGCAGCCTTCAGCTCGGAATCCCCTCCTAAGGCAGAAAAGAATTGTCTGACTGCTCCATCTTTCTCCCGCCCTCACACACATGATCTCAGTGCAGTGTTATGTCTTCAACTGGCTCTTTGCACCAAAGGTGAATTTAATCCAGCTATTCATATACAAGTATCTTCCCTCCGACACCCTGTACGTGACCTCAGGAGAGTTACTTTGGTTTTACCCCAGTATATCTGAGAACAGAATTTGGCTTCCTGGAACTCTATAATTTGTGTGTAAATTCCCCTGGACGCGTGCAGTGCTGGCACACCCTTCTGTTCCCCTACCTAGCCTAGATTCAGAGATGGTTACGGTCATGTAGGACTATTCTGATCCAGTTCTAGATAGTCTGGCCTCCTGTGTAGCCCAGGCCAGAGACCCTTACCCAGTGATCTCTGCATCAAACCCATAAAGATGTTTATAAAACGAATGATCTAGAAGCTAGTGGTTTCTCATAACTTATCCAGCTGTTTTCATTTCTCAACAGTTTCTTTTGCTGTTCTTTTTTAACTCCCATATTCCAGTAAATGAAACTTAAACCTTTGAAGTCAAGGATTTCTGAGCCGAGTGTGTATTTTTCAACAGGAATATACATCTCTACCCCGATATAACGCTGTCCTCGGGAGCCAAAAAAATCTTACCACTTACCGCCGGAGTGCGCAGCCCCGTTCCCCCGGAGCACTGCTTTACCGCGTTATATCCGAATTCGTGTTATACCGGGGTAGAGGTGTATTGTTTTAATATCTACTAACTGTGAAGCTTGCAGATCATTTCTATTCTTGCAATGTGTTTTCTCCCTTGCTTTGCAGATTATCTAGAAATGCGCTGAGTGATCAAAGCATTGAAAGGCTGCTAATGTCCCTACCACGTTTGCACAGTCTGAAGCTACTGAGGTAAAATTTGGGGCCATTGTTTTGATGGATGTCATGAAATATTCATTTTGAAAGCGGTAATGCTGCAGTATGTCCTACCAGCATTAATAAATCATCGCATCATTCTACATTAACATAGGGAAAAGCAAACCAAGTCCAGAAACACTCAGAAACGCACTCACCCCAATTCCTCTCCTATGTCCACGCCCAAACACAAACTAAACCTCTTTTAAGATACTGAGATGATTGGATGCCACTCTTGGTTTCTAGCTGCCACCAGGTCCCCAACTCCTGAAATGCTACAAGAAAGACGGTTCTCATGTATTTACATCGGGAAGCAAAAGTGCTGGAGGTTCCACGCTTCTTTTTTTCATGATTTCCAGCCCAATGATTGCAGACTCGGGCCCTGTTTACACTAAACCTTGGCTGATATAGCTATGCTGGCAGAGGCTCCTAGTGCAGGGGTTCTCAGACCAACTTTTCTGGTGGCCTAAGAGAGTGGCCACCAACCCTCGCTGGTGGCCGTTCTGAAAATTTTTCCAACCCCGAGCCCCGCCGCCCCGGGCTGAAGCCCAGAGCCTCTGAGGACACACACTGGTCCCATGTGTCTGCAGAGGTGCTGCCCAGAACCCCCAGGAGGCTGTGTGGTGCAGGCTGCTGATCCCCTGCTGGCGGTGCCAGCAAACACCAAGGCTGCCAGGAGCAACAGCTGGGCACTGCAGGGAGGGGGCGCTGTTCCCCCACCCCCTCATCTCCACCCAGGAGGCTGTTGTGACTGCAGAAAAATCCCCTGGCATTTGAGAAACACTGCCCTAGTGTAGACTCAATGAAAGCTGTCTGAAGAAGTTCTTCCTCCAGCATAACTACACCACCTCCCCGAATGATATAAGCTAAGCGGACAGAAGCACTCTTCTGTCGGCAGACTTGTGTTGGGATTTTTATCAGGATAGCTATGACAGTTTTGAGGGTGCTGGGGTATTTTTTTTTTCACGCTCCAGCGAAACTGTGTAGTGTAGACCAGGCCTCATAAGTTTTGGTTTGATCCAAAGCCCATTTATGTCACTGGGAGTGTTTCCATTGGCTTTGCATCAGGCTCCTGGGTGCTTATCCAAAAAGAGCACAAACTTTGAACCTTTTAGGATTAGCCTACCACGAAATGCCTAAGAGAAGAAACAAGGGCTAGGAGCTCCTGAATTGTGACCCAAGCTTGGACACTGACTTGCCGTATAGCACTGGAGATCAGTCACTTAGAAGTCACTTTCCAAGCGTGTAGGTGGGCATATCTGCAACTCATTTGCACACAGAGCTGCTGCAGTTGTGTAGATGTAAATGGCCACTTATCCATCTAATGGATCGGTTGCATGTGTAGCTATCTGATCTGCACACATGAAAATGGATTTGCAGGTGCAATAAAAAAAAATCACACATGCAAACTAGGGATATGTCTACACTACCCGCCGGATCGGCGGGCAGCGATCGATCCAGGATGGATCAATTTAGCGTGTCTAGTCTAGACATGATAAATCGACCCCGAGCGCTCTCCCGTCGACTCCTGTATGCCGCCACCGCAAGAGGCAGACACCGCGGTGAGTAGATCTAAGTACGTCGACTTCAGCTCCGTTATTCATGTAGCTAAAGTTGCGTAACTTAGATCGATTCCCCCCCCCAGTGTAGACCAGGGCTAGGGAACTGATTCACCACCGTGTTACTCCAGCTTTACGTCAGTGAAGTGACAGCAGTATAAAACCAGAGCTGATGCAGTGGAGAATCTAGTTGTTCAAAGGCAAGAACAGTGTCATACCTACAGTTTTGGAAACCAGGCCCTCTCGTGTCTGTGTCTGAGTTTGTGGAAGTGACGGTCAAGTCCTACGTGAATGGAACCAACCTTCCTTGAAGATGAAGACTGATTTATTTATTTATTTTCCCTCCAGTATTAGGAATAACAAGTTTTCACCAAACTGCACTCTCTTACTGGCCAGCTCTCTCAACCTGTGTGAGCGAATCAGAGAAGTAGAAGTCAGGTAAGGAACTGAGACCTCCTGTTTCCCCCAAAAATCAGCCATCATTGAATTCCAACCAATGGAATTGAGAGCCTTGTCCTTTTCGAAGAATGTGGCTGTGGAGGCAATGACTATTTTTGCTTGTGTTTGCTACAGGTCAAGTGAAAATGCTTTTTTGCATTTAGCGGGGAGGATAGAAAGCCAAGAAACATCCTGCAGGTTGGGCCATACATTATTTATTTATAAGTTTGCTTCTAAAATGTTAGCATTTGTTGAAATAATGTCAGATGAATCCACATTTGACTAAATAACAGCATGGATAAAATTTGCACCATGCATGGTGTAATCCTTACTGATATTTTTAACATCAGGAATAAGAATTATTCTCACTCCTTGCATGGGCAGCACCATGTAGCTGTGCATGTCGTGCAAAAGTCCAGGATCCAGTCTCATGAGAAGAAAGGTGTATTTCTGGAACACCTTGTAATCTATCAGTTGGAGCAGGAGGCTAGTAGTCAGGACTCCTGGGTTCTATCTGCAGCTCTGCAAATGACTCATATGACCTTGGACAAGTCATTAGTAGCCAAATTTTCAAAAGTGGCCTCTCGTTCTGGGTTCTCAGCTTGAAGAACCCTTGTGTGTGATGTTCAAAAGGGCCCGTAACTCCTGCTGAAATTAATTGGCGCGGGAGGTTCTTGGTACCTCTGAAAGTCAGGCTCAAGGTGTCTCAGAATGAGCACCCAAAAACCAGTGACCATCTTTGAAAATGTGGGTCTTACCTCTCGGTAGCTGTTTCCCTGCCTGAAAGAGGGGGATAATCATTACAGAGGTGTTGAGGCTTAATGAATATTTGCAAAGATCTTTACAATCAATGGCAGGGCTACAGAGTCTCGTTCATTAATGCAGGCGTTGCCCCTAGACTGCTGTACAAGCAAGCGACTGGGAATCTGTAGCTTTCAGTGCGGAGGCTAAGTCAGTGCGAGGCAGTTTCTCGGGATCTATTTCAAATGCTGTTTCTGTCTCCCTCGTCTGTCTTCAAACAGGCTAACTGACTGCAGCATCGGTCAGAACGAGGTTGAGGAACTCTGCCGAATCCTTGAACAATGTGGTCATCTTGCGGAACTGGAGTAAGTGGGCTTTGACTTTCCACTGTGGCCTTGAAAGGAAGGTGAACAGAGCCAGTGAGGGAAAGCTGGGTGGATAGAGATAGGTGTCTCCATACACTCAAGCCCCATAGGCTCACTCTGTCTGTATATCCAGTATCTAACAGCATCTAAACAAAGAGGGAAGTGAAAGGAATGAGCTTTGCGAGCTTTCCCTGCGCTGCCTCCTCTGTGGCCTAACCCAGACCCGGAGGGACCACTCACCTGGTCCCACCCATACTCCCTCGATCTGTGGGGATCTGTGGAGCTCCCTGGTACACAGAGTCCCCAGGAGACAGCTTCAGCCCACCAATTGGAACAAGGTGTTTCCACTCTGCTCTGGACTAATGTACATCTCGGTCTTAGAGCCTGACCCACTGCTCATTGAAGTCACTGGGCGTCCTGCCATTGACTTCATTGGGCTTTGGATCCGGCCCTTACGGCCCAATCCTGTGAGGTGCTGAGTACCCTAAATGCCTACCGAAATCAATGGGGCTGAGTTATTGGTTCAGACCCCGATTGGTAAAGGGACTTGAATAGTTTTGTTATCTCAGAGTTCTCCCTGTGAGGCTAGGTTTGTGAGGTAGTTTTCTATGACAGCGTGGTGTGTATAAAATCCCTTTGCTTTCCAATGTTCCAGTTGCCCAGAAGAACTGTAAACAAACTCAGCCTTTATTTGTTCAGCTGCACATGGCTAGCCAATGGCTACAGCTCTTGGTCCCTTCAATTGAGAATATACCATGAAATGCCCATTGTAATGAGGGAGAGGAAAGAAGGTGCAGTGTGGGACTTAGGAAACCTTCTCAGGGCTGGCATGTAGGCAGCCAGGCCTAGTGATTAGTGGGGGTTGGGGGGAAGGGCGGCAGGTCCCCACACTAGCCAAGGTTCAGAACCAGAAGGTCAGGAGCCAAGATCATGAACCACAAGTCAGATACCAGGAATCAGGCAGAATGAGGAAACTAGGTGATCAGGATCAGGAGACACAAGCAGGTAGCACTAGATGAGGCGCCCAAAGCAGGATGGAGCCCAGTTGTAGGGACAACTTCCAGTCCTGTTCCTTCTTCTGCCTTAAATAGAGGAAGCAACCAATCAGGATCTCCGGTGTTGGACCAATCAGGGCCCAGGGTGGAGTCTCCTATGTGAGCTGGGCTTCAAGGAGTCCCAGTCGCCAGTGGGTGGAGGGGTGGAGCAAGATGACCCCGGGGAACTCTGCGAACCCGGGTTTAAAACCCACAGTTCATAACACATCTGGGTTCAGTTCCCTGCTCTGCCACAGACTCCCTGTGTGACCGTGGGCCTCTCTGTGCCTCAGTTCCCCATCTGTACAATGGAGCTAACAGCACTGCCCTGCCTCACAGCGGTGCTGTGTGGAAAGATACGTTAAAGATTGTGAAGTGCTTTGAGAACTATTGATAGAAAGGGCTATAGAACTAGGTATTATTATTGTTTGTAAATCAACCGCCTGTTTTACGCATTGTAAGAAATACTTTCCACCATGTGAGCCTTTAGATTAATACACTGAACAAACTCCTTGTGCTTTTGTTGAAGACAATCTGTGCTGTGTAATGTGTCAAGAGGGCACCAGATTATTCTGCTCCATTAGCCAGAGACCTGGGTGACAGGACGGGAACTTCCTAGTAGATAATCTAAGTAATCTATTTTGTGGAACACCCACGTTCTAGTTTCCACCATGTGGTGCTGGGCGGGGCGTTGGCCCGCGATGTTTGGCTGTGCAGTACCTGGGAACCTCGGCAAGGGAGCGCTCTGGCCTGAATTTCACATGTGAATTTGTTTGGGTGTTTTTCACCTTGTTCTCTTCCCTTGCAGTCTCTCTGGGAATCACCTCGGCAACGAGGGGCTGAGACACCTCTTGGATCGCTTGCTCCAAATGCACGTTTCCCGCTTGCTGAAGTAAGAAAGCGCCCTGGGAACCTGGGGACTCGCTCGGAGCACTGGTGCCTGCTCTCCAGCTCGTCACCAAAAGCAGCAGAAGACAGGAGGGGCCTAGTGGGGAGGCGTTCGCCTCCTAAAAAATAGCAGCACGCGTGGGACTAGTGGCCACCCTTGTTGTCCTGTCTCATTGGAGAGGCCAAGGATTCAATGGGCTGTGGGGATTGGACTGCCCCCTGGGACTGTTCCTGGCAGTCCCTCCAGGTCAGGAGCGAGTGATGTAGAATCTGATCAAAAACCCAGTGAAATCAATGGGAGTCTCTCCACTGGCTTCAGTGGGAGTCGGATGTACACACAAGCATTAAAGGGGATACAGACCCTCTAGTCTCTCACAGATTTGAAAACTCTGAGTGTCTCTTTGCAAATATTCATTCTCCTCAAATGTCAGCACGAGACTCTTCGGCTATGTCTACACAGCAAAAACCCCAGCCGGTCCATGCCAGCTGACTCGGGCTTCGGGTCTGTTACGCTGCTGCATAGACTTCCAGGCTTGGGCTAGAGGCTGGGATCTAGGACCCTGCGAGGTGGGAGGCTCCCAGAGCTCGGGCTCCAGCCCAAGCCCGGAAGTCTACACAGCAATGAAACAGCCCCACAGCCTGAATCCCCGTGAGCCCAAGTCGGCTGGCACAGGGCAGCCGCGGGTAGCTAGTTGCTGTGTAGACATGGCCGTACGCTGACAGCACCAAATTGCATCAAAATGTAACCGTAGCTGTAACTGAGATTTCTAATACTATATGAATCATCATGTTCTATTGTTGTAGCCTCAGCCATAACAAAATATCTCAGGATGGAGTGCTGCATCTAATTAACACCCTCTCCACATGCAGAAATGTAACAGAAGTTCAAGTCAGGTATGGTTTCTTGTCATTAATTCTTTTCTCTCACTTAATTATCCTAAAGTTTATATATTGACTGTAAGGGTCGAATTATCAGCCAACGTAACTTTTTGTGTGCATGCACCCATTCCTACAAAATGTAAATTTGTGCATGCAAATGAATATTTGGATATGCAAATGAGGAAGTTAGTTGGGTCATTACCTTATTCTGTCGGTGCAAGTCCTTTTTTATATATGCAAATCTGGGCATTGTGTGTGCAAATATAGATGCATCCAGGCCCTCTCAGAGCTCCAGAGAGGCCTGGGCCACTTCCAGCTTTTGAGGCCTCTTTCAACACGCACTTGATCCAGCACCAGCCACTAGTAGTGGTTTGGTTATATAATCAGCTGATCTGAGAGGACACAGTCTCATCTTGTGCCATGAGAGCTGATACATTTTTATTAATATTTATGAACATTTTAAACTCTTTAATATGACAAAATCTATATCAGTTAATAAAAAAAATATGTCTTTTACCAAATCACATTTTTTATTTGCTTAAATTTGCAGCTGTAAGCTGAGAGAATGTGTCACCTTTTGGTCCGATAGGGCTGTGCATAAAAACAAGTAGCGAAACTTATCAAATGCCAAAAAATTAACAAGTGTCTAAATTTGAGGCCCCCTTTGAGCTTGAGGCCCAGGCCAAATAGTCCTCCTGCCCCTCCCTCCCCCCATTGGCCCTGGATGCATGTACATTTTCTGATGGGCACTAGCCTGCCTCCGCTATCTGAAAATTCAGCTCCGAATTTTCAGAAGACCTACATTTTAGAATTCTCTAAATTCTGTGTGACATTGCCAAAAATAATCCTTGATTTACTGAATTTGGGTTCTTTTTTTTAATCTCTTTCACGCCTGACAAAAGTATAGTCCATGGACAATACTGATTCTGCTCAATGTTAAAAGCTGCTAAGCAGGTTCTTGCTTTAGTTCTTTATTGTTTAGTTGCTGTTTAGTTTTCATTTTAGAGGCTTTGAACCCAATGAATCCCTAGGACAGTTGCATGCAAACACATGCTAAATGCAAACACATATCAGGTACACAATTGCAAGCATATTTTGTACAGGCAGTTGTGCACCTAAACTAAAAGTCTGGTCCCTTGGAGACGTGTCCAAAGCGCAGTGTATCCTAAACTCATGTGGTCTTGTCTGTGCAGTTTGTGCTCCAAGGCAACATCACTCATCAAGTTCACAAGAGAAGATGAACCAAGGAAGATTTTGAGGTAATTGTATGAGTATTTTGTGTGTGTTTCAATCTCCTTTAAAAAGCTAGAGTCTTCCCCTCTTTAGAGAGAAGAATGAAAAACATCTCTCTGCCTTCTAGATCCTAAGGAATTGCATAATATAATATCTGTAACAAATGGCATATTCATCAATTCCAAGGCTAGAAGGAACCATTATGGTCATCTAGTCTGACTTCCTGTATAAAACAAGCCACAGAATTTCCCCCAAATAATTCTTAGAGCAGAGCTTTTAGAAGAACATGCAATCTAGTTTGAAAAATTGTCAGTGATGGAGAATCCACCATGACCCTTGGAAAATTGTTCCGATGGTTAATTACTCTCATCATTAAAAATTTATGCCTTATTTCCAGCCTGAATTTGTCTAGTTTCAACTTCCAGCCATTGGATCATGCTACACCTTTCTCTGCTACACCGAAGAGCCCATTTTAAAATATTTGTTCCCCATGTAGATACTTATAGACTGTAATCAAGTCACCCCTTAACCTTCTCTTTGATAAGCTAAATAGATTGAGCTCCTTGGGTCTATCAATATACCGCATGTTTTCTAATCCTTTAATCATTCTCATGGCTCTTCTCTGAGCTCTCTCCAATTTATGAACATCCTTCTTGAACTGTGGACCCCAGAACTGGACACCGTATTCCCGCAGTGGTCACACCAGTGCCAAATAAACTCTCTACTCCTACTTGAGAGTCCCTTGTTTATGCATCCCAGGATCGCATTAGCTCTTTGGCCACATCATCACACTGGGAGCTCATGTTCAGCTAATTAGTCACTAGGACGCCCAAACTTCTTCAGTCACTGCTTCCCAGAATGGAGTCCCCCGTCCTGTAAGTGTTGCCTAAGTTCTTTTTCCCTAGGTGTATACATTTACATTTAGCCATTTTAAGATGCAGATTGTTTGCTTGCGCACAGTTTACCAAGTGACCCAAATCTCTCTGAATCAGCAACCTGTCCTCTTTGTTTACCACTCTCCCAATTTTTGTGGCATCTGCAAACTTTATCAGTGATGATTTTATGTTTTCTTCTAAGTCATTGATAGAAATGTTAAATAGTGTAGGATCAAGAACCAATACCTGCAGGACCCCACTGGAAACACAGTCAATGACGATTCCCCATTTACAGTTGCATTTGGAGAACTATCAGTTAGCCAGTTTTTAATCCATTTAATGTGTGCCATGTTAATTTTATACTGTTCTAGTTTTTTTATCAAAATGTCATACAGTACCAATTCAGACACCTTACAGAAGTCTATATTATGTCAACACTATTACCTTTATCAACCAAACTTGTAATCTCATAAAAAAAAGATATCAAATTAGTTTGACAGGATCTATTTTCCATAAACCCATGTTGATTTGCATTAATTACATTTCCCTCCTTTAATTCTTTATTAATCGAGTCCCATATCAGCTGCTCCATTATCTTGCCTGGGATTGATGTCAGGTCTATAATTACCCAGGTCATCCCATTTACCCTTTTTAAAAATTGGTCCATCAGGTATTTCCTCCTGGTTTCCTTGCAATAATAGTCCCTTCATATGAGAGAGAGAAAATCTACACACACTCCCTCTGTAGCTCTGATCTCTTGTAATCCTTTATCCCACCAGTCTCTGCTAAATGTACCTGGATCCCTTGTTCATCTCTTAACTCTTAATCATCAGTAGTTATCCATCCCTGTGCTTCAGTTACAGAAGAGTATTTTGTGGAAGGTAGAGTGAAAGAACCCTCATAATAGGCTGCATCATAGCATACCGAAGAACTCTTAAGATTTTACCAAAAATCTTTTTCGCAGCGTTTTAGTACTTAGATGTTGTCTGTCCCTCCTCTTTTCTCAGAAGATGCTGCAATGCCTGTGATTTCTGGATCAAAGGGACTAATGACAGAGAAGGAACTAATACAGTTTTCTCCCCCGTTCTTTCAGACTAACGGAGTGCAACTTTCAACCAGAACACCTGCCAAAGCTGTTCTCTCTACTGCAAAAGTGCACCAACCTGACGGAGTACATGTGAGTTAGATACTGCTGAGAATCTGGCATAGACTGAACTTTGCTTAACAATATTTTGTTAAAACAATGAGGAGTCCTTGTGGCACCTTAGAGACTAACAAATTTATTTGGGCCTAAGCTTTCGTGGGCTAGAACCCACTTCATCAGATGCATGGAGTGGAAAATACAGGAGCAGGTATAAATACATGAAAAGATGGGAGTTGACTTACCAAGTGTGAGGTCAGTCTAACGAGACAATTCAATTAACAGCAGGATACCAAGGGAGGAAAAATAACTTTTGTAGTGGTAATGAGAGTGGCTCATTTCAAACAGTTGACAAGAAGGTGTGAGTAACAGTAGGGGGAAATTAGTATGGGGAAAATTAGGTTTAGGTTTTGTAACGACCCAACCACTCCCAGTTTTTATTCAGGCCTAATTTGATGGTGTCCAGTTTGCAAATTAATTCCAGTTTCGCAGTTTCACATTGGAACCTGTTTTTCAAGTTTTTTTGTTGAAGAATTGCCACTTTTAGGTCTGAAATCTTTCTTCACAATGATCTATGATTCTAGATCAACAAACAACAACATGACAACCAGGGCGGTAGAAGATCTATTGCAGGCACTGAGGAAAAGTCTGGGAACACTGAGAATAAGGTACAGAATGGTTCTATTGCTCTGTGAGTCAAACCCACTTTGGTTCTGATAAGCTAGGATCCAATTCTGCTGAAAATAACATCTAGGTATGGAAGGCAGAGGGGCTGGGATTTAGTTGCTGTCTGAGTCAGCAGTGATTTAACGTTTGTCTGCACACGGAAGATATCGTGAAATAAGCGAGGCTGTGAATTTAAAGCACAATAGCTGTTCTACTGTGGAATAGTTATTCTGGGTTATTTCCCTTTGTAGACAAACCCTTTGTGTCCAGCATGGCTCAAGGGGGCGCTGTGCTGCCGGCAGTACCATTATTTTTAGATACATGTAAAACTGTGACCGTAATCACTTGTGATCATTAAAGAACCCCTGGTACTTTTTGTAAGAGCATGGATGCTAACCCCCAGTGCCTGGGCAAAAATTCCTATAGGATAATTACACTATGTCTGGCCAAACCATCCCTAATGCAGTGTTGTTGTAGCCGTATTGGTCCCAGGATATTAGAGAGACAAGGTGGGGGAGGTGATATCTTTTATTGGACCAGCTTCTGTTGGTGAAAGAGACAAGCTTTGGCGCTTACACAGAGCTCTTCTTCAGGTCTGGGAAAGGTACTCAGAGTGTCACAGCTCAACATAAGGTGGAACAGATTGCTTAGCATAAATAACTAACGCATATCTCAAGGGACCATTCAAGGTGAAGTGACCTGTTAAACACCTCTCCAGTCATAGGGGGAAAGGGGAAAAGAACCTGTCCCTGCAGCATTTCATTTGAATAATTAATTCTTTACTTCCTGTCCCAAACTGTTTTGCATTGTTACTGTTGCCATCTTCTACCCTGTGGTGGCGAGTAAGGACTTACACCATATCCGGTCTTCTCATTACAGCTGGTGGGAAAAAATGAGAAATATTGGGGGCAAAAAGAGAAAAAATTAAGGTTAACATCCCCTTGTTTCCAGTTTGCACTGTGCTTCCTCCCCTGAGGTAGCCCCTCTGAGTAGGGTGAGCTGAGAACCAAGGGCTGTACAGACACATATGGGGACGTAGCATCGAGATGGGAGTAGTTTAGATAAACGATGCTTATGAAATAAAGCAAAGCTGCCTGTGTTTTGCATTGCAGCGTTGAAGAGCAATGGGTGCGGAATGAAAGTATCGCTAGCCTTCTGCAGATGGCTGTCCAACCCCACGGGAATGTTACAGAGATCACGTAAGTGGAGCCTGGACAGCTGCTTGTCTCAGATTCAGGGCCTCTAATCCCCCTCAACAGTCCAGGAAAGACACCTGCTCTCAGGCTTCTGGGTCCCCAGCTGTCACCTCGCTTGGGTGGAGACATCTCTCCCTTCTACCCAGCTCCCTGGTTATACTGTGAATTCAGCCGCAAAGTCAGGCAGCCTAAGCAGGCCTGCTTGCTTTCTCTTCAGAAACGAATAACAACAGTGTAATGGCCTTCAGTTAAGCTACAGCTCTTCCTATGCAAGTTAATGTATTCGTACGGTAAAAGCATGTCCAAGAGAACATATTAAAACAAGAAAAGAACCTACGTGCATGCTAATAAGCTTAACAGAGATCACCCCAACTCCAACATGGGCTCTGGCAAACCCCACCTGGATGTCTCTTCCATGGTCATAAATTCATAACAGCCTAAGCTCAGACCTAGCACACTCAGGACAAGTTTAGTCCATCCAGGGGTCTCTGAAGTTCCTAACATTTCCATTAGTCACATCTCTAGAAAAGTTGCATACAAGCCTACAGGAACACATAAACAATTGCATTTTTATACAATGGAACCTAAAAACTCAATTCAGTAAGTTTTAACTTAATTCCATAAGGTTTCTCTGGGATCTTGCAGTTTTCAATTCCTTTTCTAAAAATAAAAGTCTGTGTTTGGAAACCAGCCTTGGACGAATGCTGTCAAGTCCTTAGGCAGAGATGGTTTCCAGTCATTCAACAAGTAAACTCTGATTGCCGGCGCTCTTCTGCTCTGTCCCATCTTGTGGAAAGTAACCTTTGCTACAGGGTGTTTGGAACCATTTGTATCATGCATCCAGCAAGGTCTGGGCCTGTGATGTATTGTCATCTCCATCTTCTCCTAGGATATCAAAAGACAAAGGTCTCCTTCGAGTGACCGTGGCGTTCCCCTGTCGAACGGAGAAGATGGAGTCTGTGGTTAGCAGGTGAGGAGGTGCATCTGGTTGTGCTTTTCATTGCAGGTTGCTTCCTCTGACAGATCATCCAATAAAAGAACTCACTAGCATTCCTATTCTACCCTGAATAAGTAGAGGCCTTGAATACATTAAGACCCAGGCCAGCTTGACACTTTCTTTTGCAAGAGTGTGCATGGAAGGGATAGCGCAAGGAGCTTTCATGCTCTTAGCAGGGAAATCAGCCCTTGTGCCTGGGAAAATGAAGGGACACCCAGAGGTGGGAAAGGGCCATGTCTCCCCGACTCTACACCAGACTTTGGAGTGGGCAAGGCACATCAAGGAGGAGCTTGGGTTTGTGCAGCTCTGGTCTGCTGCCAAGCCCAGCCATATAGCACGGAAAGGCCATTGGGATGCTGCAGGCTGCAAGGCCCTGTGTACGCATGAGCTGGGTTGATTGTCACTGACGTTGATCGGTTTGTGTGTGTCTGCACCCTGCAGGTTGAATCAGTGCGGGCTGGAAGGGACGCACATTCACTTTCTCCAGAGGGTTATTGAGAAATGCACGCAGCTTCAGGAACTGAGGTGAGCTCTCAAAGCGGTGTAGCAATTTATCTCAGGAAGGAAATAGTTTCTCATGTCCTGGTGCATGGGAAGAATAGATGCATCTCTGAAACTGGGACTGGGGAGCTGGAAAATCAGGTAGAGAAGCAATGGTAGACAATAGTCAATTCTCCCCTGACATATGCTCCCCGTCCAACCTCACTGAAGCCAACGGGAGTTCCAGGGGGTGAACTTCGGGGCAGAATTTAGCCCTAAGTGACCCCAGCGAAGGAGTGGCTAGACACAGCAGTACACGTACCATCTAACATGTAGTTCTTGCATGTGGCTTGACCACAGCTCGTTGCTACAGCTCACTCAGACACGCATACCCTACGGCGAGTGAGGACCGAGGGCGCAGGAAGGTTAGCAAGACGTGCTTGGTTTGGTGCATACGCTGTGCATTTTGTGATACGCGCTCTGCTGGCATCGTGGAGTGTATGAGAATTCCAAACGGCACCCCAGGGACACAACAGAAGGCCTGTCTCTAGCTGCCAGCCATTTCCTGGTTGGCTCTTCGGGCTGAGGAGTAGCTCTTTATTGGTTGGGGCTTGAAATACCTTGAATGAGCTGACTCGTGCAAGAAAACCTGGGGTGGTCAAACCTAGAGAGACTCAGGTTATAGCTGTGCGATTTGATGAACCCAAGCTCCTGCCCCTGTCTGTGTTATGCAGGAGGCCAGACTAGATGATCCGGAGGTGACCTCTGGCTTTAGAATTCCATGAACTATGAAAGCTTGGAGAACAGAGCCTGGGAATGCAGGGATCATTTGGCCTGGCATCACAATGCGATTATGTTGCTATAACAACAAGGGGGCAAATGTGGCTTATTTCATATACCTTGAAGTGCTTCTCAATGGACTGTTGACCTGGATGTGGGTCAGCATCCAGGCTGCCCTTGACCAGTTAACTCACGCAGAACAATTGCAAGCATCACACCACGCCAAGGCAGCTGTGGGCTGTTCAGAGCTTTGTGTATCACTGAGAGGATGTGCTTTTTCGTCCTTGCAGCTGGTCTCATATTGATCTCAACAATGCTGAAGAGGCGATGCTAGCCAACGTGCTTCTGACTCTTCCAACGCTGAGGAAGTTTGAGTACGTAATTATCTAAAAAGCTCGTTACTGTTGAATGTTCTCCTTCATGAACTATGGCTCATTCCAAGCAGATACCCCTACTGCCCTCACTTGCCCTTTCCCCAGTCCACTACCCCCCGAAACTCTCTCCTTCCTATGCAATCTGTGGCGCTGGCTAAATCCAAATGTGTATTTTCATGATTTCTCTGAGCTTTGGGTTCTTGGGAGCAGCCTGCATCAAAGCTCTTTTCTGAAGTGCAGAAAAGTTCAGACCCGAATCAGCATCAAAACTCCCTAGCTGACCCCTGACTTTGTAACGGACCAAACCGCAGCCCCATTGGGTGGGGAAATTGGAATTCAGACGTGAACGTTGCAACTTTCGCATATCTGCGTGTTAACATGGCATATGTTCTAGAATGTTCTTCTGTGAATTGTTGAGCATTTAGTCATGGTGCAAGACTTCAGAGAAATTATCACATCCTGCCCCCTTTCTTTAAGTAAAAACATATAAAGACAGAGGGCCTGATTCTCATGTACACTGTGGCCATTTTATCCTCCTCCAGTCAGTAAAGGGGGCGTAAGGGTGTAAATATAATCTATTCTCACTTTAAGGCCCCTTTATACTCCCAGAGTGGTGTCAAATGGCTGTAGCTAAATGAGAATCAGGCCCATAGACTGTATCTTTACACAATACAGTCTTTTGGGACTCATTCGCTGTTGCTGTTGGCGGAACCTGCAGAGAGTCCGAGTCAGTACAGATCAGCACCCAACATTTTGGACTCCCCAGTTCTCTTGGGTCTGTAAAATGGAGCTGGAAATCACAAAAACGTTCTCTTCTCGTGTGTTTTGGCTCCTCATGTGCCAAAAGCTTAGCCCTGAGGGGTCCTTCCTTTTAGGCAGACCCCTAATTCTAAAAAGATTCAAGATTAACAGGGGGAGAAACGAGTGCCGAGCTGTCATGTTTGGGTATAAATCCAAGATCCCATGTTCATGTATGGTTTCTAAAGACCCTTTGGCATTTTTTGCAAGCGTATGAGTACCAGCCCTGGGACCCTGGCCATTTACATTCTGGTGATCTAATTTCCCCTCTGTGGTTCTATTTGGAAATATCAGGCTCTCAGCATTTTAGTATGTGGGTACCAATTGGTGTTAACACTTCCCAACTTCCCGGTTGTGTTTTATGCTGATAAAAAGCTTCTGCATTCCACCCCAGAAGCAGCTGCACATCAGTGGTGAGGGAAGTGATTCCTATATCTCCTGTCTTGTTGGACTGCCTCAATGGAAGTCATTCTCATTCGGTGCGGCTACTGGTTTTTCAGGCTGACGTCCAGCAGTGTGACGCCAAGTGGAATGGGACACCTGGTTGCAGGGCTGCAGCAATGCCATGCTATTGAAGAACTTAAGTAAGTTTATAGTCCTGGTGCTATGTAGACCCTGTTAGGCCAGTCTATATTTTATGATTAAACTGCAGTTACTTACAAGCTGTGTGTCATGGATGAGTGTAACTACACAGATGGCTGGTAGACATCAGCTGGGGGAGAAGTATGAATTCCTTAGTATTTGCAACTAAGGATGGGCAGAACAGGATTAGTAATGTGTGGTTAGGGCAGGGAGAGCAGGGTTCTGTGTACAAGCCAAGTGCTTTGGTATCCTCAGTACCTCTGCAGTATGTGTGAACACCTGTGTCCCACTGCAGAAAGGCAGTAATTTCAGGAACCATATTGCAGTGTTAGAAGATACACCACATCCAGGAAGGTAGCACCTTCTAGTGGCAGCAGATGGCATTTACAGAAGCACTTTTATGCCTTGCTTTACAACCACCCATGGTACACCTCTGACTTCTCCTGTTTTGGAGTGCCAGCCATAGGAAGGCACCCAGACCAAGACCTAACACTAGACCAAGACACAATGGTCCTGAGAAATGCCAAGAGAAGAACTGAGTTTTTGGTTCTGTGACTGAACTGAAAAAATCCAGAAAAAAATTGTTTCTGGTCAAACAAAACATCTTTGACCTGAAACTAATTTGTCAGGTGTTTTTTTTATTTTGTTTTTGGGTGTTTTTATCCTTTTTTTTTTTTTTTAAATAAATCTAGCAAAATTTCTAAATTAAACATTGTTTTGAAACGAAAAGTTAGAATGTTTCCTTTTGAAAAAGTAGAGATGAAAAGTTTTGACTTTTTCTGGCTAAAACTCTTTGCTGAATTTGACCCAAATTCATAAATAGTTCAGTCGACCCAAAACTACATTTTTTGAGGAATAAACTATTGCAAAGAATTTTGCTCAGCTCTAGCCATGAGTGTTGCAACCTAAAGATCATAAAGTAAATTATTTTATCATTCATATCACTGTGGAGGCATCACCCTTAGAAAACAGCATCCTTGCCCCAAAGATCTTACAGGCGAAAAGTTGCAGAATTGTTAGTGTCTTGAGCCTGCTTATTTTATTTGGTTCTTATAAAGAACCCTGAAAAATCAACACCTTTTATAATGAGAGCAGGTAAAAGAAAATTAAAAGAATTTCTAAAACATTTTAATTCCGATGGTTTTTAGAAGGACTGACTTATTTTATTTTCCTAATTTTCCACTGATTTTTGTTTTATTTTTTGTATTCATTTTTCTACATTTAATACACGGATTTTCTGACATCCATGTCACACAATCAGACATAAAACCTAGTGTTGTGACCATCAGTGAAATAACAGGATTTGCAATTTAAAAGAAGATGTTTTAGCAGTTATTGGAAATCTCACTGGATTTTTTAAAATTTTATTGTTATTAACATACATTAACTTTCCATACAAGTATTAATAAATCTTATTTATAACTTGTATTTGTTACCTGCAAAAGAGACCTAGTTGTGATTGGCCAGCCTTTAATCATTATCAGTGTATTTTGTTCAAATTCTCAAAATAGTAACCACCTGTTACAAAAGCTATGTGACCCCTGATATAAGGATGTCTGTTATTTTTCCATTATCAAATTTTTATTTGCTTTAAAAATTGGTAATATCCTCAAATGAACATTTTCATTTTGGGGAGGGGGTGGGAATCTCATCATGTGACTAAACTGTCCAGTCAAAATCTGGAATGCAAAAAACAACCAAACAAACAAAACAACCTGTAGAAGAGCAATAAACTTTCCCATCATAAATTTCCATTGAGAAATGAATGTATTGGCAGGTGGGGGGAATCTCAACATGCTTTCACAATATTTTTGGTTTTGAAGCAAAAATGAAGAATTCTTACGTCTGAAACATTTCTACCCGTCTCTGTTAATAATGACCCTGCAATTCTCAGCCTTTGTAATTGCTTGAGGTCTCAGAGAGGCAGCTCTTCCTTTCTCCAGGTCTCCTGGGGACAGTTTTGCCTGAAAGGGAATGAAGAACTTGCCTCTCATGCTGTGTATGTGTTTTATGCACCTTTGGCCTCATCCCGCGCCCATTGAAGTCAATGGCAAAACTCCCATTGACTTCAGTGGGGTAGGGTCTTTGTAACACCAGAAAAGAGCATTTCCCATTGCAGTCTCCTCAGCAGCCCCACACTGTGGAGGACACAGAGCTGCAAAACGTTTACACGACAGTTAAGAGGCTTCCCTTTCCTAACCCTGTGGGATCAACATAACGACACGGCTTCCATAGAGAGCTCTGATGCTGGCCTCCGTCAGCCTCCCATTGCTTTGACAGCTCCTGCCTAGCAAATTGGTCACGGTCTGTGAACTCTCCGTTTAGATCTGTGCTCACTCATTCCTGTGTCCATTTGCCTCTTAGCCTCGGCTCCCTGGGACTCGATGACACGGCCATTCTCATGCTGGTGCCAGGACTTCACCAAATGCCTTTACTGAAAAGACTCCTGTAAGTATGTCTGCGCAGGCCTTCATATACTGTAGTGTTAGCGGGGCCATACAGACACTACCGAGAGAAGGAACTTTTGTGATTCATTCCCTGAGCATCTCACACTGATGCCCAGCTTAGCTATTGCGTAGTCTCTGGAGAGCAGATTTAGCCCTAAGGAATCTGCGTACGTTCTATGCACTGTGCTAGACTCAAGAAGGAAAGTTTCCATCGTGAGTATGTCTGATCTCCTTGTAGACAGGCCTGCTATTATAGCAGCAAGGAAAGCTGGGCCTGTGTACATGTCTGAGTCACTCGGGTACTGCAGTCTGAATCCTTCCCGTGCTGTCAAACATTGCTTTGTCTATCCTGGGATAATGCAGTGAGGGGGTAAGATAAATACTAACATAAAAAGATAACTATCTTAGCACAAAGGTGCTGCACTGTTCTACAATTCTGCAGTGACGCTAGCAGCCGCTGCACTATTTGCATCATTATTCTGCTATTTTTGGGAGTCCCTACTTTTATTGACTAAGTAATGATGAAGTAGCATTTTAAAAAATATTTAAAATTTTAAAAAGTGTCCATCCTCCTCTTCGCAGCAAATACACTGAGAAGAGGAAACATTCAGGGGCAGATTTGCAAAGCTGAGCACAACAGATGCACCCGTAAAAATTCACATGCACCCAGTGAGCCCACAAAAACTCCCATGTAAGTCCAGTTAATAGACAAACATGTAGCCAAGATCATAATTTCCTGCTTTGCGGGAGCACGGAGGGGGTCTTTCACTTGCACAGCCATCAGAATCTCCAGTAGCGATAGCATTACAGTTATAAGAACAGGAGTATTTGTGACACCTTAGAGACTAACAAATTTATTAGAGCATAAGCTTTCGTGGGCTACAGCCCACTTCTTCGGATGCATATAGAATGGAACATATATTGAGGAGATATATATACACACATAAGGTGCCACAAGTACTCCTGTTCTTTTTGCGGATACAGACTAACACGGCTGCTACTCTGAAACCTGTCATTACAGTTATGTTACAAGTATCAGAGGGGTAGCCGTGTTAGTCTGAATCTGTAAAAAGCAACAGAGGGTCCTGTGGCACCTTTAAGACTAACAGAAGTATTGGGAGCATAAGCTTTCGTGGGTAAGAACCTCACTTCTTGCATCTGAAGAAGTGAGGTTCTTACCCACGAAAGCTTATGCTCCCAATACTTCTGTTAGTCTTAAAGGTGCCACAGGACCCTCTGTTGCTAGTTATGTTACAGGAAACCACGGAGTTGACCATTTCACTGTTAAGTATACTGTTCAGTGGTTACCGTGGATACATGCAGCTGTTTCAGAGGTTGATGGTAGCATATTTTTTTCAAGCAGAGCGATGCATTGCATAGATTTATTTTTTCTTTTTGAATTCCAACACCAGTGCGCCACTTGCATTCCATTTATATCTCTGTTCTTGAAGCCTTAAGTGGGACTCAGATGGCCCATAGGCCTTGCGCTGGCCCTCTGCACAGCGGTGAAATTCATCCTCTATCCATAAAGCCATGCCACTGAATAACAGTCTAATGTGTGGTATTTTGTGAATATTCTTTCCAGCTTGAACAATAACAATGTTGGTAGTGAAGGCTGCTCCCACCTGGCCGAAGCTCTGAAGAATGCTCCTCATATGGAAGAAATCAAGTGGGTTCCTCCTTTCTTGTAATCTCTCTGCCAGTGATGGGGATGGATTATAGAGCTGAAGTCAGGGGGTGTTCTTAGGTGCAGTTATATGAAAGAAGCAAGTTTTATGGGGGTTGCTTATGCCTAGTGTCTGGGCTACTTGAATTAGAGATGGGATCAAACCAAAACGTCAGATGCAAAATCTGAGCAAGTTTTGGTCTGATCCGAGCTGAGGAGCTGGCACATGTAACGGCATATAATGGGTTCAACCGAAACGCCAAGTTTGAACACCCTCTGTCAAAATTTGGATCAGGAGCTGTGTATTGTAGCTGTCTCTGAGAACGGGTCCCAGTGCTCCCAAGATCTGGAAACGTTTGAATCTAGATCCAGTCTCAGGCCCTTTTTTTTTTGTTAGTTTTCTTCATTGCAACCAAGCCCTGTCTCTTCTCTAACACAAGACGCAGTGAAAACAAACCCCTTTTTGACGTTTGAAGTTCATTCAGCTGTGAATAGTGAAGCAATTTTGGTTCCCTCCAGCAGATCAGGGCTGTTAAACAAGACATTGCGCTCAGTGGGAAACTCAGCGTTTTCTTTCATAATGTGGCTTTTTTTTCCCTTCAAAGTTTAAGCCATAACAAGATTGAACATGCTGGTCTGGAAAAAATAGCCACGCTCCTGCCAGAAATGCAAAATCTAAAGAGAATCGAGTGAGTCGCTTTATATTTCGGGCTGAATAATGGGATTAATTAGAGTTAGAGCTCAGGTTGGGGGGAATGTTCATGTCTGATTTTATTTGACCTGCATAGAAGTTACTGGGAAGGCTCCCATATTGACTGCAATTGCCTTTGTGACTGAAGGTTGCTGCCATGTCCTGCCTGGGCAGCACAAGTCTCTCCTGTTATTGGAGACCTGGAGGCCAACGGTTGGATATGCCGCAGGGAGTGAATGCCCTGGTGTGTTGGCCTGATAGGATAGTTGTACACTTCCCTAGCCCATGCATTACACCTCTACCCCGATAACGCTGTCCTCGGGAGCCAAAAAATCGTACCGCGTTATAGGTGAAACCGCGTTATATCGAACTTACTTTGATCCACCGGAGTGCGCAGCTCTGCCCCCCCGGAGCGCTGCTTTACCGCGTTCTATCCGAATTCGTGTTATATCGGGTCACGTTATATCGGGGTAGAGGTGTACCTGTTCTGTAGCTACATGGAGGGTTTCAGCCTCAGCACGTCCCATCACCGCTACATTTATTTCCTAACAAAAGTGTGGGAGGGGGGAAACGGAGAAATTTCTCTTTCTGGCCAGTTTCAGCTGGTAAGAAAATTCACCCCAAATCTTCGGCCATGAAGGGGACACCCGCTGAGAGAAAAAGCAGCCATAGGCTCCCCATGCCAGTGCTCTGATGGTCTAACCTAATGCGTTAGAAAGCCTTTCTCTTCCAAGCTATTTGATGGAGAGACGTGTGTGTCTCTTGACAAGCTTTGAATTGGCATCTCCGGGCCTGCTTCAGTGGTAGCTCGTTATTACGATGCCCTGCGCTCCCTGTCACGCCACTCAGCCATGAAACAATCTGCGTCGAAAGCGCCATTCATGCCACGGCTTAATTTGTATCTGGTGTATCCTGGCTCCTTTCAGCCATTGACAGACTCTGCCTGTTTCCATGTGTATTGTAGCCTGTCATCGAACAGCATTGGCCCAGCTGGAGGGGAGATGCTGGCGGAGGCCCTGGCTCGCTGCAGGCATGTCGAGGAGTTACTGTGAGTCCCACATTCACACTGGCTGGTACAAAGTTCTGAGGCGTCACGTCTGCTCTCCCCAGTGGAATCAGTGGGCTGTACAGACTCTGTTAATGGAGTGGAGCCCAAGCCTGTGCCTTGTACAGAATCATAGCTAGGATTTCAGAAACACAGGGCCTAGAGCAGAGGTGGGCAAACTATGGCCCATGGGCCGCGTCCAGCCCGTCAGAACTTTTAATCCGGCCCTTGAGCTCCTGCCGGGGAGCAGGGTTGGGGGCTTTCCCCGTTCCAGCTGGGGAACGGGGTTGGAGGCTTTCCCCGTGGCTCCCGGAAGCAGCGGCATGTCTCCCCTCCAGCTCTGGCTCCTACGCGCAGGGGCAGCCAGGGGGCTCCACACGCTGCCCCTGCCCCAAGCGCCGCCCCCTCCCCCCGCAGCTCCCATTGGCCGGGAACTATGGGAGCTGCAGGGGCGGCCCCTGCAGATGGGACAGCATGCAGAGCCACCTGGCCAGTGCCATGCCTCCACGTAGGAGCCAGAGGGGGGCATGCTGCTGCTTCCGGGAGCTGCAGGGGCGGGACTGCCTGGAGCCCGCACCCCTGAGCCCCCCCTGTGCCCCAACTCCCTGTCCAGCCCTGATCCCCCTTCTGTCCTCTGAACCCCTCAATCCTAGCCCAGAGCACCCTCCTGCACCCCAAACCCCACATCCCCAACCCCACCGCAGAGCCTGCACCCTCAGCCAGAGCCCTCAACCCCCCCTTGCCCCAGTCCCGATCCCCTCCCGTCCTCCGACCCCCTCAGTCCCAGCCCAGAGCACCCGCTGCACCCAACCATCAATTTCGTGAGCATTCGTGGCCCACCGTACAATTTCTATATCCAGATGTGGCCCTCAGGCCAAAAGCTTTGCCCACCCTTGGCCTAGAGTGTGCCACACATCTGCCTGATGTGTATGTTACCTACGAAATAAATATGAAAGCTGTATAATTATTACTATATTAAAAATGGGGGTTGGGGCTGATTTGAGATTTTGTTAGCCGAGGACCATCGCTGAATTTATTACTGTTCATCTAACTCCCTATTAGTTTGCAGAAGAGAAGTGTCGATATCCTATAAAATAATAAAAAACTTTAACCAGAGCGGGGGAAATTATTTCTGTTGCAGTTAAAATGTATAACCCACCCAGTTAGCCTCCATTTTATAGGATATTGGACTAAGCTCATGCATCAAAAAATATAATTACAGCATAAGGCCCCAGTCATACCATGCAGTCAGCTCACGGCGCATGTGAGTCAGTTGAGTCAACAGGACGCCACATGGGTGCTGGTGGCATAACACACCTGTGTCGCGTCCCCATCAAGTGGCTAGTGCACATCGAGGTAAGCAGCCTACTACTACTGGGAGCTGATGGAGTTTCTCCTTCAGCTCAAGTAGCAGAAGGCTGTTCTGTATTGCTGAAGATCCTGACTGAGTTCCTATCCTGCAGTCTGGATTGAAGGAACGGGGCCTAATCTCTATGTCGATAAAAGGGAAATAACAAGTATTTGAATTATTTAATTAACCTATTGGTTGTATGAGTTAGTGGTAATTGCAGCGGTATCAGGAAATATAACCACAGGGTAATTACACCATGCTTTAATTGACTGTTTAATGACTGGATTATGAAGCATAACTATTATTTCAGTCTGTAAGTATATACAGTCTCCAAAGGGTTAAGTAAGGACATTTATGTTCTACCCTCAGCATGTGCAGCTCCTCTTAACATTAACAGGAGACACACAGACATGGGTTGGAGTGGGGAATTAGGCCTGTTAGTTCGTCATAAATAATGTTTCATATTGTTTTCAGATTAGCCAGGAACCATGTCGGAGACAAGACGGCAGCGAGACTCTCCCTCTCTCTGCCTAGCATGTGCCATTTGAAGATCCTTCAGTAAGTGCTTGCTTCCACTTCTGTATTCACATTCCAAGAGGCAGGGCACCCCGGAAATACTGGGACTGATAAAAAAGAGACTGAAAATGGAAGCAGGAGAACAATGAATCGGTGACATGGTTAAACAAATCTAAAATGCATGAAGTGAACAAAGACTTGCCAAGACCAGGTTTCATTACCTACCTGCTTCCAATGCTTCCTAACACAGTTTGACTACTATTTATTGCCATATGTCTTTACGGTAGTGTCATTCCATCATAAAAACTTTTCCTCATTCCCACTCAGCTCTTGGCCTCGGTAAATATCTTGTGGCAATCAGTTCCACAGATTAGTTAGGAAATGTATAAAAGACTTCCTTTAATCAGTTCTGAATATGTTACATATTAATGCTGTTGGGTGTCCTCTTGTTCTCATATGACGAGAGGGTAAATAGGCACATCCATCTGGCCCGTCATTATTTTCTCACCTCTTATTTGTCTCTTCTCTAAACTGAGTAGTGCTAAGTTTTTAATCCTCATGTGGAAGTCTTGCCAAGCCTCTAATCAATAGAACACTGCCCTGCTCTGCCACAGCAGCAAAACAGTTAAACGGCCCTAATTTTTCTCTCTACTATCTTAGACCAAACTCCCCCATGCCATGGGTACAGGTCAAATACGCTGTGCCATGCGGCTTTTAATTTCCTGGGGGCATTGCTTCTTATGGTGACTGGTCGATCTTTGTCCATCATTTATTAATGCAGCGCTAAATCTCCCTGTTTAACTACAGCTGCTTTGTGAATGAGCGTCGCATGTGAAAAGCAAGGGGAGGTTACGTGTGAAATTCTAGCCCCGTTTAAGTCAACTGGGAGTTTTGTTTTGACTTTAGTGGGGTCAAGATTTCACCCTCCAGATGCACTGAGGTGAACGAAGGTACATTGGAGTGGCTAGTTAGAGTACAAATTGCTAGCCACATTCCGATCACTGGTTTGTCGCTGTTCTCAAGGTCTCATAAAGAAGGGTGCAAATGTCAAAGAGAGGGATTCCGGTTGAATCAGTTCTGGAAAAGCAGCTGTTTCTTTGACAGGAAGTCGCATATACAAGGATTTGTTACAGTTTTCTTCTGAAAAGTTTGTGTCTGAATTTCTTCTCTCACCAGTCTGCAGTCCAATAACATTGGTTCACTTGGAGGAACACCGCTGGCCAAAGGCCTGGTTGAATGCCAGCAGCTAGAAGAGATAAGGTAGGTGCTGTTGGGAATTAATAGGGATGTGTTGAGAAGTAGGACTTGGTGTACCTCTGCCTGTCGGTCTGGATTATATATTGGCTTCCCTGTAAAACTAAGCCCTGGTCTACACTAGGGCGGGGGATCGACCTAAGATACGCAACTTCAGCTACGAGAATAGCGTAGCTGAAGTCGACGTATTTAGGTCTACTTACTGCAGTGTCTTCCCGGCACTGAGTCGACTGCTGCCGCTCCCCCGTCAACTCCGCTTGTGCCTCTCGCCGAGCTGGAGTACCGGAGTCGACGGGAGAGCGCTCGGGGATCGATTTATCACATCTACACTAGATGCGATAAATCGATCCCCGATAGATCGATCACTACCCGCCGATCCGGGGGGTAGTGTAGATGTACACTTAGCGTACAAACAGTAGTACACAGGTACGTGTAGAATTTACAACTATGTAGGTGAAATCCTGGCCTTGTTGAAATCAATGTCAAAACTCCACTTGCTTTCACTGAGCCCTGGATTTCACCCATGGAGTTTAAAGCCCCTGTGCAAATGCACAGAGCCTGTAGGTCAATCCTGCTTCATGCACTGACTTGCAGATCGTGTTCAGGGAGACCTTCCATGCATATTCCCTCTTTGCGACACTGGTATCAGGATATTGCTCTCTTAGCATCACCATCCGCCAGCCAGCCTAGGCCCAAATGTGTGTGACAGGAGGTAACACGTAAAATAATCAGACAGCTTTGGGATGCCTTTCTTTCAGTATAAAGGACTCCTTCTGAAACCTCTAGGTCATGACGCTTTACATCTGAAGTAAATAATTTTCCGAAATAAAACTGACGGGGACATGAAATTTGAGGCAAATGAAATTGCCCTGATGCCATGCACTTGCTTATTTCATCAGCAACCTCTAGGTTAAATGACAGCAGGGTGCCACCTGCTGGTAAGTGTGAGAATGCACTTGCCTTCTGCCCCAGGATACACTTCAAGCTGTCAGCAATGTCTTTACACTTCCAAAGAGTTGAGATAACCTTTGGTTCAGCCCCGGAGACACCAACTAGAGACCGTCCTATGACTTATTCTCTCCCACTGCAAACAAGTGGGCAGAGTGAACCGTTGATCCCGGGTGTGTTTTACAAAGCAACATCTCTCTATCTTAGGTACTGACATGGCCCGTTTCTCAGTCTTTAATGCATTTACCTTTACAACACGCAGTGAGGCAGGGCAGTGCTATTGTTCCCATTGTACAGATGGGGAACTGAGGCACAGGGAGGTTAAGTGACGTGCTCAAGGTCACACAGGAAGTTTGTGGCAGAGCCAGGAATTGAACCTGGGGTTCCCGAGTCCCAAGCTAGCCACTGACCATCCTTCCTCTTCTCAAGCCCTCGCCTTAGCACTACTGTTTGTTAAGGAATGGGGTTGCTTTTTGCCAGCGTTAGCAGCCCAGTGTCTCTTCTCTGATCACAGCTTCTTACAGCCACTCAGTGCGTTCTCACTGTCCTTGCAGTTTGTCAGAGAACAGCTTTGGGGAAGGCGCCATCCGCACCCTGTCAGAGGGGCTTCCACGATTCACCCGGCTCAGAAAGATTGAGTAAGTCCAATTGCGTGAGGCACAGTGGATCTGTGGTTCTCAGAACAAGATTTCAGCGGTGACCCAGCCAGCAGGGTGTTGACTTCAGTGGACCTGTGCCCGTTGACGCCAGCTGGTCCAGGGGGTGTGGGCTGTGGCTGCGCTAATTTACACAGGGGGAGAATTGGCCTCAGGCAGCCCCATGGATTGATGAGCGAGCACAATGGCGGAATACAGGCACTTCCCCTGCCTCGCTCAGACCCAAAGAGTGGGGCCTCTAGCAGCTGTGTAGACACTCAGGCTGGAGCTCGGTTTCCGAAGCCTAGAGGTGGGGTAGGTTTCACAGCCCTCACCGCAGTGTCTACACACCTGTTTTCAGTGCAGCAGCACGAGCCGGAGTCTGTAGAGCTGGGCTCCGAGACGCGCTGACGCGGGTTGTAAAACATGGCATAGACGTTCCCAAGGGGATTCCAGACGGGCGAACGGAGTCCCTGACATTTCCTGCGATAAACTGCCTGCCGGCCATGTGGACCAGCAATTCCATTTGTGTTTCCAAATCCTGCTTCCCTTTAGACTGAAACTCTGTGGAATCAGCGATGGCGTTTCCAAACATCTTGCCCTCGGCTTCAGTCGTTGTCCCGTCATTGAAGAGATCATGTGAGTGCAGGGCGTGGGTATATATCTCGCCTCGGGGCCCGAATATCCATTTCACACTAGTTAGCACCTGCCTGTCTTCTGGTTACTGTGCACGTTCATTCCTGCCTAGCTCTCGCGGTATCTTATTGAAACCTGAATGGAAATTGCAGGTCAGTGGAAATGAAACCCAAACCTTCCTCTTTAACGGACGCCCCTTACTGCCGGCATCATGGCATCTCGTGTGAGAGTGAGAGAAACAGGTTACTGGTCTGGATTCTCTGCTGCCCTGCCCCGTTGTAAAGTGGGTATGAAAAACTACCAGATCAGAACGGGAGGACAGTGTACATTACGACAATTCCCTAACCGTCTAGCAGGGGCTCGCAGCTGACTTTCTACATTCACAATCACTCAGGTGATATGTATTGAACTGGTTAGTGTGTATGCGTCACTGCCTTCCATTGGATGAAATCAGAACTGCTCAGCTATGTGTCACAGCTCCTATACTGCTAGTGGGTAAGGAAGAGTCTCCTTTAGCTGCAGTGTTATCAGTTTCTGGTTTTGGAGCAGGCAGTCCTGAGTTCTAACCCTTCTGTCACCGGAAGCTCTGAGTGGCCATGGGGTGCAACAGAGTAACACTTGTGAATTCCCTAAATGGCCAGGAAATTGTTACAATATAAGGCCCCGATCCTGCAAAATGTCCCTATTTTATAATAAATGGTGTAATCACGCCAAAGCCACAACTCTGCCCTGCTGCCAGCCCTGCTTCCTCCCACCCCAGGAGGGAATTGCCATTGCAACCCGGAGCAGGCAGGGGCACACGGACTGGGCACCCCTGCCCCAGAGGCAGCAGTGGCATACCCTGCCCCCCGCCCCCGCAAGCGCTGCAGTTTCCTGCCACGCCAAACTGCTGTTGGCTCATTTCAGCACTGCCAGCCCTTGGATGCTGCTGCCGGAGGCAGGAACCAGCCTCTCTGCAGCCGGCTCCATGCGCTTCTGCTCCCTGCCACCAAGGTGAACCGCCTGGCTAGAAACGGTGCCTCTGCATTGCGACAAGGTGCACGGAGCCGGTTGCAGAAGGGCTAGTCTGTGCCGCGGATGGCAGCATCCAAGGGCTGGCAGTGCGGAAATCTGCAGCAATTCTAAAAAGTTGTGCTGTCGACTAACAGTTGCGGTTACTGCAACAAAACCCCCTTTTTCATAGAGTCTCACCGCTACGCCATTTGGAACGTCCCCCTGCTCAGCAGGTGCTGACAGCTGGAGTCTGAGCCTCTCCCCTTCCAGTCAGGACAAAAACTCCCTCGGTGACAAACCAGAAAGCAAAAACTCTCATCCTCTGAAAGGTCAAATGAAATCCTGTTATACAGAGCTCAGAATAAAGGGCAGGTAGGAGAATTTAACGGGCGCTGTTGTGGGCCCCATTAGCTACGGCCTGCTGTGACAGTTTAACACCATGAACAGAGCAAGGAGCTGCCTTGCTCTAACGTTCTGAGCTGATGTACAGGAGACCTGAGTCTTGATTAGTCTCTCACTCCCCGGGCCAGCTGGCCCGCAGAATGAGCAGCACCCCACTCAGTTCTGTGGAGTCCTGTCTTGCATAGGAAGACATTGTGGCCATGAGGTAGTTCCTCAAGGGGAAGAGTAGAAAGCAGGGGGGAAATAAAGCTTCCCTAGGCTGCGACGGGAAAATTTCCCCCTAGGGTCAGAGCAAAATAAACTCTTTCCCTTGCTAAAATCTTGTGGTTCACTGTATGACTTTGGCTCTCCGAAATCATTGTGCTAGTATGTGATGGAGACTGCACCAAAGCGCTGCTGCTGTATCTCTGGGGCTTACGCTTTCATTTGCCTCAGGTGACCAACCAGCTGATGTTTCTGGTTTTATTTAGATTGTCGTGGAACAGTCTTGGTGATGAAGGTGCCCTGGAGCTGGCCACGGTTCTCCCGAGAATGGCAAGGCTGAGGATGCTAGAGTGAGTGTGACGTGGCAATATCAAGTATTGCCCCAGGGGAATTTCCATATATGGAATCACAGACCTTATTAAATAGGAGACATTTGTTAAAGGAAATAGCTATAAACTGTAGACACGAGAAAACAGTCTTCCACACAGCTTGAGCTCTTGCTTAGTCTGCTTTGTTTACCAGGGACCAAACTATGCCTGGAACTCTACACAGTGCAGAGAGACATCTAATAGCTCAATAATGCACTGCATGTAAACATGTAATTATATTCACTAAAGAAATATCTGTTGACTACTAGGTGAGATTCAAAGGAGAGAGAGAGAGAGAGAGAGAGAGAGAGGATTTGGCTCAACAAGGAGTTTTCTTTAGGTTTTTCACCATAAAATGGATGTAGTTAAACTTACTTTTCATTATTAAATGTTTGTTTCATTTTCCCATATCATTCATCTGGGGCCAAGGAAGGTAGATTAGTTGGTTTCTAAGGCCTTGGCTACACTTGCAAGTTAGAGGGCATTAAATCAGCCCCGGGCGCCCTAACTCCTGAGGTGTCCACACTGGCAAGGCACTTAAAGCGCCTGGACTCCGCCGCTGGAGTGCTCCTGGTTAATCCACTTCCATGAAAAGCATAGAGCTTGCTGCACCCCGGCTGAAACGTCCGGGTGTCAGTGTGGACGACGTGTTGCATTACTGCGCTGTGATTGGCCTCCGGAAACGTCCCATAATCCCCTGAAGTCAAGTGGCCATTCTGGTCATTGTTTTAAACTCGGCTGCAGGCATGCAGATATCCCCTTTCAAAGCTCCGTTTCTGACAGCCAGCGTGCTTATCTGCCAGGACACAAAGCAACCCATTACTGTGGAATGCTCCTGCTGCAGAGGCAGGCATTTGTGCGTGTGTGTGAGAGATAGGGAGGTGGGGGGTGGGGGCTGATGTCGGGGTTTCCCCCTGCCGCTGTCTGAACTTACAAGACAGCATGCTGACACACTCTGCCCCCCAAAACACACTGTCTCTCCTCCCACATACACACAATACGCTCCCTGTCACACTCCACCTGCCCCATTTGGAAAGCACGCTGCAGCCACTTGCATGCTGGGATAGCTACCACAATGCACTGCTCTCTGTGGCGTCGCAAGAGCTGCTAATGTGGCCACGCCAGTGCACTCGCAGCTGACAGTGTGAACACACGGCAGCACTTTCCTTGCTGCGGTCTCCGAGGGCGGCGCTCTACATCTGCAAGTGTAGCCCTAGCCTTAGGCTGTTACATGCTCAATTTCACTGGCTGTGACTCAGGGCTTGTCTTCACAGCACAGTTAACTGGAATTATAGCTTGAGTGTTACCCCTAACTCAACTCCCATCCACACACAAAAATCTCTAGCGAGAGTCAAGTGGTGCTTTAAGCTAGCAATGCAGTGGGGATGCCACCACGCCAGCTATCAGCAGCTAATCCGGTCAGTGTGTGCTGCTAATCCGGTTGCTCTGTGTAACTCCCAGTGTTTTGATATGTGGTCACTGTCACTCAAGTTAGGCTAGTTTGAGTCCAGTAACTCCAGCGAGAGCCACCACACTTCAAAATAGAGCCTACTTCCCTCCAGCCAACTGCTGCAGTGGAGACAAGCCCGCAGGCACTAGCAAGAATGCCGTGTTTGCAACAAGGGGGTCCGTTCCTGACAGTCCTTGGCACTGATCCTGGAGTGGGATCCACTGAGGTTCTGCATAAATGCAGGGGTCCATGCTAGCAAATCTCAGGCCATGGTGAACAGCCGCAGTGCCCTTTGCTTTTGCAAACAGGGAAAGGAGAAAGGAGAACTTCTGAACCTGACCTGTGTCGCGGAGCATTGCAGCCTGTGGTACATAGCAGAAGCGTAGCCGATCTTTTCCTAGCCTGTTCTGAAAACCATTTGCACATTCTCTTTCCCTTTCTGAAAGTCTGGACAATAACCGCATTGCAGCCCGGGGTGCCAAAAAGCTAGCGGAGGAGCTCGCCAAGTGTTGTGGAATTCAAGTCATACGGTGAGCACGCGTCTCAGGTGGCACCAGGGGCTGGGGGCAGTAGCACTTCTGTAAGGGTGATGGCGCCCCACTGGCCAGTCAGCATTAGGATCGCTGGAGTGGATTAGGACACTAAATGGGGCCCAGGCCTAAAAACGTTGTGGGCTTCCCAGACCGACTCTTCCCCGCAGAGTAGCTTGCCCTTCTCAGAAACAGTCATAGCAATAAGTGATGGAGTTCCCATCCAGAGAGACATGATGGGTGAGGTAATATCTTCTATTGCAACAACTTCTGCTGGGCCAGACCTGAAGAAGAGCTCTGTGTGGCTCGAAAGCTTGTCTCTCTCACCAACAGAAGTCGGTTCAGTAAAAGATATCACCTCACCCACCTTATCTCTAATATCCTGGGACCGAGACAGCTACAACACCACCGCCTAGGTCCCATCTAGCCCATCCTTTTGCCCAGTATGAGATTGCTGCTTAGCATGCATTTTCTATTGCTCTGTTTTTCCATGGGACTCCCACCACTCCCCTGGGGAGGCTATTAGACAGCTTCCTACATCTCACTGTCAGGAAGCGTATCCTGCTATTGCATTTTCCCTTCCATTTTTCTACATCTTGTTACACCTGGTTGTACTCCCTTGTGTTCTCCCCCAAACAACCCATCTTCGCTCTTGGTGTCTACATCCTTCCCATGCTTGGAGATCCCTTTGTTTCCTCCAACTTGAGTCATTGCTTAGCCAAGCTCTACGTATTGAACTCCCTTTAACCTCTTCCCTACTCCCTCCAGCCCTGTGATCATTCTTGTTACTGTTCTTGGAACTCCCTCCGATTTGACAATATCCGCCTGGTAACGGGGCCCCCAGGACGGAGCACGGTTATTCCAAGTGCAGTCACAGCAGAGCTGTATAGAGAGAGACTCCCCCTCCCTGTCTTGTGAGGTGATGTCTTTGCACAAGCTGGTCCAAAGGGCATTGGTCTCTTTTGCTGCTGTATCACGCTGGGCACGCCTGCATAACTGGCTGTTCCCTGCTACACCTAGGAATGACCGCATCCCAGCTTTCTCCCTCTCGTTACGTTTTGGAATATTTTTCTGTGGGTTTATTAGGTCAGCTCTTCCTCCCACTTCTGATACCATAATAAACCCTCGTCTTTTGAATCAGAAATCTCTCCCCCAAGATAGACAACTCATCCCACCCCAGCTGGCAGGTAAAGAGCCGCTGTGCTGCCCAACGCCAGCTGCAGCTCTGCCTCTACCCCCAGGCCCCTCTCACCACTGGGCCTGCGTGCCAATGGTCCAGGCCTCCCTCTCCAATCAGCCCCTGTGGATTAGGAGCAGACAGTTATGAACTGCACCCCAGCAGGAAGGAGGAAGGGTATCTGGGGATATTTCGAACCACTAATAACCCATGCAATGTCGTTTTAGGCTTTGGAACAATCCAGTCCCCAAGAACATTGAAGAAAGTCTTACAAAGCAAGATGCAAGATTGCATTTCTCATTCTTTTAATAAAGGAAGAACATTAAACGACTAAGAGCTGATTTGGTGAACCACTACTGCTATCCTGGTGAATTGCACTGAAAAGGAGCCTAGAGAAACAGAGAAAGCAGAATTCTAAAAATAAATACTGTAAGCATGTGGCATTCTAGCCCTGCTCTTAGAACACAGAGGTAACTCTGACTATTATGTAAACCTCAAACTAAGCTTCCTCCTGAGTTTGGTTATTCTGAGGTTACTCCCTGCAAGAACTCTCTGTTCCTGGCCTTAGTTCCCGTCTACCTCAAAGAGAGATTTAATCTTTTATACTCCTGGGTTGAAGCCAGTAAGATCCACTGGATCTGGCAGTCAGGGTGAGTCAGAAGAATAGCTCTGTATCTTTATACAGGACCATAACACCTGATACCAGGGTGAGTCAGAAGAACTCTGCGTCTCAGTGTAGGGAGCTAGAACCTAACACCCTATTGCAAATACTCTCCAATGTGTTGTTTGAATATGGTGTATGTTTCCCTCAGACCAATATCATTTCTAAGGCTGGGCAAAATATTCACAACAAACCGGTGACTGCTTGGCATTTTGTTTTGATTCTGCACACTACTGTGTGAACATCAGCCTATTGTCAAGCAAACAAAGATCAATCTTCACATTTTGATCGCGTAAAGATCAAGTTTCAATGAGAAAATAACTGTTTCATAATGAGCAAAGTCTGGAGGCTGCAAAATGGCATAGAACAAAATTATAATACAGTGTGAGAGGTATTTCAGGGTGGGGGCAGGAGAAAGATACTCCCTATTTTCATACTGCTTTAACTGTTTCACTGGGCTTGGAATGCTAAATGGGGCCCTCTATTTGAAATTGCACTAACCTGTTTGAGGTGAAGGGGGGGTTGTGTGGTCTTGGATGAAATGCTGCAATCGCTACATGGGCCCAATCCTGCGATCTGATCTGTGTGAGCATGTAGTCAAAGGGTCTGCCCATGCATATCCAGTGGCAGGATGGGAGCCATGCGGAGCACCTTATTTATACCCATTCATTGCAATGTGGCTGACTTGTATGTTTGGTACTGTAAATATTTAATCTCTGAAATGAAATGGGTTTATTTATCGACTTGTTTACAGCAGTAGTTTGGATTGGGAGCTGCATTCTGTTTTATTAAAAGAAGCATTTTTTAGCAATGATGAGTGCTGATAAGTGAAGAGCACATGTACTGTTGGTTCCCACTATTCCATGAAGTATGGGTAGTGATTGTTTTTATTGAAAGATCAGTGTTAAGTTTCCCAAGGTGCATATTTGGTTTTGATTTATATGACTCATTTGGTTGCAGCGTGGTTATACTCTGAAAAGGGATGGGGCAGGGGAGCCCAAAGTCACCAGTGAGCTTCCATATTTAGGTCCAAATTCAGTAAGGCACTTGAGCATGTGTGACTTGAGCATGCACTCAAAGTTAAGCACGTGCTTTGGTGGATCTGGGTTGTATCTCCTTTCCATGTTTCCAGATGTAATTTACTTCGTTTACAAGTGAAAATAGGATTTTTCTAACTGCCAGCCTAGCAAACTGCAGCTGGGTGACTCCGGGTGACCTGCTGTGGCTACTGAACCCAAGAAGCGTCGGTGAGTTTGAGTTCTGCCCTTAGCAGGTTTCTGAGAACATGTGTGGGACACATTAATTGTTCTCTGCCTACATGGTCTCCTCCCAGAAGTTTAGGTGGTCAGATTAGCTGATTCTAATGGTCCCTTCTGGCCTGAAAATCTATGACACTCAGGCTGGGAACCTAAAAGTCAAGTTGGTTTCTTCCAGCATTGGTGGCGTTGTGCACTGAATTGTGATCATAGTTTTGTCACCTTCAAAAACAGCTATTGCAGAAGTTCTGTGCTTTTATCACCCACTCAGTAAAACAAAAATTCTAAAAACAAATGATAGCACTTGTAAAAACAGATTTCTTTGCCTGTTTTATCATTGTATTGATAACACTGTAACTTCTACATTTGGACATGGTGAGATTCTACTCCAGTTTATTTTCCTCTTTCATTGGTTGGAAACATTCACTGTTGTACATATTTTTATGCATTTTAATGAGAGCATATGTGTGATTATTGAATAAATAAGAGCGCCTGGGATTCTGAAGCTGTTTGACTTACTTTCGTGTTCTGTTTCTAGTCCGTTTCACTTTCTGGTGCTTGGGCATTAATGCACAACAGCTGCATAGGGGTCAAAACATTGTGAAGCAAATGTTGTTATTAATCATGTTTATTATGATAGCGCCGAGAGAGAAACCGAGAATGGGGTCCCATTGTGCTAGGCTAGTGCGGTACAAACACGGTGCATGGTGAGCAGTCCCTAAAAACACACCGTAAACAGTCCCTGCCCCAGAGAACCTACAAGCGAATTAAGCAAATGCGGTATTGCCATATAAGTCACGAGTCAGGTCCACAAACATCAAGAGATTGGCTCAAAAATCACGAGGGTTTTTTTTTAAATAATTTTGAGGTTTTTATTTACCGTCTGCTTTTTAACTTTTAGGGAGCACTCGGGTCACAGTTTCAATCTTTTTCCCCCCAACAGTGAAAGATAGAAACGTACTATTTGTTTTTTTACACAAAAGCTGAGATTGTCAGATAGTCACATGATTCTGTGAGTTGGGTCTCTAAGAAACACACCAAATAGCGGGAGACTCAGGTTAAAATTGTGAGAGTTGGCAACACTGCCAACCTTTAAAAATTTAAAACAATCAAAGAGTTTGTGGGGGGGAAATCTGCTCGTGTTAGGGATTATCCTGCTTCCCTCTCTTAAATCTAAGGGCTGGTCTACACTGCGGGGGGAGGGGGGTCGATTTAAGATACGCAACTTCAGCTACGTGAATAGCGTAGCTGAAGTTGAAGTATCTTAGATCGATTTACCTTGGGTCCACATGGCGCGGGATCGACGGCCACGGCTCCCCCATCGACTCCGCTACCGCCGCTCGCTCCGGTGGAGTTCCGGAGTCGACGGGGAGCGCGTTCGGGGATCGATATATCACGTCTTAACAAGACGCGGTATATCAATCCCCGATAAATCGATCGCTACCCGCTGATATGGCGGGTAGTCTGGACGTACCCTTATTGTGAGACTTAACTAACCTGAAGAAGAGCTCTGTGTCAACTCGAAAGCTTGTCTCTCTCGCCAACCGAGTCCAATAAACCCACCCAGCTGTATCCTGGGACCGACGCAGCTACAACAACACTGCATACTAGTTACAGCATCCTTTTCAGAATTCAAGACCAACTTCCAAACACATGCCCATCACTGTCCTTCTTTATACAAAAGCTCATTCTGGCAGCAAAAGAAACAAATATCATATATACACAAAAGCAAAGACAGACCTGAAACCAAACCCCTTCCAAACCATGAGGTGTCAGTATAACCTAAGAGATGGGGAAAAATCTGTTCCTATTCTAGAATATATATATATATAGTATATAAAATAGGGCTAGACACTGTAGTTTGAACACACACATTCCGACCTCAGCTGTCTAAAGTCAAGGCACGTGGACTCTGCAGCGGACTGCACCAAATTGCTGCTCAGGACTTCTCCAGTCTGTGGAGCTCTTGAAATTCCATGGCAGCTTCATCTGAATTTTTCAAATTCAGGTTTGTATTGAATTAAAATAAAAAAAAAAAATCCAATCAGCCCCCGCTTATTTTTTATATTAAATTCCATTTATTTTGTGCTGCTCCCCACGTAAATAGGAATTTACATGTGGAGAAGATCTCCGGTGGTGGGGTTCTGCGTTTGGTTTTTTCTTCCAGTTTTACATAACAAGAGTCAATTGCTGGAAGCTTCTGTTTGACAAATTCAGCCTTGAAATAATAGTTTCCTAGCACTGAAGGTGATTAAACATTAGAACAGCTTCCCAGGGGAGTGATGGACTCACCATTGCTTGGCGTCTTTAAAATGAGATTGGGTATCTTTCTAAAAGATACGCTTTAATCCAGCTTCTGGGAGATGTTCTACAGCTTGTGCATTGGGGTGGGGGGAGGGGTTGGATGGTGGTGGGGGTCCTTTTTGGCCTTGGAATCTGTGAATCCATGAGTTCCCTCTATTCATTCCCTTCATGTCCTCATGGGAGGACAGGATTGCTTGCATTGCCCTCAATATGCTTATAACTCTAGCAGCGCTGCATTAAAACAATGGCTGTAATCAAATCTCATGCTTCAGGGCTTCAGCCAGTCAGGTGCAGGGGTCAGGAAGGGTTTTCCCTCCCAATGCACAGTTGGTCAGATACAGTCTTCTTTTTTGGGGGGTGAGAGGGAGGTTGGTTGGGTTTTTTTTGTTAGTTTGTGTGGCTCTGAAGCAGCAGAGCTTAGCCACAGCTGGAGACGGGTACAGAGAATACTCTCTTAGGGCTTGTCTGCTCGGGCCCCGGACTACGGGAGGAGGTGAATTGCAGTGCTCACTAAAGTGCTGCTCTGTAACTGCCCTGTGTAGACACTGCAGGTGTGACCTAAATGTCCTGTTTGAAACAGGACTGCGTTAGTGCCAACGAGGCACCTTTGATTTCAGAGTTCAAATTGCAGGGCCATGTAGATAAGCCCTTAGATGCCTGGCTGGTGAGTCTTACTCACATGCTCAGCGTCATCCTGATCACCAGATCTGGGGTCAGGAAGGAACTTTCCCTGAGGTCAGCTTGGCAGGGGGCCTGCGGGTGGGGGAGAGGGTGGTTGCTTTGCTCTGTAGCACAGGGGGTGTCGCATCTGCGAGGATCATTTGAGCACATCTCACCGAATCAATTCCCTGCCATCACACGGTGCCTCCAGCACTGTGGGTGAAACGTAATGGACTGTGATATGCCAGACTATGTCATCCATCTGACAATATGTAGCCACTTCATAGAAGTCTTCAGGGGGAAGCTGGAGTTTTGGAAGCTGGCGAGGAGGCAGTTTAGGTGTGTGGCACTCAGGGATTGCGGGAGGAGCACACTAGCTGGATGCGTCTGCTCAAATGTTCAGCGGTGAAATAGTTCACGGGGTTGACATTTAGATGGTCACCATTCGTTTTCAGCGTTTTCACCCCACTGAGATGGATGTGGGCAGTACACTCACCTCAGAGCTATTGTTGGGGAGTTCTGCCTCTCAGGAAGACAGCACAGAACTTGGTTCACAGTGGTAGGTGTTTTTGCCTGAGATTGGAATGCTGAAGAATAAAAAACCAGAAGCTGAGATTGTGGAACATAGCCCTGTGGCAAGGACCAGCTTCTGTGGGAAATTCCTTAGCTCTGAAATACACAGAGCCATGACTAGCTAACCTCTTTCGTGTGATTGACATAAGGACAGTCACAGGGATCTCTGGGACAAGAATCAGGACAAGACAAGTACATGGGTGTCGGGACTTTTCTCTTGCTACTGACCTTTGCGACCTGAATACGCAGGAAAGGGGAAAACATTTGGTTAGGGAAATAGAAGGTTTCAGCTTCCTGGGAAGCAGCGTTGCATCAGGAGCCGGAGGGACATAGGGAACACAGCTGGGATTTTCAAATGGGGTATGTCATGTCCCGGGGTGATTGGCTCTCTAAGTGGGACGAGGCCAGTGCACCTGTGACTCGTAAGCTGCCTCCCAACTGGACTAAGAGAAGATACCTGAGCCATAGAAGAGGGGAGGCAGGGCCAGTTGAGGAGCGGTACAGAGTTGCCTGGGGGGAATGAGCTATATGAGAGCTGAAGGAAAGCAGTAAGTGGAAGCTGCTGGTGGTGAGCTCCAAAGAAAGCTGTTTGGAGGATTGGCCAGAGTTGGGGAGCCCTGTCGAGTTACAGGAGAGCTTGGGCAGAAGCCCATGGGCAAAGGACAAGAACTAGCTTGGTTAGAGCAAGCCAGGCCCAGAAGCAAGAGGTGGACTCTGAAGGTGGATGCCAGGAACAGAGGTAGGCGAGGAATCCTGGGGAGTGGAACGCCACAGGGAGCCCTCTGACAGAGGGCCTGAGGCCTGTGGGGGGAGCCCAGGAATAAGGGGTTGGTCCTGGAGGGAGGTTCCCTGAACGGGGATAGGACACATGGATGAGGAGGGCTGGAGAGTGGAATGCTGTGGGAACCCTTCTTGTGGCCCTGGGAGACCTGACTTGGGGCTACAGGGGAAAGCTTGTGAGACAGAAGCTCTTGGAAATCACAGGGCTGGAGAGTGGGGCCTTGGGACAGGGGCTAAGGGACTGGGACGGGGGGTTAATGACTCTCAGGCGGCTGCCCTGGACGGTGACTTTTAGATGGGATTGAAGAGCTGCTCTATTGTAACCTTGTGGGATGTGGGGAGACTGGTTGTCTCCTGCGGTTCTGTGGATTACTGTATAGGGACAGGCATAAACCATGCCCAGTGCTGGGTCTTGGAACTGGACACTCAGGCCTGGCGTTTTAAAGGTGTTTAGGTATTGCTGCTCTCAGCATTGCAATGCCTAGCTGATTTAGGAGCCTGTCTCACTTGCAAGAGGGATTTAGGTATCTAGAATCCTGGTGGTGGGATTTTGGTGCCCAAACAGGGCTCGAATTGTGCCAGAATGTCCCGGATTGCTGCTACGGGCAGCCCACAGGACGTTCTGGTACTATCCCCGACGAGAGAGATCTGTGGACGTGCGTTTGGGGCACTTTTTTCAGGACTCGCACACTGCTCTTAAGTGTCTAAATCCTCTTGAAAATGGGATTTAGGCTCCTAAATCAGGGGTTGCGAGTGCAGAAATACCTTTTTTTTTAAAGAGTGAGTCAGAGAGACTTTCTATATGACTATGTCTCTGCAGGGGTGAACGCAGGGGAAATGGAGCCAGGCTGAGGGGTTGTGCGGCAGTTTGCCACAGGGGGGCGCTCTAGGCAGAGGCTGCTCAGTGACAGGCTCCCACTGACTTGCCGAGCCTTTGACAATCCCAGCCCAGGGCACTGTTCTGTTCAGCAGCTGCAAGAATATCAGGCTAATGGAAATACAGCGCTGGCTTTAGCTGAGGCAGCAGGAGCTTTGAGATAAGAGGGTGTGTCCACATTGCAATTAAATCCCGTGGCTGGCCTTTGCCAGCTAACTTGGGCTCGGGCTAAGGGGCTGTTCAACTGTGGTGGAGCCGTGGGCTTGCCCAGGTTCTAGGAGCCTGCGGGGATGGAGGGCCTCAGAGCTTGAGCTGCAGCCACAGCCTGACTGCAACTGGACAGACCCTTAGTCCACGCCCCGCAAGCCTGGGTCAGCTGGCACGGGCCAGCCCCCGGTGTCTAACTGCAGTGTAGACGTACCTGGAGATTGCCATGTTGGTTCTGTGCAGCGTCTCCTAGCGCTTCGAGGGGTGTGTCATTAATCAACAGAGTCCTCAAAAGTCAGGGTGTGTTTGAAAAGTTTCACTGCACCAATGCACTGATCCTTTATCAGCAAGATCAACGCCTGCCAACGGAGTGGTGGGCTCAAGGGCGGAAGGGACCTATAGAGGTAATCTAATCCATCCCTCCCCATGCTGAGGCAGGACCACGTACACCTAGACGATCTCTGATGGGTGTTTGTCCAATCTGTTCTAAATAACTTCTGATGATGGGGATTCCAGGCTCCAAGGTAACCTGTTACACGTGTTCTTATGAAGAGTAGATATTTTCCCATTACGTATTGCATGTTACTAGAATCCCAGACATTTCACACGTGCACACATTGTTTGAATAGCTTTAAGGACACGACACAAACTAACCTACATTTTGCTACCCGTGATGTTGACATCAATAGTTCAGTTAACGCTGGCGGTTTTCTTATCTCTTCTAGGCCATTCACTCAGACAAGATTAGCATCTGCTGACACGGTGGTTTAAGAAGCAATCGCTTTCTGCCTCTGTCACATCTGTCCCCCTTATCCCTCTCCACATGCGAAGAATCTTCTCAGGGGATTGCAGTCCTCCGCTGATCACAACCTTGTTACTCTCAGTGGTGTCTAAATAGGGTGTGCCACCAGGAGTTTAGACAGGTCGGTCTTGTTGTTAAAGTACTAGACTGGGACGCAGGAAATCTGGGCTCCCTTCTCAGCACCGCCACAGACTTGCTGTGTGACCATGGTCAAGTCACTAAATCCCGTCATTAAAATTGTAAACGCTTTGGGGCCGGGACTGTCCATTGTACAGCACCTGGCACTACAGGGCCCTGGCCATTTGCTGAGATCTCTACGTTCTGCTGTAGCGCATACAATAATAATACACCCCTTTCACTTCTAGTGTTTCCCCCACCCTCCTCTCCTTGCTGTCCCTTTTGTCTCCTACCATCCCCAACCCTGTGCCAATGGGACCTTTGTCACCAACTGCAATAGAGCCAGGGTTTCAACTTCTGTTTGTTACCTGTAGTGTATCTACTTGTACCCAGAGAGTGAAAGCACCTAATAATAATGGGGAGGATGAAATAATGCCCCCAGTAGGACCCAACTGCTGGTTCAGAAATACCCCTAATGTCCTTGACTTCCCTGGAGTCTTCTGAGCAGTCTCGTCTATTATCTGTGTACAACTCAGCCTGGTAACCTACTGATTAACTGAGGATAGAAGCTCATTGTTGAGATGCCTCCCAGAGACTGTAGAAATGTAGGACTGGAAGTGACCTTGATAGGTCATCTAGTCCATTGTCCTGCACTGAGACTGGACTAAGTATTAGCTAGACCATCCCTGACAGGTGTTTGTCCAACCTGCTCTTAAAAATCTCCAGTGATGGAGATTCCACAACCTCCCTAGGCTTAACCACCCTGACAGGAACCTTTTCCTAATGTCCAACCTAAACTGCCCTTACTGCAATTTAAATTCATTACTTCTTCTCCTATCCTCAGTGGTTAAGGAGAACAGTTTACCACCCTCCTCTTTACAACCATATGTAACCCTTCTGCCAGGTGGAGCCGGCAGTGACCAGGGCCGCGTTTAATATCTAGGGGTTCCTTTCCATTGATACAACACAGAACTGGCTCAACCCCCCACCCAGGAACCTGGGAAATTTACACACCACCCCTGGGCGCCTCTGAGAGGCAATACTTCCCCACTCGCAAGCACAGAGTCTGAGTGTAGAAAAGAAACTGTTAATGAAAGGAGGGAAGTCCCCAACATTAATTAGGGGAAATGCCACAAGCAGAATTCATAATCATAAAACTGTCAGCAGGACGTCCACCCCAGAGTGTGTGGGGCAGTGCCTTCCTCCTCACGTTCTTGAGTCCTACAACCAAAAGTTCCTTTTCTGTGCCCCTTTGCTCCCTCACCCTACCCCACTCACAGTGGTTATCCTTGGTCAGAGGCGCATCTGTGTGAGTTCACCTCCCACCAGGGAGGAAGGCACGTGGCTTGCTACTTGGTTTGCCTGGCTGCCCTGCCAGCCACTGCTCCTCGCTGGCCACTCGTTCTGCTCACCACCTCACCAGCTACTCGGTCGCCAGCCGACTGTCAGTCACCTTCTGCTGCCACCTGCCTCTCTGCTGTGACCTCTGCACATCAGTCTCTTAGTAATGTTCAGCTCTTTGCAGGCTGGGCAGAAACACGGTCCCACCACAACTGATTTCAGCTCTGATTGAACATTTAAAATAACAAAGGGCTCCTAATGAAGTCTATTTAGCTCTTTCTTTTAACAGTGGGGAGGAACAGGTTAAACCAGACCGGGGACCTTTGGGGAGCGGCCACGCTTCCTGGCTGAGACACCTGTCCCCACCCCTCTTACTTTTACAGGGGTCTGGCATTCGAGCCCCTGGCTTGGTAAGTTCCTTTCAGCTGAGGGTGACCCCTCAAAGCTCAGCACAGTTCTGCTCTCCTTTAGTCATACAATGAAGATGATAACATTTCACTACCCCTGCATTCAATACTAAAGTGATTTGTAGCCCAACACCAGCCAAAGCCGATCACTTGGGGCTACACAACTCCTGTCTGCTAGATACCTACGCAGAGCAGGTGTATTAATGTAAATACAGTTTGCTCCTGAAGTCTTTCCCCCTCCCAAACTAGCTGTCAGGGGATAGTTCATTCAGACCCTGCTTACACATACTTGAAAACTTATCTTCTCTCCCCCCAGTCTTCTTTTCTCCAGACTAAACAAACCCATTTTTTCAATCATTCCTCGTAGGTTATATTTTCTGAAATGTTAATCATTTTTGTTGCTCTTCTCTGGACTTTCTCTAATTTGTCCACATCTTGCCCGAGGTGTGGTGCCCAGAACTGGACACAATGCTTCAGTTGAGGCCTTATCAGTGCTGAATAGAGTAGACGATTTCTCTTGTATCTTGCTTACAACACTCCCGCTAATCCATCCCTGAATGATGTTCAGGAGGTGTGGGGGCGGGTTGGCTTTTTTGGTGGGGTTTTTTTTCCCCAACGGTATTACATTGTTGACTCCAGCTTAGTTTGTGATCCACTATGAACCCTAGATCCCTTTCCGCCGTACTCCTTCCTAGGCAGTCATTGCCCATTTTGTATTTGTGCAATGGATTGTTCCTTCCTCAGCGTAATACTTTGCATTTGCCAGGACTGCAGAAGACAGAGGGACAGATAAGGGGTAATGATTGGAACCCATAGCATGCCCTCCCTCAGGAGGGCAGAGTCCCTTCTACTCAGATACCATCAGTATCTTTCTCATTATAGCTGTTGCAGGTAGGGATGCCTATACCTAAGGTTGCCTGACATGTCCCATTATAACACCCTATTTTCAGTGTGAATGGTGAAAGTTTGGCAAAATTAAAAGAACTGAAACTTCCTTTGCTCTTTGTCTTCTTCAGTCTGAATTTTTTTGTACAGAGAGCAAACATCAGTAAAGCTGTTTGGTGCCATTCTTGATTGGCTAAGCTTCCAAAGCTAAATGACCAACATAGTGGGTGCTAATTAGCATCTCTGCTTGCTGTCACAGCAGGGAGACCAAGGACTGGCTTGAGCCCTGGAGTGCAAATGACCCTCCTTTCCTAAGATCTGGTCCCTTTTGCTCAGTAATGAGGCACATTGGTGAGACTGTGTGGGTGGGTGGGCGGGGAGAGAAACTTACTCAGTGCTGACTGCCCTTGTTCTGCGAATACAGACATTTTCTCTGCTCTGAGGTTGTCAGCACAGCACCTCCCACTAGCCTTAAATTCCCTTCTGATTTTTTTTTTAAAGGGAAAAAGAAAAAAGGGGGAAAAAAGGTTTTAATGCCAAACTGAAAGATCCAGGTGTCTATCAGATCTGAACTTGAGAGAGCCACGAATTGGCTCTACCTCACTGATGTCCAGTTCTTCATCTCTCACGACACCTTAGAGACTCATGGGAAAGATAAGGCAGCTGAGCGTTTATGTCAGTTTTCCACTTACAGAAACAAGCCCGTTACACCAGCTGCATGTATTTGATGTCACTTGGAGTCGGACTTGCCGCTCTGGAAGCGTGATCTATTAAGGGTTATTTGTAGGAGTCTGAAGGAAAATGACTACGGCACCTCTTAAATCTTGATACACTTTCCCAGTTGGAAGTGGAACTTACTGACTTCTTCAACAGCCTTTGTGATGGGAGACATACGTGGGGATGTCCAATAGAGGGCACTGTCTAATAATATCAAAGCAGATGCTCGCCTTTCCAGCCTTTCAGAGGCTGAAACTTTGCTCGTGTCTTTAGTGATGTCACAATCTAGACGAAGCCTCCCTTGTGTCTAGGGTTACCATATTTGAACATTCAAAAAAGAGGACACTCCATGGGAGGGCGGCCCCACCCACAGTCCACCCCCACTCCTCCCATGCCCCGCCCTCACTCTGCCCCAGGCCCCGCCCCCTCCCCGCTCGGCCCCGCCACCTCACCCCTCCTCACCCCCTGGCCCGCCGCTGGCTTGCTGCGTCCCTCCTCAGTCCCCCACCCACCGCTCGCCTCCTCCCACCTGCCACTCACCTCCTCACTCCCCTGCCAGAAACCCCCATGCCCGCCCCGAGAACCCCCTCCTGCCGCTGGCTCGCCGCTTCTTGCCTCCTCACCCCCGCCCGCCCACCCGCCGCTGGCTCCCTCACCGCTCGCCTCTTCAACCCCCGCTGCCCGCCACTTGCCTCCTCACCCTCCCGCCAGCCACTTGCCTCCTCACCCGCCTGCCAGCCAGCTAGCCAGCCACTGGCTCCCTCACCTCGTACCTCTTCACCACCACCACCCCGCTTGCCTCCTCACCCCCCCCCCGCCCCACTGCTGGCTCGCCGCCCGCCTCCTCACCCTCCCGCCTGCCACTTGCCTCCTCACCCGCCTGCCAGCCAGCCACTGTCTCCTCGCCCCTCGCCTACTCACCCCCCCCACCCGCTGCTGGCTCACCGCTCGCCTCTTCACCCCGTCCCGCTCGCCTACTCACCCTTCCTGCCGCAGGTCCCTCTGGCTCCTAGGATATGGGGCAGCGAGGGGTCTCCACGTGCTGTGCCCGCCACAAGCGCGAGCTCTGTGGCTCCCATTGCCCGGGAAAAGCGCCAATGGGAGCTGCCGGAGCTGCGGAGCAGGGCTTGCAGGCGCCGGCAGCATGCAGAGAGCCCTCCGCCCCCACCGACCCGACCCGACCCTAGGAGCCAGAGGGACCTGCCGGATGCTTCCCGGGAGCCGCCCCAGGTAAGCACCGCCGGGACTCCCCACCTCGCCCCCCGGCAGGCCCCTCTGGCTCTTAGTGTTGGCAGCTCCCATCTAGTGTTACTATATGTCCGTATTTTCCCAGACATTTTTAGATATGTAAAAATTCCTCCCGATGGTGATTTAAGAACTAAAAAGCCGGACATGTCCGGGAAAATACGGATGTATGGTAACCCTACTTGTGTCCTTTCCATGAGCAGCCCCACTCATTCCAGTGGGCAAATGGGGGGAAGGGGATGTAAAATCGGACCCTACAGATAACTGAAGAGTACATTTCACACTGGAGGAAACCTCTGGGAAGAGGGCTGCTAATCATCAAAGTGATGCACTCAAGGGGAGGAAGAGACTATAGCAAAACAAAAGTGTCCAATATACCTGTCTAATGTCCAACCCCTGTCTAATGTCTCTCTCCTGGCACTTGTGGGTGCTTTGGAGATGGGACACACCTGGTCCCTCCAGTCAACATTGTCCCTTCTGGGCAATTTTTAAGGAGCAGCCCTGGTACAGGTACTACCCTCATATATTTGTCCTTCAAGACGAATACGATGTCTTCACTACAGGCCTCTGCCAACACAGCTGTGTCAGTCAGGGGTGTGAAGAGGTGTGATTCCCTGACTGATGTAGCTGCACTGGCAGAAGCCTCTGGTATAGATGCAGTTACACTGGCCAAACTTCACTTTTATCAGCATAGCTTCTTCCTCGGGGGGGGGGGGGGGTGAGAGGGGGTGTGTGAGAGAGAGAGAGAGTGTGTGTGTATGTGAGTGTTAGTGGTGCAGAGGGAGTGGGAATAAATTATACTGGTACAAGTGTAACTTTATGTCTATACGTTGCATCCATGCTAGGCGTGCTTGGCTAGTATAACATACCAGTATTCCCTAGTGCTCCTAGTGTAGACATGGCCTAAACTGTCATGATGCATCCTGTTTGTGAAGTGTATTGCTCAGTGCTTCCCCAGCTAGTGGCTGATATACACAGAGAACAGCCTACTATTGCTACCAGCTAATAGCTACTCCGTTTAGCTCCAGGGTAGAGGGCTGTGTTGTGCTATGATGCTGAAGATCCTGGGCGTGACCCGGGAAGGAGGTGTGACGGGGTCAGGCCAGATGGCTACAGGAGAGTGGTGGAAGTTAGATACATTAGCCCCAGATTAAGCAGGCCCCTTTTCCCTGGGTAAAATAGCAGGGACTATTCCAGAACAATCAGGAACCTGCTAGAACCAATTAAGGCAAGCAGGCTAATTAACACCTGGAGCCATCTAGGAAGCTACTAGAACCAATTAAGGCAGGTAGGATAATCAGGGCACCTGGTTAAAAAAAGACTTCCCTTCAGTTAGTGAGGGACACGCAAGGAGCTGGAAGTGAGAGGGCGTGCTGCTGGAGGACTGAGGAGTACAAATGCTATCTGGCATCAGAAGGAAGGTCCTGTGGTGAGGATAAAGAAGGTGCTGGGTGGAGATCATGGGGAAGTGGCCCAGGGAGTTGTAGTTGTCACACAGCTGTTGCAGGAGACATTGTAGACAGCTGCGATCCACAGGGCCCTGGGCTGGAACCCGGATTAGAGGGCGGGCCTGGGTTCCCCTCATCCACCCCCCGCCCCCACCAACCCACAATTTGACACAGGAGGAGTTGAGCTGGACTGAGAGTCATGTCAGAGGGGAAGGTCTCTGGCCTGACCCCGACCCACTAGGTGGGACAACCGAGACTGCGGGGATTGTTCTCCTCCCTTTGCCCCATGCTGGCCAGTGATGAGGTTAGCTGAGTGAACGGCAGGTTTGAGCCAGTGGCAAAAGTGGCCAAACGGAGGGCTGCCGTGCACCTCTGAGCGAGCAAATCTGCCAACAAGCACAGGACCCACCAAGGCAGAGGAGGAACTTTGTCACAGAGGTCATTACAGTGATATTTGTAGAAGACCTTTTCTGTGGAGGATCCCCACACGTGTCCACCTTGGGCTTGTCCCGTGTCACGTGTCCACCATCCAGCGTTGGGGCAACCTTCCTCTAGTGCCCATCAACAGCGTCTCTAAACTGGCAAAAGAGTTGCTGCAGTGCACTCAGATGCATCCCTTCTCCATCAGAGCCTTCCCCTAGCTTCTGCCAGAGGAGTGCTGTGTTTAGACTGGGTTTCTGTGCAGAATTCCAGTGAGCATCCTTGTGTTTGCTGTGTCATTTTATCCAGCCATTGTAGGGCCTGCAGCCTGCTATAGCAGATGGAACTGTTATTCCTGGCAATTGAAATCAGTGTGGAGAGAGAGAGAAAGAGACAACAGCAATGTTTCTGGCTATGCTGGGAATGAGCAGCTTCTCCTTCAGTTAAGTGCCTGTTAAAGAGGTCTCCAGATCAGGGTAGAAATGCGGCAGCCATTGATGGATGATGTGGCTCTTCTGAAGGACCGGGAAAAGGGGCTGAGAAGTTGTCTCCTGAACATGAATGGGAAACGCCACCCGCCTTGCCTGCCAGGGTCAGCACTGCTAATAAAGATGGGGAGGGAAGAAGGAAGGCAGGAAGAAGAATGGCTGGGTTCAATGGCAGGTAAAACTTGGTAACAACAGATACGTCTTCATGATGTGCAACCCGTTCGGCCATGGGGAGCTTCTTATCTCCCTGTATCTTTAGAATGAGTTTGGGTTCTGGGAATCTCCTGGATGGGTCCCTTCCAGGTTCCTCACCAGGACTTCGAAGCCTAACTCAAAACCTGGGAACTCAGCCTACAGCATTGGCGATGACCTAACCAGGAACTGCCTGTGCAGTTCAGTTCCAACCTACACACTGGACCAAACTCCTCACACTCTGATCTGGCTCCAGAGGACTCAGCATGGCCTCATCTCCAAGTCAAAAGAGAGCTAGCCCCTAAAAGGGGTTACATGCAGCTAGTGCGTGTGGTCCCTTCCAGGCAGACATTTAGCCATGCTGAATGTGTCCAATAAACCTGCCTGCTCTTTACCCGCATACTGAGTAGCCATGTGTCACTGAAATGGTTCTTGGAACACATGAATGGCAGTGGTACAGTGCTTCCTGGTAGGGTGATAGAATGTCCCGAAGGGGAGTAGTTGTTGTGTGGAGAGGGGGATTATGGGCAGGAGCAGCTGAGTGTCTGTACAGGCGGAGCACAGAGCTCTGACCACCTCATGAGCGAGGAATCCCACCCTGTCAGCGGCTAACTGCATCTCCAGCTCAAGATCCAGTTTCATCTGAGCTGTGTAATACTGCGCAGCGCTCTGCAAACCTCCCATCATCTGAACACAGAGCAAAACCTCCTATCGGCCGGAAACGGAGTAACCTCGGACTGCGGGAATCGCAGCATCAGGCACGACTGATCCTTGGCAATTGCTAAATAAAAGAGGGAGAGGGAATCTTAATGCACTGAGGGCCAAATCCAGATCTTGGTTACACAGGGGTAAATCTGGAGTAAGTACAACAGAGTCAAGGAAGGAAGGACTGAATATGGGTGACACGGCCGAGGAGACTGAATGGGAGGGCGAGCTTTGCTCCCGAATAGAACTTCACAGAGAGGATTGGGCCCGTTGGGGCAAAGATCCTGAGTCACCCCATAGCACTTAACCGTCAGCGGAGAGAGGTTCTGAAACACCCTTCCAATAGAGGTAGTGGGGCAAACCACCTCACTAGCTGTAAGCTGGAGCGTGATACATTTATGAATGGGAATGGGATAATATGACTGGGTTGCCCGCAATAGCAGGAGACTGGCCTTGATCACTCAGGCCCCTTCCATCCAGTTCTGTGTTCCTGTGTACCTTGCCAACCCCTAAAACAGCATCTTTGTTGCCATTGTTCTACACCTGCTGAAGGTCCTGCTCCCCCATGGGGGTAGCACCAGCGATCCTCCGTTAGCACCATGTTGGGAAGGAGAAGTCTGAGATCTATTGGAGGGAGGCCTCATTGACATGAGAACCCCTCTGAACATCTCCAAACCTGTTCCCACAGAGACCTCTTTTCTCCCTTCCCATACCAGGCCTATCTCACCCCAGGACTCATCAACTCCAGCTGCAGCGCCCTCTTAAACGGCTGCTTGGGACTTTCGTGACCTGGTGACAAAGGCCTCTGAACTCAGCGCTCTGTCTGCTTCTCCCTCCTCCTCCGCTTTGAAACATTAAACGACATTGGCAAATGGCACTGCGAAGTCCCAGACGCCCCAGCGAGCCCTCCTAGGCTTGGCTGCGCTACACCGTTGCGTTACGGGCTGCCCCGTTTGCACGGCTCCTGGGCTGCGTGAGCCCAGGCACTGGATGGTGGGTGGACACGGCGCACCGTATAACAGCACTCGTCAACGTGCCCAAGTTTGCCAATCCAGGCAAAAGAATGATTTGGATTCCAGCCTGGGAAACGGGATATGCCGCTCACCCCCAGCCAACCCGTTCCTAGGCAGACCCTTTGGGCTCTCTTTATCCTAGATGATCCAGAGACTCTTAGTACCTCTGCTAGAATGAGCATCTCCAGTTTCCCCAGGGCCTTGCTAGAGTTGCCACTTGGCAGCTGTTATTCAAGGCTTTAGTGGCATTTGCCCTTCTTCTCCCATCGCAATTGCTGACTTTCCTCGAGTGTCCTTGCACAGGCAGCATTAGACTTGGTTTCCTAATCCTCAGCTGCCTTTTCGCTGCAGCCTCCGCTCAAATGGTTCCTTTGCCATCTGTTTAATCCAGCGTCCTTCCCACTCCTACTGTCTGCCATACAAGGGGAAGCAGAGTTAAGGAGCACGGAGGGTGGGATCACACACTCACTTACACTGGTATAAATCTCAATGAAGTTACTCTGGATTTACACCAATGGAGCTAGAGCAGAATCTGGCCCTACAACTCCCTTCCCCCGTTGTCTCAGTCACACGTGTGAGACGGTTCTCCAGCACCCAGGGACAAGTGAGGGCATCCTTCCTGAGCTGTCTTGCTCACACTGAAGTCAATGGAAAACATCCCAGTGATTTCAAATGGAGCAGGATTGGGCCCAGAGGAAGTGCCTGGCTGGGGACTAGGGTGAGCCCATGTCCCAATTTTATAGGGACAGTCCTGATTTTTGGGTCTTTTTCTTATACAGGCTCCTATTACCCCCCACCCCCTGTCCCGATGTTTCACACTTGCTGTCTGGTCACCCTACTGGGGACAGAGGCCCAGGTCCTCAAAGGCATTTAGGCTCCTAACTCCCATTGAAATAAAGGAGCCTAACCCCCTTTGTGACTCTAGGGCACAAGTACTGCTAGCGGCTCCACTGCATGGCCCCATCCCGCATGCCACAAGCCCTGACGGTGGACACCCACCCACAGTGCATGCGCAGTCGCTGCTCCGAGTCTGGGGTGGAGGGGGGCAGGGCCATGGAGGAGCAGCTGCTCTCCTTGGCATGCTTCCCTCTGAGCCTGGCACAGGTCTGAATGGAGTTAACATAGCTGCAAGTGGCATTAACACTCCCTGCCTGCCTGTGCCTCCTCACCCCCGGGAGAAGGGAGGTTTGCACAAGCATAGCGACGCCAATGCAGCTGGCCTCTGCAAGCGCCTTCAGGCAGGGGCCAGCTGCCATGTGTGTGCTGGGACAGCCTTTGGGAGGGGCTGGCTCTCGCTGGGGTTTCAGTGTCTTTTCGAGGTGGAATCCCTGCTCTGTGCAGGGGGTCAGAAGCCAAGCCCCTTTCCAGGGGTCAGGGAGTGGTGTGGGTGGGGGAGTACTCTTCCAAGCTCCGCCCACCCAAATAAGCTCCACCCTTGTGAGTCAACAGAATGAGATGCCACACTACCAGGGCCGGCTCCAGGGTTTTGGCCGCCCCAGGCAGCCAAAAAAAAAAAAAAAAGCCGCTATTGCGATCTGCGGTGGCAATTTGGCGGAAGGTCCTTCTCTCCGAGTGGGAGTGAGGGACCGTCCGCCGAATTGCCGCCGAATAGCTGGACCTGCCGCCCCTCTCCGGAGTGGCCGCCCCAAGCACCTGCTTGCCAAGCTGGTGCCTAGAGCCGGCCCTGCCCACTACGTGCAGCTATTTAAAATCTGATCGTGCATGTTCTATGGGCTGCTCGAACTCGGCTTCCCTTCAGTGGGGCGTGATTATGCCATGAGCGTGGCTCTTTCTTGAATGGGGGGAAAAACAAGAGGTGGAATTGCCCAAATGCTCGCTGGAATGAGACGTCTCGTACTGTAAACTGAGCAGATCTGTGACCTTCCCTCTGCTTCCTCTCCTTTATGAGCGAGTTAACAATCCTGACATTTCACTTCTGTGTTAACCCCTCACTGAGCTGAATGGGGTAGTTCATATCGCTGAGCTATTGTTCCAGCCAGGCTCGTTGCAGGTAGACCTTTCTGCATCGGTTACACTCCATTCACAGTTTTGAAGTTTTCTTCACAACCATAACAGCTAGAGACTCGTTTTTTTAATGGAAGCTGAGATTCTGGCGAACAAGAGAGCAGGTTCAGAGAGGAGGTGCTGGCTGCTTCCAAGTCCTGCTCTCCAAAACCTCTCCCCCTGGGAAGAGCAGCCCCGGGATCACCATATGGTGAATGAATTTCATGGTGTTTCCCGGGGAAGAGTAGGAGAAGCCTCTGGTCTTGGAGAATATCATATTACTCTGTACATTCAGGGCAATCTCACTTCCTGTTTGGCAGAGGAACCAGTTGAGGGCTGGACTTAACTAATTGACCTTGTTGTTAAAGCCCTGGACTGGGAATCAGGCGATCATAGAATATCAGGGTTGCAAGGGACCTCAGGAGGTCATCTAGTCCAACCCCCTGCTCAAAGCAGGACCAATCCCCAACTAAATCATCCCAGCCAGGGCTTTGTCAAGCCGGGCCTTAAAAACCTCTACAGAAGGAGATTCCACCACCTCCCTAGGTAACCCATTCCAGTGTTTCACCACCCTCCTAGTGAAAAAGTTTTTCCTAATATACAACCTAGACCTCCCTCACTGCAACCTCAGACCATTGCTCCTTGTTCTGTCATCTGTCACCACTGAGAACAACCTAGATCCATCCTCTTTGGAACCCCCCTTCAGGTAGTTGAAGGCTGCTATCAAATCCCCCCTCACTCTTCTCTTCTGCAGACTAAATAATACCCGTTCCATCAGCCTCTCCTCATAAGTCATGTGGGTTCAGTTCCCAGTTCTGCCACTGATTCCCCGTGTGACCTTGGACAAGTCACTTAATCTCTGTGCCTCAGTTTCCTGTCTGTAAAATGGGAATAATTATCTTATCTATTTATGTTGTAAGGTCTTCGGGACAGGGACTGTTTCTTACTGTTTTTGTACAACGTGGCCCTGATCTCAGTTGGCGCCCCATAGGCATTGCTGGACTACCGATGATGTTGAGATGAGAAGCATAATTGGATTGTTCATCACTCAGAAACTGCTGTGTAGCCAAACCAAGTCAGACTTTGAAATGGATCGCCCCTCCCTTTTGCACCTTATCAAAATGAATAGATGAGAAATGTTGTTAGTCAGGCACCCAAACGCAATCAGGGATTCGAAGTTGGTTCCAAATGAACAATTTAAGTGAAAAATCTATAGGTTGTTTATTTAAAACAAACACACCCTTCATTTAAAAAAAATCAATTGACTCGATTTTTCTTTAGGCCTGGGTCTACCCTGAAAACTTACGTCGGCATAGCAACATCTGTCAGGGATGTGACAAATCCACGTCCCGGAGCAATGTCGCTCTGCCGACCTAACCCCTGGTCCCGTGCTCGGTCGACAGAAGGGTTAATACAGCAATGAGAGAACCTTTCCTGTCATGGTAGTGAGAGTCTCCACTGAACCGGTACAGCAGTAGCTGCGCTGCTGTCGCGTTTTAAATGGAGACGTACCCTTAGACTACGCCACAGACCTACGTCGGTCTAACTACGTCGCTCCGGGGTGTGAAAAATCTACACCGCTGAGCGATATAGCGATATCGACCTAACCCCCCCACGTAGACAGCACTATGTCAGTGGGAGAACTTCTCCCGTCAACAGAGCTCCCGCCACTTGGGCAGGTGGATTAACTATGCCGACGGGAGACGCTCTCCTGGCAACATAATGGAGTCTTCACTGACACACAACATCGCTGTACGTGAAGACAAGCCCGAAAACTCTTACAGTAATAACAATTCTAGTGTCAGGAAAAAGGGGAAAGAGCCCCTTTAAAATCTTTTACAAAGCACCTAGCGAATGGAGTATACAAACAAAGGAATAATTTAAATCAAAAACCTCTAAGGAGATTTGGTTCCAATTTTATTACCCCTTCTCTGCATCAAAAAATATCCTTCTAGGGCTGAGAATCTGTAAGCCAAGTTTCAGTCCCAAGGAGATAATTGGCCATAAAACACTGAAAATATAGGTTTAGAATAGGAAGTCTGACAGCTCCTTAAGTCCAGCAGAGTGAATTATAGGCATAATATTAGAAAGCCAAGTATCCCTAGATAGTCATGCATATCTGTGTCATGATCGCTTGCAGATATTCCAAATGACTTCCATGGGCTGCCAAATCTTGTTTTTAAGGATAATTATTGTCTCTGTTTGTGTAGCTTTGGTTCTAGGAGATGCTGGAAGTGAGTTAGAGAATGCAACTATTCTTTAGGTGATCTCTGGTGAGCTCCTAGAACATAAACCAATCTAGGCATAAACGCTCTGACTTTAATCCAGCAAAGCACTGAAGCACGTGGTTAATTTTAGGCATCATGTGAGTGGTCCCTTTGACTTCAATGGGACTACTCCCGTGCTTAAGTGCTTTGCTGGATCGTACAAACCACTAATTAGGAGCAAATTCTACCCTCAGATAAGTGCCTGCTGCTCTGAGTCACTTGTGCACTCATCCGAGTACAGTATTTGGCCCTGAAAAAATTAACAGCCAGAGCTGACTTTCATATACCTTAAGGCCAGAAAATCATTGTGGGGAGGGATAGCTCAGTGGTTTGAGCATTAGCCTTCTAAACCTAGGGTTGTGAGCTCAATCCTTAAGAGGGCCACTTAGGGACCTAGGGCAAAATCAGTACTTGGTCCTGCTAGTGAAGGCGGGGGCTGTACTCAATGACCTTTCAGGGTCCTTTCCAGTTCTATGAGATAGGTATAATCTCCATATTATTTATTATCTAGTCTGATTTCCTGCATAACAAATACCCTAGAATTTCTTCCAGGAAATTACCTGGCTATACCTTAAAAGACAGCATTGATCATGCCGAAATTGTTTTAACATGTAACTAATCTAGCCATCGGATGGACGCCTTCCAAAGGATCTCCTGTATGGAGAACTTACAGATGCTCAAGTTCACTGAGCCGACCTGGGCACAGGTTCAGGGACATTTGCAAGAAGGACCTGAAAACTTTCAGCATCCACAATGCAAGCTGGGAAGATGCTGCTAGCAACGGGCCACCCTGGAGACCTGCACTGTGCCAGGAGGAGAGCTGGTTGAGAGACGGGTAAGTGTAGAGAGCAAAGAGGAAAGTGAAGCAGGCCTCAAACCCTAGTAGTGCACCGGCGTCCTCCTCTGGCCCTGCACCTAGTTCCTGCAAAACTTGTGCCAAGGACTGTGGCTTGAGAACTGGACTCTTCAGCCAGTCATGATGCAGCAGTATCACACAGGTTAACTGACCTGCTTTGGGGCTTACCCCATTGTCTGTTGAGTCGGATAGACAACAGCAAGCATCTGCTGTATTTCTCAGTGTCACATGAACCAATAGGACTGTTAACAACTCTCTAGGGTGTTTTGTGTATGGGTAAACATAACATGTCGTCATTGCCTAAGGAGACCACTGGTTTAGATCATGTCAAATTCTGCAGTGGAGGAGGAACACACCCTGACTTGTCTAGGTCACTTTGGCCAGAATCCTATCCCAGGTCTACACTACAGATCTATGTCGATATAACTACATCATGCAGAGGTGTGAAAAATCCACGCCCCTGAGTGATGCAGTTATACCAACCTAACCCCCCTGTGTAGACAGCACTGTGTTGACGGGAGAGCTTCTTCCACCAACGTAGCTACTACCTCTCAGGGAGGTGGATTAACTACGGGAAGCTCTCCCATCGGCGTAGGAGTGTCTTCACTTAAGTCTTACAGTAAACGCTTACGATACGGCCTTTTAATTGTAAACCTGCCCCTAGGCAGAGTGAACAGAATAGGCACACAATGTGATATTAAGGAGCTGCCTAATAAACCCAGAGAAGGCAGGAAAATCAAAGTCAAGCTGCAACCTTGTACTGCATCCTCCAGTTCCCATTTACTTTTGTGGCTCTCCCTTAATGCATCTTGTCTGCCGTTAGAGTCAGCTCTTCAGCCCCAGAAATGGGTCTCTCTCTCTCTCTAGTAAGATCTGTAAAGTGCCCTGTACACTGTGTGCTCTGAATAAATAATAGCTGAATAATAATGGTCCTTTAAAAACTGTAGACAGCAGAGGAAAAATAAGGACCTACCTTCCTAACCTTATTTGAAATACTCAGGACAAAAAGGAAAAAATGGCCATTTATTTTGCTGAAAGGCAGGGGCTGACCTTCGGAAGTGGGCGTGATTGGCCTGTGACTCACTCAGTCATGCTAATGTATAGTGTGCAAAGTGAGCCATTGTCCTATGACTGATTCCCTGCTCGAGGACCCTGGTGGTGATTGTATTAGATGTCGTCATATGGGAAGAGATTTTCAGAAGAGCTCACCACCCACAGTAGGGGCTGTGGATTTTCAGAGGAGCACAGTGTGTTGAGTGTGTTTGTTTAATTGGGCCCTTTTTTAGATGCTTAAAAGGAAGCTGCGCTTTCTTGGAAAATCTAGATCACTTGATGATCACCTGTTCTGTTCATTCCCTCTGAAGCACCTGGCATTGGCCACTGTCAGAAGACAGGATAGTGGGCTAGATGGACCATTGGTCTGACCCACAATGGCTGTTCTTACGTATGGAAGAATCCAGGGGAAGTTAAGGCTGGTGCTTTCATTGTCCTCTGCAGACACAGAATCCCATCTTGCTCCTGTTAAGATTGATGGGAGTTTTGCCATCGACTTCAGTGCAAGCAGGACGTTTGCATGTATGTGGCTATTTGCAGGTGGTGACAGTAATTTAAAGAGACAATGGCCCTGGTGGCAATGGAACAGTTCAGATTGTGTTTGTTTTTTTTAACTTGCTTTACTTATGGGAGGAGGCTGAAGGTTCCAAATACCTGGAACCACAGTTGTGGTAGTTGCTGTCTTCCCCCAAGAGGAGGTGGTGTTTTAGTGGTGCGCTCTGTGTGTTGTTTGAAAGGTGCTTTTTGATCAAAAGAGCTGCGTGAGCAGGAAGGATTCTTAGTACCCAGTATATTGTAATGGCTTTGATGCTGATGTTCTGTGTGATCTGGGGACTTCTCTACTGACACATAAACCCCCAGTGAGGAACGTGCTTGAGAGGTGTAGCTTGGACTGGAGTCCAGAACCCTTAGAAGACGGACGCTTCATCCTATAATTGTGCATTTAGGGTGCAATTAACCCACTGGCCAAGGCCCAATGCAAGGACCTGTGTTGCCCCATTGCTGGGCAAAACAGCTACACCAGGAGAGCCTATGGCCCACCTGGGAGGCTGCCTCCATGTTGATTGTGCACGTGCTGGCCAAGGGGAGTGTCGGGGGCTGTCTGGAGAATTGGGTCCTTACATTTGATATAGAGCTAGTGGCTGGGAAGCCACGGTCAGGTGGGACAAAGAGGAAGCAGCTGCTATTCCAGCTCATAATGTTATGGGTTGGAGTTGAAACCTTGTTCAACCCGATGAGTGAATGTGCCCTTCATTTAAGAGAGTTGTAAGAGACTGTCAAGGGGCCACACCTAAAATAAGGCCTATTACAGTCTGGCCAGTAGCAAGCACCACGTGGGTATGGGGTCCACAGAGTATTGTGACCCGGTGGGAACGTAGGTGTGTGAGAGACAGGCAAGAACAGAGGGGCAGAGGCAAAAAGCAAGAAAGCCAGTGGTAGCTGTTGAGCCCAGTGTCCTGGGAAAAGCTAGAGAGACAGCATTTGGGTCTGTTGGCGAAAGTGGCTTGTGGCTGTAAGGTAAGAAACCGCTCCTTTTGTTTGTGGGTCCTGCGGCATTTGGAGAAGCAGGACTTTGTACATTCCTTGTAAATAAACAAGCTTGCCTGAAAGAGAATACCGGACTCCATGCATTACTGCTTCCAACTGGAACGTCCTCCGGGCCCCAAAAATTGAGTAGCCACTCAGGTCGAAAAAGGGCAAAAGTACTAATGAGGTCTTTAGCTCAGGGGAGAGAGGCACAAGAACCAACGGCTGGGAGCTGGACAAATTCAAACTAGTAATAACACAGGTTTTTAACCGCGAGGATGACTAATCATTGGAACAAACTGCCCAGGAAAGTGGTGGATTCCCCATCTCTTGGTACCTTTTAACATCAAGACTGGATGCCTTTCTAGAAGATGCTTTAGCCAAATGCAAGTTATGGGGCTAAACCGAGGGGTAACTGGGTGAAATGTATTGGGCTGTGATATACAGGAGGGCAGACGGTTATCTAATGATCTCCCTTGTGGCCTATGAATCTGGGTAGGGGGGAAGAAAAGCTGAAGAAGCAATCACAGAAGGGCTGCTTTGCCCTTCCCTATGGGGGCAGGGGATGTTTCTGACCACTCCCCAATCCTTCATTTGGTTCTTCCCGCCCAACCAGTTTTGTGCCAATGTGGGTAAATTTCATCTTTTAAAGATTTTTGCTTTTAAAATGTTTCAGGGCCAAACATGGGATCCTGCACATAGGCCGGTGGCAGCATTAACCCTCTGTATTGCTGTAAGGAGAAAACTGTTTCCTTGATCTTCAGCTGCCATGGAATCATCATATGACTGACCAGCCTAATTCCAATTATGCCGCGAAAGGTCATGTCCGGGCACTGCAACATTTCACAGACAGTATCTTAATTACAGATGGGTAAATAGCAAGGGAAACTATCCACTAGGATTTCAGCAATTTCTCAAGAGGACTTTGCTCTGACCCCCTTTGCAAAAAGGAAATCCGAATCTGACTCTATAATCGGTATCGCACGCTCATCGCCTCCCAGGAGTGCAGTAAGCACCATGACGACGTCTGTCACCTCTCATTTGTTCTCCTGCGGGAAGAAGTATGTGCAGCGGAGTGTTTTGTTTTGGAAGGTTTTTTTTCAGTGCGTAATTTGTAATGAAAGGTGCCGGAGCTCAAGCAATTTTATTACTTTCATAACTGATGCAGCAAGCCAAGAGGTGCCGGGGCTGTCAGCTGCCCACGCCGAGAGGTGCTGGGTTCACTGGCACAAATTAAGCACGGGTTGTTTTTTTTAAGGCATAGTAACATCTATGTTTTAGAGAAGGCAGAGGGTGGGGAGGCTGGTATTTGTCCCTGGTTTCAACAGTCCAGAAGAGGAGGGGGCGAACCATCCCCTGGGGCAGGTAGAGTCCATGGAAGGTGAATTCTGGGCCAGTAGCTGAGATTTGTTTGGCACCAAACGGGAGTGTGTTTCAAGGCAAAATAACTCTCATTTTAGGCTGAAGTGGTTTATAAAGGCTAGATCAGCCAATGGGCACCAATCCCACGTGACCTAAGGGACCAATCATGTAGCTCCAATAGCAAAGGTTCAAAGGAATCCTCCCAGTTCGCCAAGATTTTGGGAATGGAGGAGAAACCTTTGGGGCTGGTTTCAGCGAGCGAACGAACCGCGGGCTGGTCAAACACATTACTCGTGTGACCCCATAAAAGCTAAAGGCCCCGATCCTGCAATCGGATCCGCGGGGGGGGGGCTTCTTCCACCCCTACGGAGCTTTCGGGACGTTGTCCCCCCGAGGGGCTCCGATTGCAGGATCGGGCCCTCCACTGACCGTGTCGTTTATTTAAAAAACGTTTCCCCAGGTTAGGGACACGGAAGGCTTCGCCCGTCTGCCCCAGCTGAGCGGGTTTCAAAGCAGGTCCTTAGGAGCCGGATTATTTTTAAAAATACCACTTGCGTTGCGTGGCATATTTGAGAGCGTCTCTTGCACGGTCGTTTGAGGGGTATTTATTTACTTCGGAGGGGCCAGCCCCCTCTCGACAAAGCTATTTAAAGTATTTCTTGCCCTCTACGAACCAGACCCAGCCGGGAGCTTAAATTGGAAAGACCCCGCAACCCTGGGAAGCCCGTGGTGGTGGTGGATTCTGTGTGGATTAAAGAAGCAGTTTCTGAAAATCAACCTCCCAGGGGCTGCCTCCTGGTGTCTGTACGTTTCAGGCTGGAGAGGCGGCGGCGGCGGGGAGGTATTTCTACACCGGGGAAGCTGCCAGGCAGTCCCGGTGCAGAGTGCAGGGGAAGTGGCTCCAGGGGGGCGCCCCGCTGTCTCTGCGCGGAGGCGGAGTGCCGGGGGCTGGGCGCTGCGCGCTTCGCTCTGATCCCACCCCTCGCTCTCCCAGTTACCACGCGCCGCTGCCTAGTGCGGCTGGTTCCGCAGCTCGCTCGCTGCCGGGGCAGCTGCAGGGGTGCGCGGGCGGCGGACCCAGCGCTGCTGCTGCCGCCAGAGAAGCGGAGCCGGGCGCTGCTGCGAGAGCGCTCCCCGGGACCGGGGCACTGCGCGCCGCGGAGCTCTGCGGGTGCGGGCGGCCGTCTGCGCCCAGAGGAGCCGCTGCCTGGCCGGGGCAGCGGCGGCGGCGATGCCCGCCCGCTGATCTCCGAGCCGGCGGGCAAGGCTCCCCCCTGCCCCGGCGCGGCTCTCCGGTGATGCCCCAGCAGCTCCCCGCGGCGGCCCCAGCAGCTCGGTGAGGAGCCCGGGGCCCCACCTCTCGGAGGGCAGCGGCACAGCTGTAAGTAGCCGCGGGCGGGGAGCCGCCGCTTCCAGGGAGGGAGGCGGAGCGGGGCAAGCTCCGGGGGACCCCCGGGAGCCTGGGGGTCTATTGCCCCGCAGCGGGCTGGGGGCCCCTCTCCGGGCTGTTGCGCTGTAAGTTTCCTGGCAGCGGCGCTGGGCGGTTCACGGGGTGGGGCTGGAGCTTGGCCTCACTTCTGCGCTAGTTTCAATCCAGGAAACGGTTCGCCTCCGAGGGAGCGTTCCCGGCCGACAGGGGCTGGCTCTGCCCGTCCGCCCCCGACCCCACACGAGCCCTGGGAGGAAGAGCGCTCTGCGGAGCCCGTCTTGATTTGCACCCTTTAAAGGCCGTTGCTGGGAAAGGGCAGCCTGCCAGCGGCGGTTTGCAACATGATCAACTGCAGTCGGTTACCAGCGTCTGGGGCAATTTAACTCCCCCTGCCCCGCTCAAGTCAAATGCTCAAGGCAGCCCATGGCCCCTGTTGTTCCAGCCCTCCTTTTGTGAGGTGCTGCCTTTCCCAGAGTCCACTGATGACACATGCCTTGCACCTGGGATCCTACCCAGTGTAGCAGTAACTAGGGGGGGAAATCCCTACTGGTGTAGATGATAGAGCTGTGATTTTTTTTCTTTTTCTTTTAAAGCTACTGAGTGCTCACGCCATCTAAAAATATGAAACAAAATCCAAGTCTTTAGTGCCTGGCAGGGCATGGACTCTGGATCTGTCTGCAGTGTGGAAGGGAAAACACTGTATTTCTTTTGCAGCTTCATAACTGTGTGTGTTTGCCACTGGAGGGGAGAGAAAGAAAAGGCTCTGCTAATGTTGGTAGGGGTCCACATCCATCTACCCTTAATGTTTAAAATACCACCCAGACATGAGAATGAACCTGATTCTCCACAGCCGCTCTGGGATCTGTTTAGAGTTGATGGTACATGTGTCTTAGGGCACATTTTAAAGCCCGTTCCTCTCTCTCACCGTGTGCCACCAATCCTGCTTGCCTTCCTCCGGCCAGTAATGCAGCTTACTCAATACAACTCCTTTGCTCCCACTCTGTCTCCTCTATTAAGATAGTGCACTCTTCAGTGCACTGGGTGTTCGTAGCAAGCACGCTGAGGCCCAGATCTGGCTTGTAGCCTCTTGGCTCTACCATAGCACGTGGTTACAGCAGCCCGGCTGACTTTGACGGGACTGCTGTTGTGAGTGTGGCGATTTAGGATTTAGCCTGGATTCACGGATGCCCAAAAATTTACCTTGCAGAAGAGATCAGTGACCCACTTTGCATTCTGATGGTTAATGTGCAGAGGCCCTGGACTCGGGTGCTGTGAGGTGCTGGATATCTTTTTGGTAGCTCCGTGGTACAGGGCCCCCCTCTGCTCTGCCCCACTTGCTGTGGGTTGGGAGCTGGTGAGCTGAAGGGCAAAGGTGCTCGTTTGCCCGCAGTTTGTGATGTGCCTCCACTTTTGTACCCTTCGCTGTTGGCTATTGTTCTCCTCCACGCTGTTTGCTTTGTAGCAGTTGGGTCTGCTGGAGCCTTGGTGGATGATTCACTATATTGTATAGGAGGTGGTGGGAAGGGCTCCCTTTCTTTGTAAGAACAGCTTCCAGGGTGTTAGTGACAGCTCGGATGGCTCGCTGGGTTTAGGAAGTCCATCATTCGAATTTGGGCAAATAACTGAGCTACCAACAAGTAGCATGCTCCAATGCTCCATCTAGCTTTGGGATCCACTGAATGCCATGAACACCTGGTGAATGAGTTGAACAAGGAAAATATTTCCACTTAGCTCCCCCCTATTGCCAAACTAAGATCCCGATCCTGTAACACTTCCTCATGTGAGTAACCCTTACTCACGTAGCCCTGTTGGAGTCCAGGGACCGCATGGAGCAATCCGGATTAATGTACTGGCATGCCCACCTTTGCTGTCACCAGGGAAACTGCAGTGGTGGGAATTTTGTGGCAAAGAAGGCCCGAGGGCCAGATTCTGATCTTTGCGACACCTCTGTGAGGGTCTGATCCACTTCCCATTGAAGTCAATGGAAAGATTCATCAATGGCCTGTGGATCCAGCCCTAAATCAGGAGTAATTTCACTGACTGTACCGAAGTTGCTCCTGAATGATGCTGGAGGAACTGGGGTGAGAGTCTGGCCTTTAGTGTAGACATATCCCTAGAGTTCACCTTTGAACCTTGGTGTTACCGCAGAGTTCTGTTCAGGGGCGGCCCTAGACTAGCTGCCAGCACTGGCGCCCTAGGCGAACCATGCAATCGGCACCCCCCACCCCCAAATCCCCAGGGCAGATCTAGGCTGAGGGTTTTGGTAAACTGGGAAACATTCTGCCCCTTTTTTCCTTTTAATGTTTTTAAGCGGGTTTTTTTGTTTTTGTTTTTTTTTAAACAGAGGCTTAATTATTCGGTTTGTCCGTCTGTCCAACCAATGTTTCTGAGATCAGATAAAATAGAGACACACAATTTTCAGAATAGATTTGTACCTGACAGCTAGATGATATTTCAGTCCGGTTTCAAATAAAAATGCATTAAAAATGTAAATTATAATTTTTATTATTACAAATCCAAAATTATCCATTGTGCTATCCTGCTTTAACTGCCATTACCACCACATCCAATATAGAAAGAAATAAGAAAACTCTTCAATGAACTTTAACCTGTATTTACAAAACACTCAGAATAAAAAAACACTCTGTGCTCTTAAAACATATCTTTTCTTGCTTTAAGTTTTGAAAAATCAGTCACTAGTTCTTTTAGATCCAGTTTTCCAACTATTTCATGCTCTATTGACATTGTGACAAGTCCAACAAGCCTCTCTTGCGCCATTGTTGAACGTAGATATGTTTTTATCAATTTTAACTTTGAGAAACTACGTTCCCCACTAGCTACGGAAACTGGTAAAGTTATAAGAATGCATAGAGCTATAAAAATGTTTGGAAAACTGTCTGTGAGTTTATTTTCAGAAACAAACTTCAGTACTTCTTCAGGAGTGGAATGTTTCTTAAATCATCTTGAAAAAGCCTAAAGCTCACTACACAAATCTGTAGCATCAATGTCTTTTGAATTTTCAGTTTTATACAAAATTCTCTTATCTGTTTTGCTGTTTTCTTTTGCAAGCTGTGGCTATCATATAGAAAGCCAAATACTGACTCTAGCTGCTGCGTCTGTTGAAATCTTTTGTCAACCGAGTGAATAGCAGTATCAAGGACCGCGAAGTAGAAATTCACTTTGAACCTTTGTTTTGGGTTCTGAATGGGTGTGTCTCGTCCTTCATACGAAAACTGCTGTTTCTTTTGCCAAATGCGAACTGGCTCTGGTTCAAATTCTGTCGGAAAGTCTTTCTTCAGCAAGCTCGAAGAATCTACCAGTGTTCTTTTGAACCCTTCATCACTTCTGAATTCCTCCAGAATATTTTTAGTTTGCTGCAGTTTTTGAATAGCAGGATGTATGTTCAGGTTCTTTTCCTGAAGCTGCTTACTAGTGAGGTTAATCTCGAAAAGGATATTGTACCACAAAATGAGTGAAGTCACAAATTTGAACTTGGAAAGGCGATTTGCAAGAGCTTCTGCATCTGAACGTGCCATATTGCCAGATGATCTGGTAAAGGTAGTACCATCATAAATTTCAATTAGGGCATCATAAATGTTTCCAAGTTCATAGCGAAGAGGCTTCAAAGCATCAATGAGACTCTCCCATCTTGTCTGACTAAGTGGTTTCACAGTTAGAGAATTCACATGGCGAGTCAGAATCTCCCAACGGCATGTTGAGCCTGAGAAAAACACATAAACACGTTGCACCGGGTCAAAGAAACTGCTTGCCACCAAACAGCATGTAGCAGCATCATTGACAACCAAATTCAGAGAATGCGCACTGCAAGGAACGAAAAAGGCCCTAGGATTGATTTCCATCATTCTCCTTTGCACACCATTGTCTTTACCCTTCATATTACTCCCATTATCATAGCCTTGGCCACGTAAATTTTCAACAGATAATGACATTGTTTCAGGATTTGAATCTGGATTTGAATCAGTTCATTCTGCATATTTTTTCCTAAGCAATGAACCTGTGTTTCATGATCAGTTATTTTACGTAGATGCTCCTTCATGACTGGATCAAATAAAGCGAGGTGTTCAACAAACCTTAAAAAGTTTCCATTACCTGGAGTGTATAACTTTTTCATTTCTGCCGCAGCTGCGGAATGCTAAATTTTGCCCACCGAAAACTCTCACTAAAGCAATCAGATGCTCTAATATTTGTTGCCAATATTCTTCTTTTTCCTTGATCACATAAATTTTCTTCATCGATAGTTTTTCCTTTTTTCAACCGTAATTCAAGTTCTTTCCAATTTTGAAAACATTCCAAATGTTCCGTACTTCTTTCACGTGAAGAGAGAATTGAAGATCTGTTTTTCCAGTCCTTCGAACCATTTTCAGTAAGTGATGTACCAACTGCTTGATTTCTAAACAACTTGTAGCAAAAGCAAAAACACAGAATCCTTCGACACTGAATATTGTAACCAGTTTCAATTAATTTCTTCCCCATTAATGAGTTTCCTCTTGTAATGCTGAGCAGAGAATTTTCTTTTATTTCCATCCTTAGGGAAGGGAAATTCATTAACTTGTTTGGGTCCATATTCCATGAGAATTTGCCGCACACTGTCATCACATCTGGGCCATGAAGCTGGATCCCCATACTGTAACTTGTTTGTAACTTCCTCAACCTTTCTTCCTTCTACTTCATTTACTTCAATTTCTGCATGTGTCTCTGAAGGTGAATAAATTTTCTCCACTTCCATATCAGTCTGATGTTGTGAGCTGCCTTCATCTAGAAGTAAGTTTCCATCATCTTGAGTTTCCAAACTGCTTTTTTGTGGATGTGAGCTACCCTCATCTCGAAGTAACGTACCTCCATCTTGATGTTCCAAACTGCTTCCATACGGATGTGAGCTAACCTCCTCTCCAAGTAAAATTCCTTCATCTGGATGCTGTGAACTGCTTCTGTCTTTATTTGGATTAAAGAGAAGATATTTCAGGAAGGATCCCTGCTATTTTGCTTGGTCCTTTTCCTTCTCAGCCTTTTGTTTACGATACTCAGCTCCTGAGGGTTTTCTTTTTCCTCTTTCTGCCATGGGGGATTTGAATATTGTTATGTGCTCCCGACTGCAAGCATTATAGCATTAAGGATGGCTGACACACCCACCACATGGTTGGTGATTTAAACCACATTGCAGCCATCCCAACACGTCTTTTCACTGCTTAACGGTTCAATGCTTAGTAACATACACTCACTTAGCTATTAAAACAGTTAATTACAGTGTTTACACGGAAACAAAATGACCTTTTTCAACGTTCTAACCCAACACCGGTTGTTTGGAAAGTAATCCCCTGCCTCACAGTTACCCGCTTGGGCCTGGTCTACACTACGACTTTAATTCGGATTTAGCTGCTTTAATTCGAATTAACGCTTGACCCGTCCACACAACGAAGCCATTTAATTCGAATTAAAGAGCCCTTTAATTCGATTTCTGTACTCCTCCTCGACGAGAGGAGTAGCGTCAAAATCGGTATTGTTAATCCGAATTAAGGTTAGTGTGGCCGCAATTCGAAGTTATTGGCAATTAGATGTTATTGGCTACCCACAATGCAACGCTCTGGAAATCGATGCTACTGCGGTAGCTTGGACGCACACCACCGAATTAATGGTGCCTAGTGTGGCCGAATACATTCGAATTTATAAAATCGGTTTCCTAAATTCGAATTATATAAATTCGGATTAATCCTGTAGTGTAGACATACCCTTGGAGTGTGACGCAGGGCCGGTGCAACCATTTAGGCAAACTAGGCGGCCGCCTAGGGCGCCTAGTGGTTGGGGGTGCCTAAAAGCCCGCTCAGGTGAGGAGGTGGAGTGAAGGTGAGCTGGGGCGGGGGGCGCGCGGGGAGGGCCGCCCGCAGTAACGGGGGGGTGCACAGGGGAACCGCTCCCCGCCCCAGATCACCTCCACTCTGCCTTCTCCGCTGAGCACACAGCCCCCGCTCTAAGTCTCCTCCAATCGGTGCCACAAGCCTGCTAGGGGAGGAGAATTAGAGCGGCGCCGGCGTGCTCAGCGGAGGAGGCGGAGCGGAGGTGAGCTGGGGCGGGCTCCCCAGGCAGGGTTAGCTGCCGCGGCGGGGGTTTCCCCGGGTGGGGTTAGCTGCCGTGGCGGGGGGGTCTCCCCAGGCAGGGTTAGCTGCCGTGGCGGGGGGGTCTCCCCAGGCAGGGTTAGCTGCCGTGGAGGGGGGGTAGCTGCTGCGGGGGGGGGGGTGGCTCCCCGGGTGGGGGGCTGGGTTAGCTGCCGTGGGGGGGTGGGGTTAGCTGGGTGAGGGGGGCCCGCAAGGTGGAAGTTTCGCCTAGGGCGCGAAACTTCCTTGCACCGGCACTGGTGTGACGTCATCACTTTCATAGTCTATTAAGCGTTAACGCTGTTACTTTTCTTTTATGGACCTTATTTAGTACATGTGAACCAGTTATAACAAAGAAAAGTTCATAATTATACAGCGCGATAATAACGCTAAGGTTTAATAACGCTTAAAGATACTCACATTTTGGATTTATAATGTTGAAAGATGTTATTCTTTAATCTTTGGCACCAAGAAACACAATTTTCCACAGTATTCGCTCAATTCTTAACCATCTACCTGCGACGTGTTAAAATAACCGTTTGACATGTATCTACTCCCATATCTCCGTTCTACATGAATTTCCGGCTCTGCAACCTTGATGTATATTCGAGTTAGGTGTCACGAGCATTGCAGCTCTTGCCGCTGACGGATGTGTTTCATTGTGGCTGAGTTATTGCTTATCAAAATTGCGGAGTGGGTCATCTTGATCCTACGTCGCAAATTGAAATTTTTTTTGCTAAAATATATATTTGCAGTAAATAAAAGATTTGACATCTTAATAAATTCTCAGAAATGTAGAGAAATGAATTATAATTCATATTCTCTCCGTACGCACATGGGAATTGAAATAATCACGGCTTCGTTATTTTATTTGTTTTTTTCCCCGTCTTTTTCATTTTTTTTTAATTTGATATTTTTTCCTTGAATTTGGCACCCCATTTAACTTGTCACCCTAGGTGACCGCCTAGTTCGCCTATATGGATGGGCCGCCCCTGGTTCTGCTGCTCAGCTCCTGCTCTCTGTTAGCTTCCCATGTAGCCCAGGATTCAACTTCACAGTTCTCAAGACTGTTAATGAAGTTTGTTGGCTGCTAACATCGACACTTATGCATGGCCCCCAGAATGTTGAAAGTCGGGGGCAACGTTACAAGATACATCAAATGTTTTCCTTGACCGCAGTGGCAATGTTCAGTCTGTCACAGGACATTGTCTGTGCTCCTTTAGTGGATCAGAAAAAAATTAGGCAAGGAACTACGACAAACAGAGTCACATTAATAGGAGCAGTGAATAGACTTGATCTAAGGATGGCTTAGAGCAAGAGCCTTTGACATCTTAAAGGAACACTTTAAAATAAAGGGCTAGATCCTTAACTGGTGAGAATCGGTGTAGGGTAGAAACATTGACTTCTGATTTACTAAGCTAAGGATCTGCCCCAAACTCATAGTTAAGTGTCTTGTTAATTTGCTTAAGTTAGTACCAACAAAGGTTGTTAAAACATAAATTTTACAATAGAATGTCATTGCTTCATTTTTGCACTTCATTCAGTTTGAAGAATGAAACTAGATTAGCCTGTCACTGTATTGGCATTGTCCTGCTTTCGCCTATACCAGTTTTACAATGCTGTAAATTCACACACTTCCATGAAGTTACTCCTGACCTACATCAGTGTGGGTGAGAAAAGTGGGAGGATATCCAGTGGTTCAGGTGCTAACCTGGCTCTTGGGAGACTGAAGACCCGTTTCTTGCTCTGCTACAGGCTGCTTGTGGGACCGTGGGCAACTCACTTAGTGTCTCTGTGCCTCAGGTTTCTCACCTGCCCAATGGGGATACTAGTACGGCCCCACCTCGCAGGGGTATTGTGTGGCTAAATACACATCTGATGGTAATACAGCCATGTGAGTACCTAAGATAGACCGAATCAGGCCTTACGTTCCTAGTTACTTTCACTGTCTGGGCGCCATGTACTAGGAGAGAGGACTATTGGGCTTGGGTTTCTATATCTTTAAAAATATCTCTATTCATATTGGATTGTATTATGCCATTAAAAAAACCATACAGCTGGGGTCTAAACTATTTACAGTGAGTGACCCTTTACTGAACCTTGACATAGAATTTGAAAATCCGTTCCGTGGAGTGTATTGCTTCAGGAAACTAAGATGCCCTAAACCATGCAGGTACCAGATGAGGCTAAATGGACCCCATGGTTATAGTGACCTTCCTTGGGAGTGCCTTTGGGAGTACATGGATGCTGCCATCCTAGATCAGCAACAGGGTCTCTGCAGAGTGAAGTCAGATGCTCCTTCCCCTGAGGGATGAATATATTCTCTTCTCAGTGCTCCATAGTGCTAGGGGTCTACTGAGGATCTCATCTGGCAGTGAGGAGTCCTCAGCATACACAAAGAGGCCAGGTGGCTATGTCTCCTCTCTGGTCTTTGGTTGCTATTCTGACACATCAGGTTTCAAAGTGAGGCATCTATTTTGAAGGCTGATGCACCCACCAAACTGTTTCTTTGAAGCTGCATGCTTCATAACTGAGAGTAGCATCGATTACGGAGCTGAGCATATTGTCACACTTGTGCACGCATAATTGTCAGTGCACCATGAGCGCACAAGTGTGTCTGCACAGGGGTGAGGCTACCTTAGGCCAAGATTTTCAAAGTTTTTAAAGTTAGACTAGTAAATCCATATTTATGCAGCCCAACAAGTGGGTTGGATTTCAAAAGAGCTGAGCACGCAAGATTGCTTAGGACAAAACAGAGTGGATACAAATCGATGACTTTTTTATATATATATATATACAAAATTGGATTTTTTTGTTCAAATAAGAAGTTTTTCATTTTAAAACAATCCTGTTTAAAATGAAATCTGAATTTACTACAAAATGTTAAGGCCTAAACTACTTATAATGTCTTAAAGCATTTAAGAAAAAAATTAATAAGCTAAATCTCTGAGCCTCTCTCACAAACTTTGAGTTAAAGGTGGCTCTTCAGGAATCGGGGGGGGAAAAGATCTGACTTTGGAGGCTGAGTTTTATAAACATGGCACAATAGGAGATTGTCTCATTTTCAAGAGATTTAGGCGAGTAGGAACTTAAGTTCCAGTCACTTTCATGTAGGTGTGTGTGGCAATTTTCCCAGGCTGACCTGAAATAATAAGTTTAATTCACTGACTACAGTTAATCCCTCTGTTTAATAAATGGTTTAGTTGTAAACATGGAACATCTTTTGATAAGAGAAGTTTACGTATCGAAAACACTGATCGTTGTTTTGTTGACTAAAATTCAATTGTATGTGCTGTTTTGTGTTTAATTACATTCCAGTTACCATCTTAATGCAGCTTGATACAAATCATGAGCAAAAAGTTATCCAGTAAATAAGCAATATATCATTCACCATTTCCTGACATCCTAAAAATGTACAATACGAATACAAAAATATCAAGCTATATAATTGCTTAAAGAAATATATATAGATAGTGTACCATCCTAGGTAGGGGAAGGATAGCTCAGTGGTTTGAGCATTGGCCTACTAAACCCAGGGTTGTGAGTTCAATCCTTGTGGGGGCCATTTAGGGATCTGGGGCAAAATCAGTACTTGGTCCTGCTAGTAAAGGCAGCGGATGGACTCAATGACCTTTCAAGGCCTCTTCCAGTTCTAGGAGATAGGATATTTCCATAAATTTAATTTAGGTAGCAAGAAGATGTACCAAATCTCGTGTAAAGGCTCTATTTTGCTGTAAACGTTTTAATGGTTATATCAACTAATGGGAACACATCTTTCTTTAGAAAATAACTCAAGTACAAATGGAAGAGTGGATTAAAATCGATTATTTAAATTGAGGCTTTCCACGTGACGTTTAAATCACTCCACCCCGTGCTCTGGTTGGCTGAAATCCAGCTAAAGCATCTACGTCGAGAAAGGCATCAAGTTTAAGTCGGTTTAGCTAGTTCGCATTCGCTAAACCTGAGCTAAACTTGGCCGCTTTTCTGGGTCAAATCAAACCCTGAGGTTGTCACAGTCTGGTCCTGAGTGTGTGTTATTGCCACCCTCCGTGGCCTTGGCTATAAGACAGCTGCTTTTAAAATTTTTGTTTTTTTGTTTTTTAAATATATGGGGCAACAAATGAATCGATGCCTCCTTTCCAGACCTTCCTCTCTGCAAACACACACCCCGGTCAGATTATACCTGGGATTTATCCCAGGCCCCACAATTTTGTGGGAGCCTTTTGCTTAAATTATCACCGGTTTATCATTGCCTCTCAGGATTGGATCCTAACCCTGCAGTTGTTTAAGGCTCTGTACGGGCTCAGCATTCCCTAATACTACCCCTGCTAGGTATGGGGGTGTTTTTTAGAATGCATTAAAATGACCTTCTCTGGAGCAGAGTGTGTCTAAAAACACTGTTTGACAAGGAAATTGCGACCTACAGTCTGAGGCTTTGTTGCAGTGTGGTCTGCATTGTACGTGGAGAACAAGTTTCTTATCTGATCCCTCCTGCCTGTTGAAAGGAAAACAAGACAGCCTAATCTCCAGTGATGTTAAATTACACGTGTTGGCTTGGAGATGCAGCTTGTAATTTTAAAGGCCTTCGGATGTGGCTTTTCCTCCTGCCTTCTGCCGCGTCTCTTCTCTTCCCAGGTCGTGGTGAACAGGTTGTGTCGCCCTAGAGCTGTTTGATCGCATGGCACTGTGAACTGACCGGTTGGTGCAGTAGCAGCCAGGGTGGATTAACAGTCCTACCTGTTTGCTGTGATAGCATTGTCCATGGGGCTTTGAAACTGGCATTTTTGTTGCTTTTAAGTGCACTGAGAGTGATGATACTAGTCTCTGAGCCAGTAATAACCTAGGGCTGGATCCTGCTCTGGTTAAACTCTGTGGCAGAGCTTCCATAGATGTCAGTGGAAGCATAGGTGGCAAGTTATATTAGGGTTACCATATTTCCACAAGCAAAAAAGAGGACACTGGGGGGGAAGAGCCCCGCTCTAGCCCCGCCCCTGCCCCACCCCATCCACTCCCTCCCACTTCCCATCCCCTGATTGCCCCCCTCAGAACCCCCAACCCCCCCCCGCTCCTTGTCCCCTGACTACCCCCTCCTGGGACCCCTGCCACTAACTGCCCCCTAGGACCCCACCCCCTACAACCCTACCTGTCCCCTGACTGCCCCGACCCTTATCCACACCCCCACCCCATATTCACACCCCCGCCCCCGACAGACCCCCAGGGACTCCCATGCCCTATCCAACTGCTCCCCGCCCCCTGACAGGACCCCCAGAACTCCTGACCCATCCAACCCCCTCTGCTACCTGCCTGCCTCGACCCCTCTCCACACCCCGGCCCCCCTGACAGCCCCCCCCAGAACCCCAGACCCATCTAACCCCCCCTGCTCCCTGTCCCTGACTGTCCCAACCCCTCTCCACACCCCTGTCCCCCTGACAGCCCCCCCAGAACCCTTAGGCAGGTGGGGGCGGAGTTTGGGGGGGCAGGTTCTGGGCACCACCAAAATTTCTACAAACCTGCCACCCCTGGAAGAGGCAGAGCAGGGGTGGAGTGGTGGTGCAGCCCAGTGCAGTGGGGGGGCTTTAACAGAAGTAAAGCTAACTAAGTGCGTGTTTTGTCCTTTGAGTGAGGTGCATTACTGTTGGTGGCGCTTAGCACTTTCCAGGAGGGAGTGGGGAGGAGCAGGGAGCCACGCGCTCAGGGGAGGAGGTGGAGAAGAGACGGGGCAGGGGTGGGGCCCCATGGAAGGGGTGGAGTGGGGGCGGGGCCGGGGGCAGCGAGGGGTGTGTGTCAGTGATGCGGCCTTCGGGCCAATGCACTAGTCCTCATGTGGCCCTCGTGGTCATTTGAGTTTGAGATCCCTGGTCTAGATCCATCCTCTTTGGAACCCCCTTTCAGGTATCAGAGAGGGAGCCATGTTAGTCTGGATCTGTAAAAAGCGACAAAGAGTCCTGTGGCACCCCACAGACCAACAGACGCACCGGAGCACAAGCCCCCGGCCCATGCTCCAACACGTCTGCTAGTCTACAGGGTGCCACAGAACTCTTTGTCCCCTTTCAGGTAGTTGAAAGCAGCTATCAAATCCCCCCTCATTCTTCTCTTCTGCAGACTAAATAATCCCAGTTCCCTCAGCCTCTCCTCATAAGTCATGTGCTCCAGCCCCCTAATAATTTTTGTTGCCCTCCGCTGGACTCTTTCCAATTTTTTCACATCCTTCTTGTAGTGTGGGGCCCAAAACTGGACACAGTATTCCAGATGAGGCCTCACCAATGCCAAACAGATGTCGCAGTTTGTGTATGATTCCTTGAGGAGCTCAGCTTTCATTGAAAAGAAAAAGTACATTTCTAGCCTTTGCCTTTGGTGGCAAAGAAAAGCTTGAAAAAGTGCATCCAAAAGGCTCACAAAATACAAGGGAAATAGAAAGAACCTAATATTGTTTTAAGCAAATCTCTAGTTATTCATTCATTCATTCATTCATTCATTCATTCATTTTCATTGAGGAGGGAAGGGGCATGACTCATGGGTTTTGAATGCTTTGAATTGGCCATGCTGTTTCCTTGCTGGCCATTCAGCTCTGCTAGGGCTGGTGATACAGGTTTCATCACAGGAGCAGAGTAAAATTTTCCAAAGCACCTAAGTCGGTGGTTCTCAAACTTCTGTAGTGGTGACGCCTTTCACATAGCAAGCCTCTGAGTGCGACCCCCCTTATACATTAAAAACTTTTTTTTTATATATTTAACACTATTATAAATGCCGGAGGTGAAGCGTGGTTTGGGGTGGAGGCTGACAGCTCGCGACCCCCCCAGGTAATAACCTTGCGACCCCCTGAGGCGTCACGACCCCTAGTTTGAGAACCCGTGACCTAAGTGAAAGGAGCCCAAATTCCAGTTTCAAAAGCATCTGTCACTTGGGCTCCTAAACCACTTAGGCATTTTTGAAAATGGTAGTTAGCTGCCCAAATCACCCTCGGTCTCTGACATCTTAGTCACTTGGGCTCCTAAACCACTTAGGTGTTTTTGAAAATGGTAGTTAGCCGCCCAAATCACCCTCGGTCTCTGAGATCTGCTCTACCTGCATTTTCTACATAGCCTTCTGGGCCCAAATTAAACCCTGGGGTAAGCTCATCAGAGTCAGTGGCGTTACACCTCAGACTAATTTGGCCCAAGGTATCTCTCCCTACACACTGAATTTCTGCCCCTTTATAATTGAGAGCTCATTTCATTTGACAGGCTTATTTACGGAATGAATATGCGAAGAAACCTGGCGTTTAGACTTGCTCAGTGTTACGGTGTGGAAGGAAGATGATGACCATGACCCTGTAGGTGCTAGACCTGGTTGAAACTTTGGAATCTCCAATCTGTGGAAGATCCTGACATTTTGAAAGAGTTTTTGTTCCAAATGGGAATGAAAGCCACATTTCGAAAGGAAATTCTGAAAAAATTCCCAAAGGGAAGAAACAACATGTTTCCATTCCGTTTTTCCAACACAACACAGAACAGCTGGCTGCCCCAAGTCCCTGGGCTCCCCTGACTGCAGGGGCTTCCCAGGGCATCCGCCATCACAGACTGGAGACCCTAGAAGCCCTGATTGGTTTCTGGGGCTTCCCGGCTCCCAGCGCCACGACAGGAAGCCTAACTCTGAGACAGGTTGGGTTGCCCTGGATCCACGGACTGGTCTCTCTAGCACCTACCAGCTGGCAGGAAAGCATTTCAGCAGAAGTTGGTCAAAACCGAAACGTTTCCACGAAAGACTTCTGTTAGAAAATTCCAATCTGTTCAATGAAAAATTGTTTCATCAGAAAGCTCCTGACCGGCTCTTTTAGCTGGCATTCTTTCCTTTGAGTCAGTACTGAACCAATGCCTACCACTGGACTGGGGCACTGGGCAGCCTGAGGTGCCATCACTTGGATGAGACATCAAACTGAGACTCTGACAATGTGTGCCCATCAAAGACCCCCATGTCACTTATTTTCTCCCCAAGGTTAGGAATTGGGATATTCGTACTTTCCTGGCTACTCGCTGGGGGGAGCTTTACCTTGACCCACTGTGGTTTCCACTGGATACGTTATTCTGCTTGACCACTTATGCTATACTGTTCAGTGCAGTATTGCCAGCCTCAAGTACTCAGAAATTAGGAGTCAGGCACCAAAATAAATCATGAGATTGGCTAAAAAAAGCATACAATTTTTAAATATCATCAGTGTTGGGTTCTTTTTATTTGCCTGCTGGTCAATGAGCCTTTAAGGGGATTATGTTTTCAAGCTCTTTTCCAGAACTACAAGGACTAGAAATGTACCTTTTAAAAAATATATAAATTTTGAGATTTTTCACAGGATTCCGGGAGGTGGCGCTTTAAGAAAAATATCAACTGCCATGAGACTTGCGTTAAAAAATCACAGGAGTTGGCAACATGGGTTGTGTTGCTAAACAGCTGTGTTCCACTCCAGAAGGGGCTGCACTACAGTGGAGGGCAGGCTGGTACCTGTACACACAGTCTGCAAAGCCCTTTTGCTCCGAAGGACCCCAAAGAGAGATTTTTCTCTGGGTCCTGGTGTCCAGCTTCTGCAGTGGGTTGGTCTGTGTGACAGTTCAGATGTGCTTTTCACCCGCTCTATGCAGTCTCTAACGCGGACCTCACCCCCTCCTGCACCCCAACCCCCTGCCCCAGCCCAGAGCCTGCACCCAAACTTCCTCCCAGAGCCTGCACCCCTCACCCCTCCTCCCACACCCCAACCCGCTGCCTCTGTCAAAGTACCTCACTTTATTTTCATTTACTTCCCATTGCTTATAATATAGGAGGAGGAGGAAGAAAAAAACAAATGAAAAATGGGGGGAGATAAGACAGAATGTTCTTTTTCTTGGCTGGGTCCCAAGCGGGGGGGATGAGGTGGGGCTGAAAATGAAGTTGTGCACAGGGCCCGACTAACTCTAAATCCGCCACTGCACAACATGCTTCCTCATGTCACGCTCCCGCCTCCCCGCTCTGTTGTGTAAATTTCACTTGAATAAGGAACCAGGTTTTGACTGGCTGTACGTGCCAAAATGTGAGGCTTTTCACCCTGTTATGTTGCATCGGAGTCTTACTGTCCTAAACGAATACTGTGACTACCTCAGTTTCCCTCTGTACGGTTCCAGTGCCTAGGTGGTGGGAATTGGGTGTGTGACTTTGGCTGAGGCCTTCAGGGCAGGTGAGGATGCCTAGCTGCCTGCAAGTAGGTGATGGCTGATGCCCTCCGTAACCTGAGAACCAGGAGGGGGATGTGACCAGGTGACACTTTGCCCGGGAAGCAGGACAAAGACTGGAGGAGAAGCAATGTGTGTGTTGGAGGCCACGCAACGGGGTCCAGGGCAGTCTGCTGTGGGGAGTGCAGGGCGTCCGGCCCGGGATTCCGCCAAGATGGACTTGGCTGAAAGTCACGGATTTCTGTGTTAACAAATTCGCTGTGTACCTGTCGACTAATAAACCTTTTACAATGCTGGTTGAGAGTCACTGCTGACTGCGGAATTGGGGTGCAGGGCCCTTTGGCTTCCCCAGGAGCCCCGCATGGGCGGACTCGCTGCAGGAAGCGCACGGAGAGAACAGGGATGCTGAACGCTCTGAGGTCAGACCCAGGAAGGCCGAAGCTATGTAAGCTTCTTGCCCTGGCGACGGTATGCTCAGAGAGAGGAGCCATGCTCCCCCAGAGTCCTGGCTGGCTTCATACGGAGCACTTTCAGAGCATCGGCCCGGTGACTCCATGCCAACCCCACGTGACACATCTGTGCTGTTGAGGACTGTTTGGAAGAAGCTGGGATATGCCACTTCCTCACCCAAAGCTTCTTTCTTCCCAAAAGGTTGTGGCCTATGTCACCAGCCCTCCTCCTTTCCGTAACACACGAACCATTTAGGGTAAACAGAAGCGGCAAAGGGGAGTTTCAGAGAGCGAAGCTGCAGCTCCTGTGCGTTGAGGTGTTTTCTGTGAGGCTTGTGTGGCTGGGCTGTAAGCCCCTGGACCGGTCAGGTGAGGCAGGTCTGTTTGTGTCACTGAGGGCTGTGCGGCTGGGACCCTTGGGTTTTGAAAAGAACCCGTGTTTGAAGTCGGAGTGGTTAATCCCGTCCTCTTAATGAGGGGGTAGAGCAGACAAGCAAGTCTTAGTATATAGATTGGTTGCCAGGTGAACAGGAGTGATAAACATTCAAGTTTCCGTGGGATTCCTGTTTTAGGTATGGCTCTATACCACATAACGAATATGGATGATGAGAGAACAACCGCTGTGGCCTGCCTTGAGTGTGCTATGTTTTCTGTTCTGCTGGAAGACCGAAGTGATTTCAGGTGGGTGAAGTACAAGCTGCTGGACATGTGGGCTGGAAGCACAAGATTCAACATTGTGCAGTATCTGAGAAATCAAAGACTTCAGGACAACCAGATTTGGAAACTGCTGGAACAGATGCCACAAGGCGAAGGTTCAGTGAAAAAGGAACCAGAGAGAGAAGAAACCAAAGAAACGGACTGGAGATTTGTGACCAAGAGGGGAAAGAGAGCCAGGAGGCATTCAACCCAGGTAGAAGCATCAAAACATTATCAGATGCTCAGTAAGTCAACTCTGGAAGACCCTGTCTCTGGAGGACTACAACAGAAAGCTACAGGGGACATATCTGATGGGCATCCTGGCTGTATGAAGCAAGCAGCTATGAAGAGGGTTATTCAGCCATCCTAAGAAAGCGAGCAGTCCTCATCAGCAACTGCATATTAAGAAGAGAAGACAGACAGCAAAAGACATAAGAGCAATAGGACAGCATGCTGTCTCCCTCTAGCAGAAATACAAGATGGGATGGGTTCCCCCCAGGGTGCCATATGGAACTGGGGTACTACTGAGCCCGCCTCACCCACCAGGCTGGGCTCCCTATACATTGTACTGCTAAGGCAAGCCAGCCCAGCCCTCCCTCAGGCTTCAGACTGCACGTTACCAGCACACATACACGTAGGGACACATCCCGCTGCAGCTTTACACACTAATGCTGAGATCAGCTCTGCATGGGAAGGCTCAGCTAAAGAACTGCCCAGTTGCTCAAGTGCACCCCCCCCTCTAGAGGGTAAACCCAAAATTATACCGTCTTGTGCTGCACAGAGAACTGGACAGTGTAAGCTCATAAAATTCGCCCCCTCCCTCAATATGCAGAAAGATATGCAACAGCTTTCTGCCCCAAGTTATAATTTCCACACACTGGTTATAGACAAAACAAAATCAAGTTTATTAACTACAAAAGGTAAATTTTAAGTGATTGATAGCAAACAGATCAAAGCAAATTACCTTAGTAAATAAACAAAACCGCAAACTGAGTTTAACACACTAGATAAGTAGGATATGAATTAGCAGATTCTCACCCTGAGTGATAAACAGGCTGCCTTGGTTTTCCCAGGTTTTAATACACAGGCTAAAAATCCTTCTAGCCTGGGACCATCACTTCCCACAGTTCAGTCCTTGCCCCTCAGGTGTTTCCAGGTGTATTGTTGCAGGGAGAGTGAGGTCCCATCATGATGTTGTTGTCCCCCTTTTATATCTTCTTCCCACTTGCTGGAAAGCTCTCTTGCTGTGACCTGAGTCAAACAGTTCCCATTGTGTATTGCTATCTCTGAGAGGTTTCTATTGTACACAGTTCTTGGGGTAATCCTTGTGCTTGTGTGCATTTCCTCAATAAGCCGTTAACATTGTTTGGCCTTTTTACTGTTGTACCTGAAACGCTGCTTGTGGGTGTTTTCAACCTCACAACATGTTTCAGTAACACATACATAGCCAAACTTCATAACTTCACATACGACAATAGCACATACAATCCAGACTTGCATCTGAAGAAGTGAGGTTCTTACCCACGAAAGCTTATGCTCCCAATACTTCTGTTAGTCTTAAAGGTGCCACAGGACCCTCTGTTGCTTTTTACAATCCAATGAGATATTAATGTCTAGCGCAGTGGTTCTCAAACTTTTGTACTGGTAACCCCTATCACATAGCAAGCCTATGAGTGCAACTCCCGTTATAAAGTAAAAACACATTTTTTAATATTTAACACTATTATAAATGCTGGAGGTGAAGTGGGATTTGGGGGTAGAGGTGACCGCTCGCAATCCCCCACATAACCTCCTGACCCCCTGAGGGGTCACGACCCCCAGTTTGAGACCCCCTGGTCTAGCGGATCAAGACTTTTAGAATATGTCACAATGCATACTTTGTACAAAACATATCCTAATTACATGACAGTGGTGAATATTGGGGTGCCAGGGTGTCCCAGTCATGATAGGATTGGATAGGATTATGAAGTTATCTGGCAACTCTTCGCCTGTGATGATACACACTGGAACTAATGACTTGACATCACATGAAACTACACCAATTATAGAAGACTTCAGGGCTCTTGGAAGGGAGCTGAAGAAGAGGAAAGTTCTAGTGGTATGCTTAGAGATCCTGCTGGACCAATGATCATGATTAGGTAGAAGGCAGAATATACTCGGGCAAACTACTGGCTGTGTGACTGTGGTGAGACTGTCAGCTTTGGATCTGTGAAACATTGGTCCATGGTTCCAGCGAGAAGGGACACTGTATAAATGGGGAAGACTGCATCACATAGATGGGGGGCTAATCTTGGTTGGAGACTAGCTGGAGCAGCCAGGAGGGCAGTAAACAAACAATGCAAGGGGAGGGTGCTAAGAAGACAAATGCAGTACAAACACAAACGCCGTATGTCACGAACGAACTGAACCAAAGTGCCAAAGAATGTGAAGAGAAGAAATTTTTCCAATGCTAGGAGTGTGGATAATTAGTAAGAGGAATTGGAAATTCTCATTGATGAGAAGTTGTTTTGATATAATTGGCATTACTGAAATCTGATGGGATGACTTGCATTATTGGAATGTTAAAATCACCGGTAATAACCTGTTTAGGAAAGAGAGAGTGGGTAAAAGATGTGGGAGGTGGCACTCGACATTAAAGACACCTTTGCCTGCTTTACAATTATTGATAACTCAGAAGCACAGGAATCAATGTGCTAACTAAGAAAGCCAAGGTGTGGGTACTGGTGGGTATATCAGCGGCCACCCAATCAAACCAGAGCAAAGGATGAGTTCGCACCTGCATGTAACGTGTGGAAAGAAAAAATGTGTTGTTACAGGGGACATCAGTTTGGGAGACATGTGCTGGATAACTCATGCAGTGAGTAGTAAAAATGTCATTAGAGTTTTAAAAAATTATAGATAATTTTCTAATACAAAAGGTCTTGCACTCAACGCACGGTAACTATTTTGGACTTCATTATGACAAATAAAGATGAATCAATCACTGGACTGGATTTTGGAAGTTGTCTAGGGACCACTGATGATGACCTGATCACCCTCAATATGGGCAAACAGAGGACAGTGCCAATCAGTTATATATGTACTTGGTGCCATAGGCACTGACTCCATGGGTGCTCCAGGGCTGGAGCACCCACCAGCTACAGCTGTTTGGCCTCAGTGGCACTGCCAAACAGCTGTGTGGCGGCTTGGGGAGGGGCTTGGGAGAGGGCGGAGATCAGTGGGCAGGTGGGGGCCTCAGGGAGGGGGTGGAGCGGGGGTAGGAAGAGGCGGAGAGAGGGCGGGGCCTCATGGGAGGGGGTGTGGTCTCAGGGCGGAGCAGGGTGGAGCACCCCCAGGGAAAAATAAAAGTCCACGCCTATGAACGCGGTTAGAAGGGAGTGAAGAGGCTGCCACATTCAGTTCTCAGTATAAATCTCTGCTTTCATGGTTTTGTATCTGTCCTATGAATCCATATCCGGTGAAACTTAGCGTGTCAAATGTCAGCTGGAGAGCATTTTTCTGCTTCAAAATGGCAAGAAGAAAAGTCCACGTAGGACCTGGTTGTGTTTGCTGAGGCAGGCAGAGCTGCCATTGAAGGTGGGAGTTTTACCTGCGAACGGCGCATGATGGGATCCATCCCATACTGCTTTTAGGGGTGGCAGTTACCAAACCAGTCCAGAAATGAGGAGCCGAGGGTTGTTTCTTTAACGCTCTCAGTGCTCAAAATCAGCAGTTTGTTTCTTCAAATCAGCGCTGCAGGAAATCAGTCCTAATGAGGCCAGTGCAGGACACCGTGTCAGACTTCAGATACCCTGCTGCCGGAAAGTGCTCCGAGCAGGGTTAGACAACGTGGCGGTGAAAACCCCCGTCTCCGATAGCAATTCCGTTATTGCTGTCACCGGTGGAGCGGCACTGGCGGGAACATCCTAGTGTAGCTGCTTCCTTAGAAACACTGGGCTGTACTCATCCCTGGCGTAAACTGTTGAACTCCATAGCATTACTCCAGACATGAATATGGCCCATTCCTGTTACTGATCTGCTCCTCCAGCTGCCAGAGGAACTAGGACTTTGTAAGTTCCTTGTAAATAAACAAGCTTGCATCAAAGAGAATACCAGATTCCATGCATTTCTGCTTCCAACTGGAACGTCCCCGGGGCCTGGAACTTGACTAGCCACTCAGGTCAAAAAGAGGGCAACGTTATTCTCATCGCTGATTGTAGGGCAAGGCTGCCGCGTCACTTCCCGGAGATGTTGGGTCACTTGTGTAAATAAGATCTGCCTGTCCCCCGAAGTGGTGCAGTGCTGGATGAAGTTTGACAGCTGTGTGGCGAGTGGAAATGTTAGACCGTTTTCTCTGCACACGCAGGGCTAGGAGGACGTGAGAGTTTTCGGGATACCCGAGATGTCTGGAGTGAATCACTACCACTCACGTACAGTGTCAGAGACCCTAGATCTACAAGCTCCGCTCTTTCTCAGCACAGGCTAGCAATTCACACACCCCACTTCATTACTCTCGAGTGCTCAGTCCCTTATTATGGGGGCACCTGCAGTGTCCACCTATCCGCTGCCTCTGCGGAAGCAGTGCGGCCCTTAGCACAAGGCACTTAGATGGGTCCATAGTAAAACCAAATAGAACGTGAGAGAGAGAGCGATTCAAATAAAAGCAAGGATATGGGTTTGGAAAGTGAGGTGACAAGTAAAAAATACCCCATAAAAAGCAATCTATAGACTGCGCTTATTAACGAGTGACTTTCCTGTCTAATAAGGTATTTCTCATCCAGTTCAGTATTAGTCCCAGCTTTCTCAACTAGACAGTCTTTTATGAGACGCCCCTTCTGGTAGGAATTCTGCCCCCGGACTCCTTGTTCCCTTCTGGTAGGGGGTCCCCTGGGTAATGGGTAACCATTTGTGCTCTTCCTTCATCTCTTCTACAGTTACAGACTCTTCTCTCATCCCAGGGGATCCCCTATTCAGAGACTTTTCTTGGGGTTCTGTTGTCTCTGTAAATCCTCAAGCCTACCCCCGGGTCCAGACAGTAAACACGCCCCATTGTTCTCAGTGTCGATTGAGTTGGCCCTGAGACCCGCCTCTCCTCAGGTGCCAAGTTTAACTTCAACAGTTTTGAAACCCAATATCCTGCATATTACATAACTCTGTACTTACTTCCCATACCAACATCAAGCAATAACCATGACAATTGGCTAGTTCTTAGCATTTGGCAGAGACCACACCTGAGCCCCTTCAGTGAAATATTGAGAAGATGGTCAGACAGGGGTAATATACCTGCCTAGATATGTCTGTAACACAGAGGAGGATGCCCAAGTGACAGGTAATGTATAACACAGCTGATTGAAACTTGACAGTATCAGTTTGCAGGGCTTCATGGAATCCTTTCCTCCTGATTCTGCTCTCATGGGTTTGTACTCTTCGATGCTGAACGGCAACCTGGACTTGATCACAAGTTGCCAACTTTTTGGTGCACCTAACGCAAGCTTTGTCTTTGTGAGAAACCCCCCCCCCAAACCTGGTCAGGTTTGCCCAGTTTCAGGCTTGGTTACAGAGGAGACAAGCAGCTCTGTCTCCAGCTGGGTGAGGAGAATTCTGCAAGGTTGCTCTGGAGAGGAAGGATGATCCAGTGGTTATAACACTCGCCTAGACTTCCCATGTGACCTTGGGCAAGTCACTTAGTCTCTGTGTGCCTCAGTTCCCCATCTGTCACATAGAAATAATAGCACTGCCCTGCCTCACTGGGTTGTTGTGAGGAGAAATTTGTTAACAGGTTGTGAGGTCCTCACATTCTTGTAAGGGTCTTGTAAGTACCTTAGATATAGATAGTGCCCTTCTAGCGCCCACTCCATCAGTCACCCTACGTCGTATTTCCAAGCAATGAGCTTCATACTGCCACAACCTTGCTTGGAAAACAGCCAGTCAAGTCAACAGGCAGAGAACAAGTACAAAACAGCCTGATCCAAGGACAGCTTCACAGGATGCTATGGGCCAGATTCTGATCTTGTTCACCCTGGTGTAGCATGTCTTCAGTGGAGGAACTCCAGAGTTACACCAGTATGGTGTGAATGGTATGGAGATCAGAATCCTGTGATCTGGCTTCTGGAGGAAGGAAGAAACACCTTTTAAAAAAAATATAACCGTTGTGGGTGGTAGTTTGTGGTTTTCTAAGCGCTCTAGTGAACCTCAGCTAACGCCTCTCATTGTTTGAAAACAACACTGCCTCCTTAAATGCATCACTACTTGGGCAGGTGAAGCCAGTTTTGCTTTCGTTTACCGACGCGTTGCTGCTTTGCCATCTGGGAGCAATGCATATGCCCTGACCATGGCTGACTGCGCCAGATAGGTGAAGTCTTCTCTCTTTCTGTTTTACATGCAGCTAGGAACTGATTGCATCTCCTGTCTGTTAGTTGGTTGGTGTAGTTGCTGTGGGAGACGCTGTGTAACAGGATTTTAGACACCACTTTAGGATGCTCCCGAGAGTGACGTTTGGTCCAGGGTTTGTAATTTTAACATGTACTTTTAAAACAATATATGTTATGTAAACATACTGGGCATGTGACATTGTGGACTAGGCCCAGAGGCCCTCTGCTGGAAGCTTCAGGGTCCTACCACACCCCATCCCAGAAAGGAGCAGTAGCTCCAGGTGACCTAGAGAGACTGCGTGGGAAGCAGCCAATCCGGAAGAGGCTGCAGGAAGCAGCCAATCAGAGGGCTGCAGGCTCATATAAAAGGAGCTGCAGTACCTGAGGACAGGCAGTTGCTGCCTGGAGTTGGAGGAGTGAGCTGTGTGTTCCTGGTTGGCTGAAGGAATGGCAGGACCACAGACAGATCAGTTGCTGGCAGGGGAGCAAGAGGGAGCTCCCGACTTGGCTGCTGGGACTGAGTAAAAGACGACAGCCCTAGGGTAAGGGTGAAGCATTTGTGAAGGTGCTGGGGCTGCAGGATGTGGCCCAAGGAACTGTAGCAGCACAGTGACTAGTTAAAGGGGACGCAGCGACACGTGGCTGCTACTCCAGGGTCCCTGGGCTGGGACCCGAAGTAGTGGGTGGGCTCGGGTCCCCTCCATTAGCCACTATGGAAGTGGCATCAGCCCTGAAGAAGGGGAACTTACGTAAGCCCAGGAAAGGGATTGAAGGCCTGGTAGAAGGTCAGCCTTTAGGACATTGATACACCCAAAAAGGGATCAGATGGTTTACTGGCCCAGCTGGAGAGCTGGGACCAGAAAGGTCCAGAGCGGGCAAAGACAGTGTCTCCAGGGAGGAAGCCCTGTGGGTACAGCCCCATACCAGGGCCAGGATTATTTAAAGACTAGCCCAGGGAGGGCTACAGAGATACCAATGGAGGGGCACCGGGACAGGCCCCTGTTGGACTGTATACCCTAGCAGGGGTCTGTTTTGTTTCACGTACAGACTGTGTGTGACTTGGCTGGAGGGCTGTGTCACTGAAAACCTGCTGAGAGGTCACCACAGACTGAGAGTGCAGGCGTGCGCACTCGGCCAAGGGGTCCCTCGCGAAAGGTGGGTGCCACCCCGTTACAGGCAGATTCTCTGCTCCGGTGCGCTTCCGGTGGCACACTCGGGCATGCAAAAGGAGCGGGAGCAGCCTCTTGGTTGCCCTAACCATTGTGCAAAGTCAGGGCTGGGCAGAAAATAAGGGATCGGTAACGGATTGATCGCCTCTGCCGTATTCTGCATAAGCTGGTTTCCGGGAGGAATCCAGGACATCATGCCATGGACTAAATTCGGGCCCATTACACCTGTGCAACCCTACTGACGCTGCCAGAGGCAGAGCGAGAGCAGACCTTGATGGCCATTCTGGGACTTCAGGTGGGGTTTGGTGTCTGTTGGCAGCATCAGATCTCACCCGTTTTATTCTCTGTGCAGTGGCAGAGAGGAGACTTTGGCTTTGCAGTTTGTTCTAGCTTTGCGGATGCTGACTGTTCAGGCAGTGGTCAGCCTCAGTAATTGGACAGGTGGGGGTGCCTTTGAATGGTGCCTAGTCTTTTTTCTTTTTTCAACCACACAGCCAGCGTAGTGAAACCAGCAGCCCTGCTTTCTTCAGAGAAACAGCTGGCTTGCTTGGCTGTCAGCAGAGATAACCAGAAACCAAGTGCAGTGGAATTCAGAGGTGCTGTTTGTACTTGGTTCTCATGTCTAGGGCTACGGCTTCACTACAGGGGGGGGTCGATTTAAGATACGCAAATTCAGCTACGCAAATAGCGTAGCTGAATTCGACGTATCGCAGCCGACTTACCCCGCTGTAAGGACGGTGGCAAAATCGACCTCCGCGGCTTCCTGTCGACGGCTCTTACGCCCACCTTCGCTGGTGGAGTAAGAGCGTCGATTCGGGGATCGATTGTCGCGTCCCAACGGGACGCGATAAATCGATCCCCGAGAGGTCGATTTCTACCCGCCGATTCAGGCGGGTAGTGTAGACCTAGCCTAGGTCTCTTGCCTGTTGCTTTCTTCATGCCTGCAGATGCTCTCACCTTTTTTTCCAAAGGTGTTTTTTTCATCACTTTTTTTCACCAGTTCCCTGTTTCTAACCCCCTTGGAAGCTTGAAATTCCTCTAAAAGCAAACAAACAACCTGCCCTGATTATGTATATCTATCTAAGGTCCTTCGATGGCCCCGTTACTGATGTGTGTGAGCACCTCATGATATTACTGTGCGGGAGGGAAGTCCCTGCTTTAGATGTGGGGAACTGAGGCAGAGAGAGTAAGAGACTTGCCCAGGGTCACACAGGAAATCTGTGGCAGAGCCAAGGGTTGAATTCTGGCCTGCTGAGTCCCAGGCTAGGGCTGTAACCACTGGACCAACTTTCTTCTCTGACTCATACTGGTGTAAATCAGGAGTAACTTCATCAGAGTCTGAAGTTGCACCAGTGTGAAACTGAGGTGAGTACAGGAACATACTCAACAAACTGGTGCTGACTTGTCTGGTTTCATTCTCCAAAATGAAGGAAGAGCCGGAAGGACACAAACAGCGCAGGGAAATGAAATGACGATATTATATTTTGAAAATAATGGTTTAATAATAATATCATCAAACCACGGTCTCCTGGAGTCTCAGGCTAGTGCCCTGTGGACAGATGAAGTGTGGTCTAGTGGTCAGAGTTGCCGGGCTCCCGAGTTCAAATTCTCCCTTGGTCACTGCCTCACCATGGAGCACTAGGACAGGTCTCTTCATCTCTCTGTTTCAGCTTTATCTGTAAAATTAGAAGCAAGTCAGAGCAGCAAGATCTGGGTTTCACACTCCTTAAAGTTCTGGGTCTTTGGATCCAGGGTTTTGGTTTGGCCCATTAGGAGGAGAGAGCGGGGCCAGCTGTGAAATTCCAATTCACTCCACTGCCAAAATCCGGGTGTGTTTGGCTCGGACCCATCTCTGAGTACAATATTAATAATACTTCCCTGCCACAGGTGCATGAAGTGGGGGTGTGAGGTTTAATTTATTAGTGCTTGTAAAGCACTGGGAACATTAAAAAGCAGCTTGTAAGTGCTAAGTGGTGTTTATTGTACTAGCAGCAATTACATGTGTCATAGGAGCTCTGTTAGCATGACTAATAGTAAATAATATATTACTTCACACTCAATAATATATTACTTCACACTCCTAGAGCACTGGATCCTTCATTCAAGGATCTGGTGCCTTACAGAATAAACAGGATTATGCTGCCGAAGGATGAGGCCCAGACCAATGTTTCCACTGACTTCTTGGGAGTTGGATCAGACCCCGGGAGACTTGCTGAAAGTTGTACAGCAAACAAGGCAGAGTTGGCAACTGAATCTCTGAGTCCTCTGCTGTACCCATGTGAAAGCAAAGGAGCTGGTAGCAAATGGGCAGTGAGCATGTGTGTGTCATGCGTATGATTGTGAATGCTCCCCCTCCCCCATTTTTCATGGACCTTCCATTTTGCCAGCCACCCTTGCAGACAACCCCATATGCCCCCTCCAGCTGCATGTCACATGTCCATGCGTGACTCAGTTTTCTACAGGACGTTCCCAGGAAAGCTCAGATGTGGACTGGTGTCTATCAAGGTCCATTGTTAGCCGAATACTCCCAATGAGTTGAATAACCCCTTCACACTATGTTGACCAAATCTGCCTTAGGTGCTTCCTACAGCAAACACTTTAAATACAAGCATAGAGCCAACGCTCATAACTTCAGATATAAAAATGATCCATGCATACGAATAGGATGAATACATGCAGTAGAACATAACCTTTGCAGAGATATGTCACATGGCATATCTAGTATAAAACATATTCCGGTTATGTCATATTTACTCTCATAAGCATATTTCTATAAAGCATTATGGGGTGCAACGTCACAGAGAGCTTAGGGCCCCATAAGCTGTGCAGGGGGCAACCCCGTCTGGGTGGATGGAGCTACCTGACTTCCAGCCCCTTCATGCTGCCGGGTGGTGTAAAGGGATGGGAATGTGCCCCAGCTTCAGGGCAATGGGATTGGGAATGAGAACGCCACTCGCCTGTTTGTGAAATGCGGTGCTACTGGCAAACCCAGCCGTGTCTCCGGGATTGCTCAGGAAAGCCTGTTTCCAGCAGCAATTGTCTGCTGGTGGCAGGAAAATCAAACCCCCGAGGCTGAAAAGTCCTTGCAAAAATAAAAATGCAGATAAATCTGCAGCGTGAGGAGCGAGTGAAAGGGATTTGGCGCAGAGAATTTCCCAGGAATGTCAAGCCTTAAACAAATAAACTTACACGCAGTGTAAACGCCCAGCTGGCTAGCATGGCAGAAATGGAGGCTCTCAGGAGCCAGCTGGCTGCCTGCCATCACTCCCAGGAAGGGAAGTAGCTCGGGGATGAGCTGGGAAGCGTCCACCCTTCCCTAGGAGGGTGCAGAAAGACAGCGGAGACAACATGGTTTGAAGAGGCCCGCTGAGGTTCACGTGTGGGCGCAATCAATTTCCCATATCGAGGAAGCACCCTGGGATCTGTGTGACCAGCAGTCTGAAGAAGATCAAAGACAAACCACAAGCGTCTGTAGGTATCTAGCCTGTGCCTTCCTAGAACAAGAGAATAATCACTTCTGGACTCCCCTGTATGACTGCCTTGAACACCTAGGGGTCTCCCATCTAAGCACTGACCAGGCACCTCCCCACGTTGTGAGAATCAAGATTGCGTGGCTGCAGCAGGCTTTATTTCTCCTGAAGCACCTGCCATTGTTCACCAGCAGAGACTTGTTGGAGGGACCAGCAATCTGTGCTTGTTTGGCAAGTCCTATACTCCTGCCTGACTGCAGGAATGGGAAGGCTAGTAAGGGATGGGGCATAGAGGACAGAAAGCTTGATACAGACCTGGTCTGGGTCAGTCGAATCGCTGTGTCTGGGGATACATTTCTCCAGGGCAAAAAGGAAAGGTTAGAAGTCATTATGAGTAGGCCACAGCAGAGAGTCTAAGCAATTGAAATTGCTAAATGTTAACAAGGCACTAAACACCGCCGGATTACGCTAAGGGAGGCAGCAGAAATAGACAAGCTTTTAGTAATAGAGATTTTCTATGGCTCATTGCTACATGGATTAGCCAATTGTTTTTTGTATTTAGGATCATGGATGGCTCCAGGAAAGTGAGTGTGACACCTGTAGGGGTGATAAACTTGGTGGCTTGGCCATATTCCAGTGTGAATCTTACACAGATTCCCTAAAAAATAAATGCTGGGAGAAGTTTATTTTATGTGGCTGCACTATTTTTCTTCACTTCCTGTCCTGAAGAGTAATGGTTTTGTGCACTATACATACACCTCTATCTCGATATAATGCGACCCGATATAACGCGGTAAAGCAGTGCTCGGGGGGGGGGGGGACTGCACGCTCCGGCGGATCATAGCAAGTTCGATATAACGCGGTTTCACCTATAACACGGTAAGATTTTTTGGCTCCCGAGGACAGCGTTATATCGGGGTAGAGGTGTATATGTGTGTGTAGCATCCCAAAATTCTACCTGAAAAGAATGCTAAGGTCGCAAAGTCAAGTACTCAAAAGTTAGGATCTGCCAGAATTGAGGGTGCTTGTGCAACCTTAATTTGGCCTCCTTGTGGTATGCATTATGATATAGTATAATTACATGGTCCCAGATCCTGGCCTCATTCAGTGCACAGACTCAACTGTGCTCATTTAATGAGCAGCTGTTCAGTATTTCTTTTTTATTCTTATCATTCAGTGTGCGGCCTCGGGCCCTGTTTACGGTGCGACATCCAGGCCCTGTAGTAAATCGCTAGTATGAGTGCATCACAAACGTTAATGGATTATCTTCGCAACACATCTGTGAGGTAGAGGCGGTTATACCTGTTTTAGAGAGGGGGAAACTGAGGCATAGGGAAATTAATGCCAAAAAATTGGCAAGCGTCCCCTAATTTTGTGTGCCTGGCTTGAGACACCTGGGACCTGACTTCTTTTTTTCAGAGTACTTAACATTTTATATGGTCCTAGCACAACTACCGTTGCCGTCAGTTACAGTTGTGAGCTCTCGGCAGTTCTGCAAATCAGGCCTCAGGTGTCTTACCTTGGTCATCCAGAAAATGAGCAACGCACACTTATTGGCCAGCTGTGACCCCTTCTATTAACTGACATGCCCGGAGTCAAACAGGAACGCTGTGGCAGAGGCAGGGATAGAATCTAGTTCTCCAGTGGGGGCACTGAAGTACCTTAACCGTGAGGCCATCCTTTCATTTCCTGCTGTCCCCTGCCTCATGCACTACACACGTTCCAACGTCTGCATCAAATGGTTCAGGTGTCCCAGAGACAACAGACTCCTTTACTCCTGATTCACCTCTAGAGATTCATCCATCCTGTGCGCCCCTCAACATTCGTTTGTGGGTTTTTTTCATGTAATATGTGACACCGTGAACGTGCAGAATTGACTCACTTCTAGACGGTAGCAAAATCTGTAGCATGAGCTACTTTGTAAGCTTATTAATGTATTCATTCTGTGGTATTAGAAACTGTTATGACTCAGCATTATCTGCCTCATGATTACCGTTAACAAACATTATTTTGTTGATTAGATTTCCTGTCATATAGACGGGCGCTCTCTCTCTCTCACACACACACATATAATAAATTAAATTAAATAATTTTTTTATGGAGGCCTTGATGGTAGGTCTGACCTGGCCTCTGCCTCAGTCATTTTTCACTGCTCTGGTAGAAATTCCATAGTTAAGGTTGTGTTATGATTTTTCACTCAAATCATGATAAAAGCCCCAAGGACCTAGAATCATAGGACTGGAAGGGACCTTGAGAGGTCATCTAGTCCAGTCCCCTGCACTCATGGCAGGACTAAGTATTATCTAGACCAGGGGTGGCCAACCTGAGCCTGAGAAGGAGCCAGAATTTACCAATGTACATTGCCAAAGAGCCACAGTAATACGTCAGCAGCCCCCCATCAGCTCCCCAGCGCCTCCCGCCCGCTGATCAGCACCTCCCTCTCCCTCCCTGCACCTCCCGATCAGCTGTTTCGTGGTGTGCAGGAGGATCTGTGGGGGGAGGAGTGAGGGCACGGCGGGCTCAGTGAAGGGGATGGGAAGGGGTGGAGTGGGGGCAGGGCCTATGGCAGAGCCAGGGGTTGAGCGGTGAGCACCCCCCGGCACATTGGAAAGGTGGCGCCTGTAGCTCCAGCCCCGGAGTCGGTGTCTATACAAGGAGCCACATATTAACTTCTGAAGAGCCGCATGTGGCTCCGGAGCCACAGGTTGGCCATCCCTGATCTAGACCATCCCTGACAGGTGTTTGTCCAACCTGCTCTTAAAAATCCCCAATGATGGAGATTCCACAGCCTCCCTAGGCAATTTATTCCAGTGCTTAACCACCCTGACAGGTAGGAAGCTTTTCCTAATGTCCAACCTAAACCGCCCTTGCTGCAATTTAAGCCCATTGCTTCTTGTCCTGTCCTCAGAGGTTAAGGAGAACAAATTTTCTCCCTCCTCCTTGTAACAACCTTTTATGTACTTGAAAACTGTTATCATGTCACCTCTCAGTCTTCTCTTCTCCAGACTAAACAAACCCAATTTTTTCAGTCTCCCCTCACAGGTCATGTTTTCCAGGCCTTTAATCACTTTTGTTGCTCTTCTGTGGACTTTCTCCAACTTGTCCACATTGTTATGCTTATAAGAAGCACACAGGATCTTTTTGGGGGAAAAAGGCAATACGCCGCATTTATTGAGAATACAGCAGTTAGTATATGTTTTTCACACTCTCTCTCTCTCTCTCTCTCTCTTCTGCCAGTCCTTGTTTATAGTTACCAGTCCAGAGTCTGGATCAATTTAGTGGCCAGCCAGATTGGTCGCAGAGGGGAGCCGGGCTCTATCGGTCGCGATCCGATGCTCCTGGAGTTCTGGCAAGATGAACCCGAAGTTCCATGGCCAAGCACCCTGTTCTTATAGTCCTTTTTCTCCATTGAAGTCTGTGGATTTTGCTGTGTCATTTATGACCGGTTACTCCTTAATTGGTGTTATCTTTTGATGTTAACACTCCAAAGCACCTCCAGGGTCATCCTGTCCTGGTTTCGATTTAATCAATTGTCTTGTCTTTAGGGGTGCCAGCCTCCACCTCAGCGTCGTCAGTGTGCCCTTTCTCAATTATGGATGCGCGTTGATGGTTCTCTGGTGTCATTAAGTCTCTTCACTCCTCCTTTCTTGACCATCTGACTTTAACAATGGCCTTCACACCTTATCTTTTCCTGATGCATACACTCCTCATTCACACAAACAGTCTTACAGAGACCATCAAAGGTATACAAACAGCAGTGTTTTATGTTGAGCAAAACAGACATTGTAAATTAAACCTTACTAAATCTTGTGACCAAAACAGTTCACATTGGGGCCCAGGCCTTCAACATGCCTCTAATCTCATTAACATAGACACAATACAAGATCCTGTCTCTTACTAACTAAACCTTAAAACAAAGAAATGTATATTTAACTAAAGGGCCTAATTTGTAATGCATATAGGAAACAAGACCCCATAGTCAACATTGTAACTTATCCTAAAACAGAGGGTGACCATAATCAGCCATAAGGATTGTTCTGGTTTGTCCCTGCCTTAACATCAGTACAGACACTGGCAGTCTGTCAGATGCGTTTCTACCAATGTTCCAGAGAGTCATTCCTTTCTGCTATTCAAAAAGGGTGGCTGGCAGGATGATCAAATCATGCATTAATACATACTACATTATTATAACCGTCAATCATTATAACCTCTAATACAAATATAAAACCCTACTCCTACAATATCTTTCCTGAAATGTGATGCCCAGAACTAGACACAATACTCCAGTTGAGGTCTAATCAGCGTGGAGTAGAGCGGAAGAATTACTTCTCGTGCCTTGCTTACAACACTCCTGCTAATATATCCCAGAATGATGTTTGCTTCCCCCCTCCCCCCACAATAGTGTTACACTGTTAGCTTGTGATTCTCTATGACCCCACATCCCTTTCCGCAGTACTCCTTCCTAGGCAGTCATTTCTCATTTTGTATGTGTGCAACTGATTGTTCCTTCCTAAATGGAGTACTTTGCATTTGTCCTTATTGAATTTCATCCTGTTTACTTCAGACTGTTTCTCCAGTTTGTCCAGATCATTTTGAATTTTAATCCTATTCTCCAAAGAATTTCCAACCTCTCCCAGCTTGGTATCCATCAGCAAAGAGTATAGAGTTTACTCTCTATACTATTACACTGCTCTACAGCCAAAATGCTTCTGAAATAAATGTAGTCAAACTTTACTAATTCTGGGTCACTGAGAATGAAAATGATGCTTAAAATTGTTGATTGGCTCTAGTTTTCAAGATATGCTATTGGGTGAGTATATACGACCCTTGACTTGGGAATGGCGGAGGATAAGTGAGTTATAAAGGGAAGGGATCTCAATTTAAACCAGAAATGACTAAAATACATCTTTGACTGGATCTATGAATAAATCTATGACTGGGTTTGGACAGTACTTGCTTTTTAGGCAAAACAATGAATGATGCAATCTGAAGCTGGTATTGCGTCATACATTATATGAATTGCATCATGTTATTCCTAGAAGTCATGGATGATGCAATCATAACGAAGCTTACATCACTCTGCTCAACAAATTGCCCTATATCAGCTCTAGAAATCATACAGTGTTTGCTCTCTTATTTGTCAGTGTTTGATTTTGCAAAGGGACACATTTCTGTTTAGCCAAAGTGAGCAGAGATGCCTCGTACTTGTGTGAACAGTGCAGATAACTTCTGCTATGTTTGTGGTGAAGTGACTTTTGCATCACAAAAGCGCAGTATAACCACTATGGTTAAGAAAGCCTATCACCTTTCTTTCGGCTGCAAAATTGGAGATCAGGACAAGAGGTGGGCCCCACACATATGCTGCAACACTTATACAACAAATCTTCGCCAGTGGTTGAACAGGAAAAGGAAATCTATGCCTTTTGCAGTGCCAATGATTTGGAGAGAGCCAACAGATCATACCAGCAATTGTTACTTCTGCATGGTTTCTCCAGTTGGGAAAGGTGTGTCAAAGAAGAAAAAGTGGACTGTGCATTATCCAAACATTCCATCAGCTATACGCCCAGTACCCCACGGAGAAGGACTGCCGGTTCCTGATGCACCAGAATCATTCTCACTTGAGTCAGACGAGGAAGAGGAAGAGGATGAAACTTCTGGTCCTGAACCATCAATGTCACAGGACCCACATTTTCTTCCATCCTCCTCCTCTGAACCACACCTCATAACACAAGGTGAACTGAATGACCTTGTCAGGGATTTGGAACTACCCAAGAGTAAGGCAGAGCTGTTGGGCTCCAGACTACAGCAGTGGAATCTGCAGGTGATGTTAGGGTTTCCATGTTCTGTGACCGTCAAAAGGATCTTGTCCCATTCTTCTTCATGGAAGGTGATCTTGTAGCCTGCAACAACATCGATGGTGTGATGGCAGCCCTCAACATCGTTCACGATCCAGATGAGTGGAGACTGTTCATTGATTCATCGAAGATGAGTCTTAAAGCTGTTTGACTGCATAATGGCAATGTTTTGCCATCAATTCCAGTTGGTCATGCAGTCCATATGAAGGAAACCTATGACAACATGAAACAACTTTTGAGGTGCATAAACTATGACCAACATCAGTGGCAGCTTTGTGGCGATTTGAAGGTTGTTGCTCTCTTGCTTGGTCTGCAGACTGGATACACAAAGTACTGCTGTTTTCTCTGCGAATGGGATAGTCGTGCAAGAGATTCCCACTACATCAAGAAACATTGGCCACTCCGACAGTCATTGGAGCCTGGGAGGAAAAGTGTTCAGCATCCACCACTTGTTGAATCAAGGAAGATTTTGTTACCACCCTTACACATCAAGCTGGGTCTGATGAAGAACTTTGTCAAGGCCATTGACAAAACACAAGCAGCTTTCAAGTACCTCCGTGGAAAATTTCCAAGCTTAAGTGAAGCTAAGATAAAGGAAGGTGTCTTTGTTGGTCCTCAGATTCGTGAACTTCTTTGAGATGATGCATTTGACCATGCACTGCGTGGCAAGGAAAAGACGGCATGGAAAGCCTTCCAGTTAGTGGCAATAAATTTTCTCGGAAACAACAAGGCAGACAACTACAGGTTGTTGGTGGAAAACCTCCTCAAGGCATACAAAAGCCTTGGTTGCAACATGTCACTAAAGATACATTTTTTGCACTCTCATCTAGAATTTTTTCCACCGAACTGCGGAGCAGTGAGCGACGAGCACGGCGAGCGATTTCACCAGGACATTGCAACAATGGAGAAACGCTATCAGGGCAAATGGAGCCCATCAATGCTTGCAGACTATTGCTGGACAGTGACAAGAGATGCTCCATTTAATGAATACAAGAGACAAGCCAAGAAGCGCCGAGTAGACACTGAATAGGACTAAACTATGTACAGAATAGTTTTTTGCCTTTTGTTTCATAATAAATTTTATTTATATAACCCTTTTGCTGCTTTTTAAAGTGTTACATAAACAGGACAGGTGAAATATTATCATGTAAAGCAACCATAAACACATGAAAAGACCTAGGTTTACAATTTATGATTAAAACTCTACTATCTACACAATATACATAGACCTAAAATGTAAAAACTTAAATATCTTAGAAACAGTAGCCAATCAGTTGTTTTAATTGTCATATTTGAATTCAGCACATCAAAATACATAAACATTTTATCTCTGAAGCAGACGACTTCTCAAAAATTGTAGACCAGTGTTATCTAAATCACTGAAGATACTGAACAGAACCGGACCCACAACTGATCCCTGCAGGACCCCACTAGATATGACCTTCCAGCTTGACTGTGAGCTGCTGATAACTACTCTCTGGGAACGTTTTTCCAACCAGTTATGCACCCATCTTATAGTAGCTCCATCTAGGTTGTATTTCCCTAGTTTGTTTATGAGTAGATCATGCGAGACAGTATGAAAAGCCTTACTAAAGTCAAGATATACCACGTCTACCGCTTCCTCCCATCTACAAGGCTTGTTACCTTGTTAAAGAAAGCTGTCAGGTTGGTTTGACACAATTTGTTCTGCACAAATCCATGCTGACTGTCACTTATCACCTTAAAAAGCAACAGAGGGTCCTGTGGCACCTTTAAGACTAACAGAAGTCTTTATTTCAATTCTTTAAGACTAACTTATCACCTTATTATCTTTTAGGTGTTTTTTTGCAAAATGCTTTAATTATTTGCTCCATTATCTTTCCAGGTACTGAAGTTAAGATAACTGGTCTGTAATTTCCTGGGTTGTCCTTATTTCCCTTTTTATAGATGGGCACTATATTTTCCCTTTTCCAGTCCTCTGGAATCTCTCCCGTCTTCCATGACTTTTTGAAGATAATCGTTAATTGCTCAGATACCTCCTCAGTCAGCTCCTTGAGTATTCTAGGATGTATTTCATCAGGCCCTGGTGACTTGAAGACATCTAACTTGTCTAAGTAGTTTTTAACTTATTCTTTCCCTATTTTAGCCTCAGATCCTACCTCATTTTCACTGGCGTTCACTATGTTAGATGTCCGATCACTACTAACCTTCATGGTGAAAATGGAAACAAAAAAGTCATTTAGCACCTCTGCCATTTCCACATTTTCTATTATTGTTCCCCCCCTCCCCCATTGAGGTCTACCCTGTCCTTGGTCGTCGTCTTGCTTCTAATATATTTGTAGAATGTTTTCTTGTTATCCTTTCTGTCTCTAGCTAGTTTAATCTTGTTTTGTGCCTTAGCCTTTCTAGTTTTGTCCCTATGTACTTGTGGTGTTTGTTTTCCTTTGTAATTTGACCTAGTTTCCTGGCTCATTGTTATACACAGATGCAAGGAGCTGGACTAAATGACCCAGTAGTTCTTTTCCATCTCTAACTTTGCTGATTCATGTGTCTAACATACCTGCTCCCATGACCTCTCCTGGCAGGCAGTCCTGCTGGCTCGCTTCGCCCCAGATCTCCTTCCTATTCAGCTTCCACAAAATTACAGGCCAGCCAATTCTTTTTTGCTTCCTCGCTTTGTTTCCTTACGCATCGCTGAATGGAATGAGCCGCTGAACCATCACCTGTTCAAATTCTTTGTTCTGACATGTCGTTGCCGGGCCTCACTTCCCACCACCCTCTGCCAGCTCGGTGTGTGCATGGCCTTGGTGCTGGTTCACCCCAGTTTGCCATTTTCAAAACCCATAGACCTTGTCTACACTCGAGCACCCCTACTCAACCACTGGTGCCCAGCCCATGTTCAGCAGTACTGGCCCCTAAGTGCAGGCAAGGACACTACAAGGGCTTGCACTGTTTGGGCTAATTTGGGTTTACTTTGGCTGGCCGAGTGGATGCAAACCCCTAGAATCATAGAATATCAGGGTTTGAAGGGACCTCTGGAGGTCATCTAGTCCAACCCCCTGCTCAAAGCAGGACCAATCCCCAGACAGTTTTTTTTTTTTAACCCCAGTTTCCTAAATGGCCCCCTCAAGGATTGAACTCTCAACCCTGCGTTTAGCAGGCCAATGCTCAAACCACTGAGCTATCCCCCCCACCCCCGCATGCTCTTGTTTTGGGGATCAGCGGCACTGCTTGCTGAGCAGGGGCTAGTCCCAAGCGCATACACGGCTTTACTCTCTGTGGCCGGTGCTGCCCACATCTCTGCAATCCTCCTCCTCTGAGGCCAAGTCTGGTTTTAGCTGCTGGCTGTGGCGCTCTCCCTCCAGCAGAGGTGACCAGAATGCCCCAAATTGGATTCATTTTAGAGAGTTAAAAATACGGCCTGGGCAACCGAGCTGTAGTGTTGTTAAATGCAAACCAAACGGACATCTGAGTTGCGTCATCGATGCGATTTTTCAAGTGTAGCTACAACCACATGTATCTATGTACTGGCCCTGTGCAAGTAAACACAGTGGAATACCTGATGTAGCAATTGTACGTCCCACTAAGCACAAGAGAAGCCCCTGCCCTCCCTGTTAAGAAGGCCCGAGCAGGTCCACCAGTCTCTGGGCTGGGCTGCCCAGTGCCTCCAGACAAATTTTGTACCATCGGGGATGCAGGCAGCACCTCAGAGTGCACACAGCTGGGAACTGGAGGCGCCGAGGGTCTCGTACAGTCAGCATGGGATACGGGGGCTTTTGCCAGGGGATGATTGCTGCAGCCCAGGGTGGAAGATCTGTGTGCAGATGCCTCGCTGTTTAATCTGAGTATCCCCAGTGTAAAGTATGCTTTGGGGAAAGAGCCTTCCCTGGGCAATGGAGCGGAGACACCCACCCCCCGATCGGTACACTCTAGCCTTGTAGCAGTTATAGCCCCTACAGCTATTGTGGTGCTCAATGTGGGGTGATCGGGGTGGCAGATCTGTGTGCCTGGTCTCCTTCCTCTTGCCTTTGATGCCCCCATCTCATCCCCAGACCTTTCCTTGGACTGGACCCTCTGCAGGTTTTCAAAAGTGCTCAGCATTGGCCTCACTCATTCTCCCATTGACCTCCATGGGAGCAGAGTTCAGCCAACACAGAGTGCTGCTGAAAATCCCACCTCATGCCATGCAGGGGCCATGAGCTCCCTAAGCCGGGTCCCCTCGGCCTGGCCCATCGTGCAGCAGATCCAGATGGGTTCCACTGGAGCCAGGTTCTTCCGGGACTGCAGAGAAGGGATGGGAATCGCACCTTGGTGCACAGAGATGAACCAGTCCTTCTTTCACCGCAGTCGGTCGCTAAACTCTCATTGAGGTCAATGGGAGCAGGATTGGGCTGCGGAACCGGGCACTGTGCAAGAAGCTATTTGACTGGTTCATAACTTTACAATAACAATAAATCCTTTTGCATTCCTGCGGTGCCTTGAACCTGCCCAGCTCAACGCTGTTTATGAGTGCTAATTAAGCCTCAACACCCCAGGTACAGGATTATTGTCCACGTTTTATTTCTAAGCCAATTTCTGTTCAGATTTGGCACAGCCCACAGTCCCCGTTGCAGAGAATGTACCTGCCAAGCCCGACCAGCTAAATCCAAACCGTTCCAGAGTTATCCAAGCACAGAAAAGCATCTGAACAGTTTCCCAGACCATTAAAAACACCTTCCCTCCCCACTCCCCATAATCATCTCACTCAGATACTGCCAAATAGAATTGTAACCAACAAACACCTCTTTAAGATGAGAATGACGCTTCAGTCCAAAGAGTAATATTTTTCTCCAAAACACCTAAGAACCCGGATTGGAGGAAAGATGGGGGTGATGTTAGTGCACTGGTCTGGGACTTGACACAGGTGGGTTCATTTTCTGGCTGTCATAGACTCCCTGTATATTCACATAATCTCTCTGTGCCTTTGTTCCCCATCTGGAAAGTGGGAATAATGATAATTAATACTTCCTTGTCTTGCAAAGGTTGGTGAGAGGGTAAATTCATTAATGTCTCTGCTGCACTTGGATTTGACAGGGAGAGGGGTAAATAAGTAAGTAGTTGGAGAGAAAGTTCTTCCTGCACTTTAAATATAGTAAAAAGAACAAGGAGTACTTGTGGCACCTTAGAGACTAACAAATTTATTTGGGCATAAGCTTTAGTGTCACTACTCTGCTACTCAGAAACAGGGCTATCGGAGGCTTTTGACCGTCTCATTGTAAGCACCAGAACGGTTTGTGTTCGGGACGTTGAGGTCTGTATCTCCTCTTGCCACGTTTCCCCTCCGTATTGTGTCTCGCGTACTGTGGGTCCAGATCTGGGCACCATTACTCATCCTCTGCTGCCCCGGTTTCGGCTGGGCACAGCCCAAAAGCTGCAAGAGAGCCAGTGGCAGCTCCTTGATTCTGAAAATAGTTCTGTGCCATCCTGGCGCGGGTGTAGACTAGAGCAGCCTGCAGGGTGCTCTAATCTATGTTGACTCGCCACAAGCTTGGGTCTGTCAAGAGTACGGCAAGCCACTCCCCTCCTCCTGGGTGTTGTGAGGAGTGGAATAGACATCAGCTAGGCAACTCTACAGTGGCTCTGTACCTGGTGGGGAATCTCCAGCTGGGGAGATTCAGTGGTTTTCTGGCTCCTTTACCCCACCAGAGCAGCAGAAAGGGGAAGGATAATTAATAGAGAATCTGGATTGTATTATTCCCTCTATCTCCTCTTTCAGTTTGGATTTAGACTATAAGCTCATCAGGGCAGGGACAGCCCCTTTGTCTGTTTAGGGACAGCTCCTGATCTCTACTGAGGTGCTCCTATAATACAGATACTACTTGGGTGCCTAGGTTGGGGTACAGTTTGCCATCAAACATGGGGTGTGTAGGGCGCAGTGTTGCTTTACTCGGTGTTCTGGGCTCTGCTGCTGTCAGGAATTTTCCTTGGGGAGGGTTTAATTTTTGCAAATCCCACATTGACGTTTGTGTGGAGGCTCATTTTCTTTTCCGTTGTGTCAGGTTCCCGGGTGATAGGTTCCCTTATGCTTACTGGGCCGGCTAAATGAAGAGGCGGGTTGATGGCGCAGCGCTGCTGTAGTGAGAGGTATTTCTCCTCCTCTTTCCCTGACGAGGGGCGGGGGTCTCTGAAACAGTAAGAGTTTCCCCAAGGAGGGCTAGGGCTGAGGAAGACCCTTCCATGCCATGAGATACCAGAATAGAGCAGAAAGACAGTCTCTTCCCATCCCCCAAAACAGCTCAGAAGAAGCTATTAGAAGCAGAAAAACAAACCCTTCTAAGGCATTGGAATGAGAAGGCGGGTTGGGCATTGCAATGGGTCAGCATGTGGCCAGATCCTCAGACCCTGCAGCCAGAGAACTGGCCTCATTGGCCAACTGGGGATGTCCCCATGGGTGGTTTAGGTTTGGCTTCACTATCTCTTACAGCACCTGCTCCTACTCGGGTCTCCTGGCTTCAGGGGAGTCGTCAGTTGCTGGGATGGGGCAACTTTACTGCCCCTTTGCACCACTGCAAGACATGAAGGTGGGTGGATGAGGGGCTTGGGGTGTCGGTTCAGAAAGACGGCATCATACATTTGAAAGACCGCAGGCCCCGATTCTCACTGAGGCTTCATAGATTCATAGATTCTAGGACTGGAAGGGACCTCGAGAGGTCATCGAGTCCAGTCCCCTGCCCGCATGGCAGGACCAAATACTGTCTAGACCATCCCTGATAGACATTTATCTAACCTACTCTTAAATATCTCCAGAGATGGAGATTCCACAACCTCCCTAGGCAATTTATTCCAGTGTTTAACCACCCTGACAGTTAGGAACTTTTTCCTAATGTCCAACCTAGACCTCCCTTGCTGCAGTTTAAGCCCATTGCTTCTTGTTCTATCCTCAGAGGCTAAGGTGAACAAGTTTTCTCCCTCCTCCTTATGACACCCTTTTAGATACCTGAAAACTGCTATCATGTCCCCTCTCAGTCTTCTCTTTTCCAAACTAAACAAACCCAATTCTTTCAGCCTTCCTTCATAGGTCATGTTCTCAAGACCTTTAATAATTCTTTTTGCTCTTCTCTGGACCCTTTCCAATTTCTCCACATCTTTCTTGAAATGCGGTGCCCAGAACTGGACACAATACTCCAGCTGAGGCCTAACCAGAGCAGAGTAGAGCGGAAGAATGACTTCTCGTGTCTTGCTCACAACACACCTGTTAATACATCCCAGAATCATGTTTGCTTTTTTTGCAACAGCATCACACTGTTGACTCAGAGCCGGTCCGAAAACAGACCCCTGCGGAACCCCACTCGTTATGCCTTTCCAGCAGGATTGGGAACCATTAATAACAACTCTCTGAGTACGGTTATCCAGCCAGTTATGCACCCACCTTATAGTAGCCCCATCTAAATTGACAGGTTTCAGAGTAGCAGCCGTGTTAGTCTGTATCCTCAAAAATAACAGGAGTACTTGTGGCACCTTAGAGACTAACAAATTTATTAGAGCATAAGCTTTCGAAGTGGGTTGTAGCCCATCTAAATTGTATTTGCCTAGTTTGTCGATAAGAATATCATGCGAGACCGTATCAAATGCCTTACTAAAGTCTAGGTATACCACATCCACAGCTTCTCCCTTATCCACAAGACTCATTATCCTATCAAAGAAAGCTATCAGATTGGTTTGACATGATTTGTTCTTTACAAATCCATGCTGGCTGTTCCCTATCACCTTACCACCTTCCAAGTGTTTGCAGATGATTTCCTTAATTACTTGCTCCATTATCTTCCCTGGCACAGAAGTTAAACTAACTGGTCCGTAGTTTCCTGGGTTGTTTTTATTTCCCTTTTTATAGATGGGCACTATATTTGCCCTTTTCCAGTCTTCTGGAATCTCTCCTGTCTCCCATGATTTTCCAAAGATAATAGCTAGAGGCTCAGATACCTCCTCTATTAGCTCCTTGAGTATTCTAGGATGCATTTCATCAGGCCCTGGTGACTTGCAGGCATCTAACTTTTCTAAGTGATTTTTAACTTGTTCTTTTTTTTATTTTATCTGCTAAACCTACCCCCTTCCCATTAGCATTCACTATGTTAGGCATTCCTTCAGACTTCTCGGTGAAGACCGAAACAAAGAAGTCATTAAGCATCTCTGCCATTTCCAAGTTTCCTGTTACTGTTTCTCCCTCTTCACTAAGCAGTGGGCCTACCCTGTCTTTGGTCTTCCTCTTGCTTCTAATGTATTGATAAAAAGTCTTCTTGTTCCCCTTTATTCCCGTAGCTAGTTTGAGCTCATTTTGTGCCTTTGCCTTTCTAATCTTGCCCCTGCATTCCTGTGTTGTTTGCCTATATTCATCCTTTGTAATCTGTCCTAGTTTCCATTTTTTGTATGACTCCTTTTTATTTTTTAGATCATGCAAGATCTCGTGGTTAAGCCAAGGTGGTCTTTTTGCCACATTTTCTATCTTTCCTAACCAGCGGAATAGCTTGCTTTTGGGCCCTTAATAGTGTCCCTTTGAAAAACTGCCAACTCTCCTCAGTTGTTTTTCCCCTCAGTCTTGATTCCCATGGGACCTTACCTATCAGCTCTCTGAGCTTACCAAAATCCGCCTTCCTGAAATCCATTGTCTCTATTTTGCTGTTCTCCCTTCTACCCTTCCTTAGAATTGCAAACTCTATGATTTCATGATCACTTTCACCCAAGCTGCCTTCTACTTTCAAATTCTCAACGAGTTCCTCCCTATTTGTTAAAATCAAGTCTAGAATAGCTTCCCCCCTAGTAGCTTTTTCAACCTTCTGAAATAAAAAGTTGTCTGCAATGCAGTCCAAGAATTTGTTGGATAGTCTGTGCCCCGCTGTGTTATTTTCCCAACATATATCCGGATATCCGGATAGTTGAAGATAGTTCTCTTCCCTGGGGATTTGCCCCAGTACCAGTCATCAGTCTAGCTGCAGCAGTGCGATCTCCGTGCTACCTGCACCCAATGTCCCTTCCCCTAAACGCAAGCAAAGGTAATCTCTGCTGGTGCTGACTGTAGCTTTGCCTGTCGACAGTAGAGGTTTGCCCAGGTGCAGCTACATCCCTGGCTGGAATCAGGGCAACTCAGCAGATTAGGCAAGGCCTTGCGCTGTTGTAAATCAGGAGCAACTCTCTTGGCGTCCCTGTAGTCACACCTGATGCAACTGAGAGGAGAATCAGGCCCTCTATAGGCAATTAGCCAACCTAGTTCTAGAATGATGATTCCATCTGGTGCCAAATTCTCCTTTCCAGTTACTGGTGGTGGGATAACTGAACGGAGAATCTGCCCTTCCCCCATGTTGAATTTAATGTTGATCATGGATTTCACAGACTTCAAGGCCAGAAGGTACCTTTATTGTAATCTAGTTTCCCCTTCTGCATAACATAGGTCCTAGAATTTCCACCACTGATTCCTACATCAAGGCCAATAACTTGTGGTTGAGCTAGAGCGTAGCTCTTAGAAAAAGCCATCCAGTCTTGATTTAAAGACTCCCAAGTGATGGAGAACCTACCACATCCCTTGGTGAGCTGTTCCAGTAGTTAATTCCCTTCCATCTCCGAAATGTGTCTTATTTCCACATCGATGCCCATCCTTTGGTGGGATGTGAAATGGTGGCTAGAACGGTAGAAGAGAAGGATGGTTCAGTATTTAGGACACTAGCTTAGGCCTTGGGAGATCGGCTCTTCACAGATTTCTGCGGGACCTTGGGTAAGTCACTCAGCTGCTCCGTGCCTCAGTTTCCCCTCTGTACAGTGTAGGTAATAGCATTGCCCTGCCTCACAGGGGTGTTGTGAGGAGAAATACGTTATTGATTGTGGGGCGCTCAGATGCTCCAGTATTGGAGGACCAGATAAGTACCTTGGATAGTTAGCTGCAGAACAGTTTCTGGAAAAATATATGGTGCGTTCTGTGACAAACATAAGGCCTGACCTTATAAGGTGCTGAGCACCCTCCAATTCCATCACAGGTTCTTACCTTGCAATCCTGTAGCTGAAGGTCCTGCCCAAACTATCCAGACAGAACCCAGAACACCAATAGCGCTCCCTGATTGATGTTTTGTGTTGCAGGCTATCTGGCCACACAGCACTTTCACGAACAAACACCTCTTTTCTGTACCGTTGCCTCTGTGTTAGATGTTTGCCCAAAGCAGAGATTTTGCTGTGGATGGAACGAGGAAATGTTCAGAGGAACAGTGCCGGGTATATGATTAATACAGAGTGGATTTGGAAGGCGGCAAGGCTGTTATTAAAGCCAGGTGCAGGCTGGTGAGCCCACCATGCTGTCTGAACAAGAATGAATGGAAAGCATTTTGTTTTGTAAAATAATTCCAGGATTACAGTATTTGTTTACGCAATAAATCAAAGCGGCTGATCCAGTGTTGGGGGGGTGGGAGGGAGGGAAACTTAGACAGATTTAGCTACGGACTCTAGTGGGCCCTTCCATCCCTAAAAGATTTATTGTTAAAACTTTTTATGATGCAGTTATGAGCACTGGGTATTTATCAGAGCTGGTAGAAAAATGCTATGTCTTTTCTGTGAAAAGAAACGTTTTCATTTGGTTTGACTTTTTTGTGGAATTTTTGATGAAACTAAAACTGAAAAATGTTTGTTTTCAAAAACCCCACAATGTTTGGTTTTCATTCCCCCCTCCCCCACTTACTTTTTTCTTTTTTCCCTGAAAGGAGGAAAAAAGGAAGAGACGAGGTAGAAAAGGGGGGAAATTATTTTTGATATTTTTTTTAATTAAAAAAAAAAAACAGAACACTTTCACTCAAATGAGAAATTTCTGTGACTATCTGTTTTGGTCAACAATTTATTTTTCATCAATAAAATATTTTTTTGGGGGGGGAAATATTCAGCTAGCTCCAGGGTATGATTTTTTTTTTAAATGCTGATGAAGTGGGCATTCACCCACGAAAGCTTATGCTCCAATACTTCTGTTAGGCCTGGTCCACACTAACCCCCCACTTCGAACTAAGATACGCAACTTCAGCTACGTGAATAACGTAGCTGAAGTCGAAGTATCTTAGTTCGAACTTACCGCAGGTCCACACGCGGCAGGCAGGCTCCCCCATCGACTCCGCGTACTCCTCTCGCGGAGCAGGAGTACCGGCGTCGACGGCGAGTACTTCCGGGATCGATTTATCGCATCTAGACAAGACGCGATAAATCGATCCCAGAAGATCGATTGCTTACCGCCGGACCCGGAGGTAAGTATAGACGTACCCTTAGTCTTAAAGGTGCCACAGGACCCTCTGTTGCTTTTTACAGATTCAGACTAACACGGCTACCCCTCTGATACTTGGCTTAGGAGACTAAATCCCATTTTCAAAAGAGAGGCATGGAGAGTCAGTCATGTAAAATGCAGATAGGTGCCCAGTTGGGACTTTCAAAAGCACCTAAGCAGGTTAGGTACCTAGCTCCCGTTGAAATCAATGGGCCTTAGACTTGTAAGTCACTTTAGTCCAAGATTTTCAAAAGTGATTTTGGATACCTTGTTGAGTGAGTGCCCAATTTAAGACGCCTTTTAAAGGGGCCTGATTTTTATAAAATTCTAAGCATCCACCCTCTGAAGATGTCTTAAGTTGGGAACCAATAACTTGCGGCACCCAAATCACTAGTCACTTTTTGAAAATCTCAATTTTAGCCACATTTCAAACTGCTGTGTATGGCTGCACTGAAATGCTACTTTTACCAAATGCTGCTTTTACTTTTTGCAGCTGTGTTCAGGGGTGTCAAATCTCAAGGGAGGCCATGTACCTTCGTATAGCCATTCACACTATTGCTACCACCCTGATCTAGAGGCATTGACGCTCACCGTGCACTGCTGGAAAGGACTACTCAAGGTGCCGGGCAATGGAGAATCTTGCCCATAGTGAATCCATGGCAGAGATCCCTACGCCACCTATAGCAACAGTACATAAAGTGGACTATTTTTGTTTCCTCCAGGAGTGGAATAATATCGTTTTCTGAAAGCTGTGCTAAACTATGGGGCAGTCACTTTTTCTACCAGTGCTATAGTGGATCTTGAACTTAAAAGTTGCTGGGCAAAAAGTGACCTACAATTAGACTTACGTACTAACATATTGAGAGTCCTATGGCACCTTTAAGACTAACAGAAGTATGCGTCTGACGAAGTGGGTATAGCTTATGCTCCTATACTTCTGTTAGTCTGAAAGGTGCCATAGGACTCTCTGTTGCTTTTTACAGATCCAGACTAACATGGCTACCCCTCTGGTACTAACATATTGTAATTACCTAAGACATGAAGCGCTCCGTGGTTGTGCCCACATATAAATAATTGACTACAGTGGCATTTCTCTTGATTTACGCCAGTGCCACTGAAATCAGATAAGCTTTCGTTCCACCCCAGACGATTGAGATTGGTGCAGGAGTCCCTGGATAAAATTTGTATGGCCTGTATTATGCAGGAAGTCAGACTAGATGATCACAATGGTCCTGTCTGACTTAAAAATCTTCCTCTAACGAGGCACTGGCTACAAGTTTATGCCCCCAGATTTACCTCCTTAAAGGAAGACCGATCCCATGTGCTGTCACTGAAGGGTGAATATACAAAATAGTGTATTATCATGCGTATGAAATAGAAATGATTCTATAGTCCTGATGGAGGGAAATCTGTCTGTCTCCTTTATTAATCCAGATTTTAGCAGCACAAGATTTTCCATTGATAAACAGCAACTCTTGGTAAACAAAGTGATTAGCTTTTTATTGTACATATTGGGAGGAGGGTGATAGAGGGGAGACTGGGGGAGGGGGGAGAATATCTTAAGACAGAAAACTGCTCCCCCTTCAAAACAGAAAATAACCCAGACTGCATCTTGCCTCTTCTTATGTGCAGAGTCAACTGAAAAAGTCAGTGGCAAGAGAACCAATTTATTAACTTGGTTCTCTTAGCTGATGTCAGGCTTTCTTGTGCATTTCCCCCCCTCTCTCTCCTCTCTAGTAAGAGATGTGAAATGTCTTCTCTGGGATACAAGGGGTCACTTTCTTGTGATTTCAGTGAGTGGGGAAGTAGCAGCCACTTCAGTTGAACCAGCCCCCTGTTCATAGGATACTATAGGCATAATTCTCCATTGTGTTACTCCAGTTTTATGCTGATATAACTCCACTGATGTCAGTGGCATAAAATGAGGGATGTTGCGGTGAATCAGGCCTTTTGTTTTGATTTGGAATAAGATGTTTTTCTCTTTATTCCTTAACGCTGTGGTGGGCAGGGTATGGTGGAATGGCCATCCGTAGAAACCTATCAAGTCTTGACAATAGGCTGTTGGAGATGGACTTGGGATCCTGCCCCAGTGATCTACTGGAAGTCTCTTCTGGCCGCCGATGATAGGAAGGCTATGGTGTTTTTCATCCCCTTGGCATAGGGGAGGGAGAGAGTTGAAATGTAGATGCAAAGTGGCATAGGGGAAGGAGATGTCTTCTGTAATCTTTATTTTAACACAGAGGTGATTAAGGGCTTGTCTACACTACAGGTTATGTCGGTATAACTTATGTCACTCGGGTACAAATAAGCCACCCCTCTGAGCGGGGTTGACAGCGCTATGTCGGTGGGAGAGCTTCTCCTGCTGACATAGCTACTGCCTCTTGTGGAGGTGGTTTTATTAGACCGACAGGAGAGCTCTCTCCCGTTGGCATCGACGGGCCACGCAGCTGGAGTGTTTCTAGTATAGATTAGTCCTGAGAAGGTTCAGGACCATCTGTCACTGAGTTCTCCTTGTCTCTCAGAAGGGTGGGTGCCAACTCCTTAACTTCCCTTGAAAGTAAAGCATTTTCTGAGGTTACATTTATAATCCTCTCTTCCCATCTCTCCTCCAAGCCTTGTAGTGCCTCAGATGTGCAATTTATGAGCTCAAGAGTTGCTTAATTGCCTGATGCCTTGTCCAGCTGCTGCTCCTGCCACATGACTGAAAACAACAGACCAGATCCTCAGCTGGTGTAAATCTGCATCGCTTCAGTGAAGTCAATGGATTTAGGCCAGTTTACACACGAGGATCTGCCCCCAGGATCACGGAGGAAGCGTGTGTGAAAGTGGGAGGCTGGGACTGGAAGATACTAATGAGAAACAAAGTGAGACAAACCGGTTGCTGTTGTAACTCTATTGGAGTCAATGGAGTGATGATAGGGATGAAATTGGCCCAGTGATTCAATTTTCCAAGGTTCATTTACCGACACGGGCGCTATGGCTGTGCAGCTGGAATTGTCACTTCTCGTAGGGTAGTGCCTGGGGGACCCGTCTGAGATCAGTGTCCCATGATGCTAGTGTCACAGTTAAGGGATGCTGCACCTATATTCCCCCGCCATGGTCTAGGGAGGGCACCCACTGTAGGCTCCAGGCTCCCCAGCCATCACCTCTCTTGTGAAGAGATCGGTGATATTCTCCCTCCTGCCTGGCATTTTTCCAGGCTGCACAATTCCCTACCTGCACTGTCATATCCCCAGCAAGTCAGACTGCATTAGTAGGGCAGTTTTGCCTTCTCTTCAGAGGCTATCCACAGTGTAATTGCCCATAGTTAGTCTGACACACAGCTCTTTCTAAGCAAGCATGTTTATTCTTAAGGTAAAAGCACTACAGAGATAACATATTAAAAGAATCTACATGGATGATAAGAAGCTTGCCAGAGATCACCCCAGCTCCAACCAGGGCTCTGGCAGGTGATCAGTCCTTCAAACCCCACCAAAGGTTTCTTCCTGTGGTTACAAGTTCATAACAGCTGTTAGCTCAGAACAAGCACCCTGGTGAATCTGAGAGTCACTTCTTTATACAGTTCGGGTCTTTGAGCGTCAGAGCCCACAACTAAGTAATCAGCCAGACAGTGGTCCCCTCCTCAGGGCAAAGCTTCTAAAGCTTGGGTTTTTGCATAACCAGAGTGAGTAATTTGCATTCACCTCCCCCCAGGTATTTCACAGGAGAACCCCGCTTAAACTTTGTTTGTCTGGCACATGGTTTAAAAGAGTCCGTTGAGGCTCATACCATTTCCCAAGGTTTACACTGGCCAGATCTCCCCCCTAGAAAAGTTACCTACAATCCCACAGTAATACATAGACTTTGCATTTCAATGCAGTGAACTGCTACGACCCTTAATCTTCATTCAGTAAGGATTGTCCAGGCTGTTGCTATCCCTGACCCAACGACGTACAGGGAGCTCCAGGCACAGCTAGGAACTCAACCCCGATTTCTTCAATCTCAGTCCAAGGACTTTACCGGGTCACAAGTCCTCGTGCTCGGGCCAGTGCTCACGCCTGGTGCTGCCTTCGCATGCCCGTCCTCCTCCTCCTCCCCCCGCTCTCCCTAGGGTGGGGAGCAAGCGCAGCAGTTTGCACTGTGGTATTTTGGAACACGAGGGAGAGTGGGGTCAGTGTGGGGGGCAGACTCGGCGCTCCCCCGTGAGCAGTCTTTGAAACGAATGCATCTCCTTGGGAATCCTCCAGGAAAATCGGAGCCAGTCAGTTCTCCAAAGGAAAATACCGAACTGATGAAGTTAACAGCACAATGATAACCGCCTACCTTTGATAGCAGAGGTATAAATTGAGACCAACCCACCTTCCTGGCGTCCCCTTGATTCATATTGAACCAGCTACCTTTTGGGGGCTATCTGGGCCAACAGAAATCCCTCCGCATAACCTAGCCAGCTATTGAAGCAGCATACACACTCCAGTTCTGTCTACACTGCAGGGTAAACACCCGGGGTTGGCCTGCGTCAGCCGACGCAGGCTGCGGGGTTGTCCCGTTGCGGAGTAGGTGTGAGGGGCTCGGCCTCCCTCCTAGGCCCAAACGTCTACACTGCAATTTTGCAGCTCAAGCCCCACGAGCCCAAGTCAGCTGACACAGGCCAGCCGCGGCTGTTTAACTGCAGCAGAGACATAACCTTGGAGGCCTCGGCCATAATGTTGCTGCTTGAAATCCACCCCAGGGCAGCCAGGATGTCTAAGAGTTGTTCCTCTCTCGTCGTCGGGCAGCTGCTGTGAAATGAGTTGCTCTCAGGTCCGATCCTACTAGGAGTGGGCTATAAAGCAAAGTTCTGCTCTGCATGCAAACGCTCAGGGCTTAAATTCTCACAGAGTATTTCCTGGACATCCCCCCATTTCCCCCAACATGCTATTAAAAACCCCAGGGGGGTTGAAAATATTTCCCGGCGCTCTGCTCTGGACAGCTCCAGCTCAATTTAAGCCCTGCAAACAGTGCAGAAGGGCTCAGAGCCAGGAGCCTGGTCTGCATCCATCTCCAGGGCACATCTTGTAAACAGCCATTGCTGTCTGCGAGAGAGGCCAGGGATTGAAAGGGCCCGGAGCACTGAACTCCCCACTCGCTCTTAGAAGTTACCCTTCTACATCCAGGGTTGAGGAATATTGATGGGGCCATGTGGGGCAAGCGGCTGTCGGTGTACCTGTTAAATCCAGCACTTCAGACTCCAGGGCTGTAAACCCGTCACCTCCCCCCGGCACTGAATGCACATGATAAAATGTTAGCGCTCGAGGGCCAGATCCTCAGCTGGGGTAGATCAGTGCAGCCTCCTTGGCTCGGTCTTGAGTGCTGGGTGAAGGAGAAGTGGGAGAGGTTAGTGTCGCTGTTTGTTTGTGGTCCAGCATCCACCACAAAGAGAAATTTCTGCCTTGCAGCTTGACAAGCTGTGTGGTTTAGTAGACAGGGCTCTGGGCTAGGACTTGAGAGACCTGGGCTGAGGTTCTGTTCCTGGCTCTGCCCCTGATGTGCCATGCGGCCTTGGGCAAATCACTTCACATCTGCTTCCCCTCCCCTGTCTTGTCTGTTTGGCTTGTAAGCCCTTCTATACAATACACGCTAATTCCTTGAGGCCTCCAGATGCTACTGTAATAGCAATGCTGCTACTGAAGTGCCTAAGGCCCCTACTAGAAGGATGACAGGGAGTGAACCCGAGGGATGTGCAATGGAAGGATAGTTGTTGTGTGCCAGTCTGTACTGAGAAAAGCTCCTCCACGGAGTCATTTACTACCTCTGCTTTTAGGAGCAATAGCTGAGGTTTGGCCAGCGGGGCAGGGAAAATCCCAAGGATCGGGCTCCTCCTGCCAGCACTGCGGGACTGTTTGTGCTTTTGGGAGGCAGGGCAGACAGATATGGTGGTATAAATAGAACAGGTCTGGCTATTTTAGGCTTTGATTGCATGATGTGTGTATTTAAAAAAGAGAGAAAAAGGGGGCAATCCAGTGTTTTAACTGTAACTGGAAAAACAGGCTTCAGGGGACAGAGGCGGCCAGAAGATCCGACACTTGCAAATGTCAAGCCCCCTTTTCTTGGGGCAGATACCCCTTCTGGGATGGATGGGGCTAGAGGATTTTCTCTTTTTGTTCATTTAACTACATACACTCCCCTCGGAGACTTTCCGTGTCCTGGGTCCTTTTTGAAATCCCGCATTTCTCCTTGAAATTACAATACGTTACGTCAGGGTAAACCAGACTAACCCATTACACTGTTGTAAGTGAGATCAGAATCAAGCCCTGGGAAGAGAAATAATGTCTGAGGTTTTGGAGTCATTGGGGTGTGTAAAGGGGAAATTGGGCTTCTCTCCTTTTACTTCCTGACCGGTAATTGGAATCCTCCCCAACCATGTTGGCCCTGAAATGATGGCCCCTCCCTTGCTAGTCTGTACCTGTCAGTTAAATAAACGCAATTAATGCCTATCAAAGAGCTCAGATTTTTCCAGCAGGAGTTAAAATTAAGCCTATTGTGAGAGTGACTTTTAAATGCTAGGCAGAAATCGTGGCAACCTGGACAATGAGGCTAGAGAATTTAGAAAACTTAGGGGTTTTTTTCCAACGTAGAGTGAATTTCAATCACCACAGCTGTGCGGATCTGCTTGTGGTTCAAGCCGACATGTGCGCTGTGTATAAATGCCTGGGTATGGGTGGGCATATGCGATGTACGTCACAAAGCACGTGCTTTGTTATCCTTGGGGTGATGTTCCATATGGTGCTTGGGGGGACGTTTTCCCCTGCCCTTTGTTCACATGGTAGGCCTCTCACCGCAGCTGGTGCATTAGTGATCGTACGGGGACAGATCTACAGCGGGTGTAAACTGGTGCGGCTCCATTTACACCAGAATGGGATGCGGCCTGTTGTGGATAATGACAAGTGTGCCTGGGCAGATCTTGGATGTAGCTGCAGGCCAGAGGCAATGGAACAGCTGGTGTGTGAATGTTCTAAGTTCAAACTCTTAGCTACACACCTGTATAGATAACAACTTCGATGTGCCTTTCCAACCTGCCTCGTTATCGTGTGTCACTGGGGAATCCTGCCAGAGGCAAGGTGGTAGGAGAACAATTAGTCATAATACTGAGTTCTTAGATCATGCTTTTTATCCATAGATCTTAAAGAGTGGACATTATTCCTGCCTTTCCGTTAGGGAAACTGAGGCACTGAAGTGAACTGAAGTAGCTCCCTGAAGGTGCAGGCTGGTAGCAGTGCCTGGAGCAGAACCCAGGTGTCCTGCCTTCCAGTCCCGTGCACTGACCCCCATTGTCTTTGCTGAACCTGGGGCTCGATTCGGCTGGTTTTGACAGTGCCGATTGCACATCTCCGGTTGGTTTTTTGTTTAACTGGCTATGACCTGTAACCAGTGAAGGAGATCCCCATCCCCTCCTCCTCCTCCAGAAATGAACAGTCGGGATTAGCATGCTCCGTGGTACAAAGATTCAACCACAAGCGAACGGAGCTAGGAGCCGGCATAAACCACCGACCCTTCATAGGGTAGGAGCACAGCTGGCACAACTGGAGAGAGCGGTAAATAAAGGAGGACGAAAATCACATTTTAATGCCCTGCCATATGGAAGCAGAGACAGTTTAGCAGACTAGAGGAAGGTGATATTGACGGTTTTGGAGTGGTGGTTCCATGAGCTGGTTTCAAAGAACAGGAGTATGGGAGGGATACTGGCTTAAAGACTTCCTCTTGCCTGAAGCTAGGAATGGATGACAGAGGATGGGTCACTTGGTCATTACCTATTCTGTTTGTTCCCTCTGAAGCACCTGGCATTGGCCACTGTCGGAAGATCGGATACTGGGCTAGATGGACCTTTGGTCTGACCCAGTATGGCCACTCTTATGTTCTCCCTTTCTTCCTACCACAGGGATCACTTGTAGGCCTAGTCAGAAAAATGTTGTCCCCTCCCCACCTCCTGAAAAATAAAGACTCTTTGTCAAGAAGCCGGAAAACCCAAAAGTTTGGGGGGTTTGAAATGTGACCCAAAAGCAGATGCTTTCTGCAAAAATGTTCATTTAGTTGAAAACCCAATTGTCTGTCAAAAAACCGTTTAAGCGGAAGATTTCCGCCCCCTTTTAATCCCATGCGTCTTTATCAGCACCTGCAACTCTCTCCATTCTCCAGGTCGTGTGTCCTGCCCACCGCTCCTCTCTCTCCCTTCTTTGTGCCCATCAATGCTGCGGTGTAACTAGGAAGTAGAGCTGCTCTCGCGGAAAGCTGTCTATTTTTCTTCCACTCAACGTCACCAGAGATGGGGCTCAATCAAAACCCTGCACTAGAGCAGCCCCAGTTTGGGGGAAGATTTAGATTCCGATCAACTCTTCAAAGCTGCCCCCTTTCTCTGTAATGGGTTGAGCCACACCTCCTGCTCGGAACATTCATGCTGAACCTTGAGAGGTTTCAGATCCAGATTTGTGGCTCGGGCCCATCTCTGCTCTAACTATCTTTGTGTTGTGACGCAAGCTTTGCAACATAGTAACGTGTCCCCTGGCACGAAACTTAACTCAGGGGATGGGTGAACGGCCTGCGAGAACTGCGTGTGAGCTCAGCCCAAGGAAACAGGACCAATCCCAGATACCACTGCACAGCTAGCACAAGTGATTTCCATTCTCCTCCTGCCCTGGACCCATTTCTCTACAGCGTGAAACACAGTAGTGATCCTGTCCCCTCCCCAGCACAGCAGTGAGTGCTGCTGTGTGATAGACTCCTACGCCTACCCGGTCCCAGCAGTAGTGTCTGAATGCAGGGCTGGTTATATGGGCTGCACTGAAACTGCCAAACAGAAGCCCTTTCGCTTTCCACAAACTCATGGACAATACACACGGTTTAAATCTTATTTCCACCCTGGTGCCAAAAATCTACTGGAAGCTTAATTTAAAACTTACTCAGGAGCACTACACTGAAAAGGAAGGGCTGGAAAACTTCTTTCCCTTTCAAACCGAAATGAAACAGCTGAGACAGGTGATGTGTGTTTTAATTTGCATTTTAGGGTTGAGTGAACTCTTCTGGGTTGGATCATTAACATAGTATCATCATCAAATGTGTTGCTCCTCAGTGCCAGCTCTCCCTGAAGCTTAGCTAATAGTGGACATGGGACCATCCACTATGACAGTGTGTATTTAAGACAAGGGTATTGCATTCAGGGACTTCCACCTGGAAAAATACATTTGGCCTGATTCTCGCCAGTTTTGGCTCTTTTGTGTTAACATGATGTGAAATGCTGCCATATCAGAGGTAAGTGGCCCTGGGGCACTTAAACTGGCTTGCAACGGAGCCTAATGGGCTGACGTGTCACTGGAGGGGAGGGAAGGGAAGGGAAGCGTTCCTCTGTAAGGCCTGGTCTACACTACCCGCCTGAATCGGCGGGTAGAAATCGATCTCTTGGGGATCGACTTATCGCGTCTCGTCAGGACGCGACAATCGATCCCCGAATCGACGCGCTTACTCCACCAGCGGAGGTGGGAGTAAGCGCCGTCGACTGGGAGCCGCGGCAGTCGATTTTGCCGCCGTCCTCACAACAGGGTAAGTCGGATCTGATACGTCGAATTCAGCTACGCTATTTGCGTAGCTGAATTTGCGTATCTTAAATCGACCCCCCCCTGTAGTGTAGATGTAGCCTGAATCAGAAGGTTGGCCACACCTAATCCCGGATGAACACCAGCCTGTGTTTGCTTTCCATTGCCCCAGCCAGTAGCCCAGCTCCAGCCAGGTGAGGTGGCCACACACACACACACACACACACACACACACACACACACACACACACACACACTTGAATCCAGCATTTGCTGCTAGAAGAGGCTGGGTGTAGCAGCAAGTCTATCTTTGCATTAGGGGTCTGGTTACAAAAGCAGTTCACCATAGTTAGCCCTCTGCTGTCTGAATGCTCCATAGGAACGTTGCCCACGTTAGCAGTCAGTAGCTGCAGGGAGAGTCACTCGCTCATGCAGGCTTTTCTCCTGTTGGTCTGAGACTTTTGCTAAGGCCCTCCCTTTGTTTCTCTGGGTATGTTTCCCACCATTCTGTCCTGCAAGGTGGGGCATGGAACAGGGGCTGGTTATCTAGAATAGGCAACAACCCTTTTATACCAGACAAAAGCCTTAATCTTAAGGCAGGGGAGGGAGTAGAAAGTGGGGAACTTGAGTTCCACCAATGTCCTGGAGTTTCCTTTTCAAAGACCTTAAAACAGCACTTCCTAAATCAACTGAAGACTCTTCTTGAGTTTCCCGGAAATGGTGCGAGTCTCAGCCTTTCTATTTCTACCACCACATTAAGATCATAGTACATAAGAAGTTGAGTAATTGCATATGAAACCTTCCTTCCTCTATGTAGCTGGTTCAAACCCAGCCTGGGTCAGTGCTGACCCAACAGCCTTATCAGTAGACAGATGTTCGAGGGTTATGGGCAGTGAGATGTGGCTCTCTGTCCAGTTCTTAGTGTGCAGGTCTCGATGTCACCAAAAACAACGTTACATTTAACACAAATTGGCAGGTGTGTTCTCAACAGAGAGGGTAATGGCTGAATGGGCATGAATAGGGCCCTACCAAATTCATGGTCCATTTTCGTAGATTTCATGGCCATAGCATTTAAAAAATATTGAATTTCACAGTTTCAGCTATTTAAATGTTAAATTTCACAGTGTTGTAACAAAGCATGAATATGTATTTAAAAACGGCAAAGTATATGTAAAGCCCAGACTGAGCATTTCTCACCCTGGGAGTCCCGACCCAAAGGGGGTCACAAGGCAGCGCCACCGCCTGCAGCAGCAGTACAGAAGTAAGGGTGGCAATACTGTGACCCCTCCCCCTGATGATAGCCTAGAGTGGTAAAAGTACACAAGGCCAGATTTCATGGGGGGCACCAGATTTCATGATCCTTGACACGTTTTTCATGGCCATGAGTTTGGTACGGCCCTAGGCATGAACCAGTCATTTTACCCCTAGAGGTGCTTCTGTTTGCTTGGTACCTGCCCTGTGGATACACAGAGGAATTTCAATTGCCCTGTCCATGCACAAAAATGGTACAGCTTTAACCATACTACTGGAGTTTAAGTGGTACGACCCACCTAGTATGGATGCAGTTTTATCTACCCCGGTGAACTCATTCCTGTATGGAAAAGGGCATCGGCTACACCAGTATAAGGCATCTTTATACTAATATAACCGTAGGCATGCTAGGGGTTGTTCCAGCTCAATCTCTTTTTCGGTAACAAGTCACATCCCTAACCAAAACAGCTTTACCAATACAAAACCAGTGTGTCAACCGGGCTAAGGGCTGTCATTTTTCACTGGCAATAAAAATTCTTTCCTAAAAGCATGAACATCTGTACGTACAGTTTTTTGTGATTTACAGCCCTACTCAATGTTCCTAATTTTTAAAAACCAGATTTTACAGCTTTCAGAAAGTGTCAGCTCCTAGACTCATAGACTTTAAGGTCAGAAGGGACCATTGTGATCATCTAGTCCAGGGGTCGGCAACCTTTCAGAAGTGGTGTGCCGAGTCTTCATTTATTCACTCTAATTTAAGGTTTCACGTGCCAGTAATACATTTTAACGTTTTTAGAAGGTCTCTTTCTATAAGTCTATAATATATAACTAAACTATTGTTGTATGTAAAGGAAATACGGTTTTAAAAATGTTTAAGAAGCTTAATTTAAAATTAAATTAAAATGCAGAGCCCCCCGGACCGGTGGCCAGGTCCCGGGCAGTGTGAGTGCCACTAAAAATCAGCTTGCGTGCCGCCTTCGGCACGCGTGCCATAGGTTGCCTGTCCCCGATCTAGTCTGACTTCCTGCACGTTGCAGGCCACAGAACCTCACCCACTCCTGAAATAGACCCCTAACCTCTGGCTGAGTTACTGAAGTCCTCACATCATGGTTTAAAGACTTGAAGTTACAGAGAAATTCACCATTTACACTAGTTTAAACCTGCAAGTGACCCGTGCCCCACACTGCAGAGAAAGATGGAAAAACCCCCAGGGTCTCTGCCAGTCTGACCCACAGGAAGATTCCTTCCCAACCCCAAATTTGGCGATCAGTTAGACCCTGAGCATGTGGGCAAGTCCTGCCAGGCAGATACCTGGGAAACAATTCTCTGTATTAACCAGATTTTTTTCAAGTTAGATTTTGATGCATCACTGGTTTTCTTTTTTATATTATTGTTAGTCCTTGGATTATTAAAATAGAATATTTAAAAATCTAGTTTACTGTTCATTTATTGTTGCATTTCTCTCAGCTTGGACAATGAGAATAAACTAATCTGTTTCACTGCTTAGTCTGTTTTTCAATCATTCACTTCTAGGCTCTCAGAAGAGCTGGTTAAATCTTCTTGTGATCAACCTTTGAATATTTTTTGGTTTTGTTTTTGCTAAAATTTTACATTTTCCAAAAAGTGTTGGCCAGGAGAAATCTTTTAAAAATGGCCTAAGTCCCATTTCCAAAGTGATTTAGGCCCTTGAGGGCCTAAATCCCATTGGCTTTCAATGAGACTTGAGCCCTGGTTTTTATAATTGAGTAGAGATTTTTGGCTGCCCAACAAGAGATACTTTAACACAGCCTGGTTTTTCAAAGGGTGGATGTTCAGCCCTTTCTGAAAATCAGGTTCCTTTCAGGCCCTGCAGATTGGGCACCCAAAATCTCTAGTCACTGTTTAAAATCTTGGTTCCTCAGTGCCTACATCACTTTTGAGAATGTAACATAGACTCCTAAATCACTGAAGACTAGTCTAAACACAGTACTGCTTTGGCTAGTTTTTGTTTGTACAGTCCCTGGTGTGGGTGCAGTTATACTGGTCTAAAGATGCCTTGTACCAGTATAGTTCATTTCCCCTTCCCATACTGGAATAGTTACACTGACATAAAGCATCGTTTATATCTGTGTAACTGCATCCACACTGGCGGAAGCTGTTCCGCTTTAACTGTAGCAGTAGAGTTAATGCAGTACAACGGCCCCATCACCACCACCACTCCAGTGTGGGCAAGGCCTGAGACTCTGGAAAATTTCTCCCCCTCTCTAGTGCTCATGCACAAGGCTGTAATGTCTGAATTACAGAAGCTGCCAGGGAATGTTTTTGTTTGAAGCACTTTCAGTCTGATTTTAAAATCGATGTCGTGAAATAGGACCTGTTGGCCTCAAGTGTTGCTCTGACGTGGTTGAAATGTGGTGTAACAGTGTTCCATTGTCAGATGGACCGCTTTTTCTAGCTCTGTTTGCCCAGCCTGCAGCGCCAGTTCCTGTCCCGCTCGTGGTGGGAGGCCAGTTGGAAATTACCTCCTATGTTGATATGCCCTATGAATAGCTTACTTATTAGGTTAAATGTTAGAGCCTGACCTGAGCCTCTCTATATTTGTGTAAAGGGTGTAGCTTCTGACTCAGACACGGGACTTGCTGTGTGGTTTTTTTTTTTTTCTAGGGTGTGGCCGAACCATCCTGTTCTAATTTAACTATTGGGTACTGGACATACATTAGCTTATTTTTAAATGCCAGCACACACTTCGCGGCTCTGCAGCATTGTGGCAAGAACTTAATAGAAGTGCTCAAGCAAGTCTCATTTCTGTTCACTAGGATCTTCCCAGAATTGAACCTCTTTCCACCTCCTTCCCTCGATTATTATTGTTGTTGGAGCCTTTCTGCTTCTTATTTCAGATGACGTTGAAGCTAGACAAATGCAGACTAGAAACAAGGTGCACATTTTTAACAGTGAGGGTAATTAACCATTGGAATAATTTACCAGGAGTTGTGGTGGATTCTCCATCACTGGAAGTATTTCAGTCAAGCTTGGATGCTTTTCTAAGGACTGGTCTACACTGGGGGGGGATGGATCTAAGGGTACGTCTTCACTTACATCCGGGTCCGGATGTAAGCAATCGATTTTCTGAGTTCGATTTATCGCGTCTGGTTAAGACGCGATAAATCGATCCCGGATCGATCCCGGAAGTGCCCCGGATCGATCCCGGAAGTGCTCGCCTTCGACGCTGGTACTCCAGCTCGGCGAGCGGAGTACGCAGCATCGACGGGGGAGCCTTCCTGCCGCGTCTGGACCGCGGTAACTTCGGACTAAGGTACTTCGAATTCAGCTACGTTATTAACGTAGCTGAATTTGCGTACCTTAGTCCGAAGTGGGGGGGTTAGTGTAGACCAGCCCTAAGATACGCAACTTCAGCTACGCTATTCGCGTAGCTGAAGTCGAAGTACCTTAGTTCGACTTACCTGGCCGTCCTCACGGCGGCAAGTTGACCGCCGCGGCTCCCCCGTCGACTCCGCTTACTCCTCCTGCCGAGCTGGAGTACGGGCGTCGATTCGGGGATCGATTTATCGCATCCAGACGAGACACAATAAATTGATCCCCGATAGATCGATTACTACCCGCTGATCCGGCGGATAGTGTAGACGTGGCCTAAAAGAGATGTCTAGTCCAAACAGGAATTAATTCAGGGAAGCCCTATGGCCAGTGTTATACATGAGGTCAGACTAGATGTTCACAATGGTCCCTTTCAGCCTTATGACCTACAAATCATTTAGTCTGACCTTGTATATAACACAGGCTATAGAATTTCAACCAATAATTCCTGCAGGGGAGGGCATTCTTTTTCCCTCGTGCGCGTGAACGCCGAGCCCAAAAACATGGTTGAGCAAGAGTCTTTCTTTGAGAAAGGCCTCCTAACTTGATGAAAAACCAAGTGATGGAGTAATCCCCATGCCCCATGGTGAGCTGTTCCAATGTTCGCTACATTCACTGTTACAAAAAAGAAAAATCTTCTTTTCAGTTTTCTAACGTCAAGCGCTTGGACTTTATTTCTTAATCTGCTGGGTTATAACGTCTTCCGATATCGGGTATCTTCTCTCTGGTCACTTGGGCCTTGATCATGTAAACGTGAGTAGGAGACACAGACAAAATAAAGTGCTTGGAATAGATCAGGACAGGAAGCCATGCTCCAGGATGGAGCTAATGTAAAAGGCTCAGACTCTGGATATTTTGGGAGCTCTGCTGCTGAAGCCTGAACTGACGTCGTGTTGGCTACAATAAGCCCGCTGTTTGCTTTTCTGCCATGACTGATGCTTTCCTACATTCCCTTGTCTCCTGCAGATTGTCTGGCGTTTTTACTACCGGAGTCCATGGCGTATACATTAAGCCCCTCCCCTGCTGGGCCTATCGGGACCCAGTACTGTGTTTGCAAAGTCGAATTATCCGTGTGCGGCCAAAACCTTCTGGACAGGGATGTGACCTCCAAATCTGACCCGTTTTGTGTCTTATTCATAGAAGTCAATGACAAATGGACAGAGGTAAGTCACAAAGTCCTCCTATTGTCTACCCTATGCTGTTGGTGTGTGAATAGTCCCACTGAAGCCAATGGAGCTACATGCGTGAGTGAAGTTATGCATGTCCTTAAATGTTTGCCTGATCAGGGCCTGAATGGACAGAAAATACAGAGTGGAGAAACTGAGGCACAGAAGGGTCAAGCGCCTCCATTTACAAATGTTCTCTAGACTGAATGGCTCGATCAGTTAAACCCCACTATTTTCACAAACATATGTAATAATTTCTATGTGGTGTAGTTTTGATTTCAGCTGAATTCAGTAAAAAGTGGTAAGAAAATGAATGCTATTTAATGAGGGCTGGGTGAACAAGTGCAGGTAAAACAAGAAATCCCCCGAACCTTCTCCCAATCAGAGCCACAGCTGCTTGTGCCATAGTTGGAACAAGTTAACACTAAAATGTCTTCCGTGTTCCCCTATGTCTGTCCCTGGAGCCTACTCAAAATTTGCGGCAGAAGTACTGAAATACACAGACTCTTGTCTTAATGCTTCCAGCTGGACTGGAAGCAGGAAGTAATGGGAATAGCATGAGAGCTTGTGCCCAGGGGTTATATAGCCCAATTTTTAAGACGCAACTGGGGGAGAGATTTTCAAAGCTCTCTAAGCCCAGTTGGACACCTAGTTTTTTTTTTTTTTTTTTTTTTTTTTAGTTCCCATTAAAATGAAGCCAAGTTGTTTGGACAAGTGTCCACGTTTTTCCAGTGGTCACCTGAATTGTTTATGGTCTGTCTGTCTTTCATTTAGACCCAGTTGCACGTGTCAGTGCCTTTTCGTGTTTGATCAGTTTTACCTTTAAGAGGAATGATCAGCTAAGTGTGATCATCTCTGGAGGGTATTGGAAACTTCAGAACATTCCCAAGTTTGCCTGAAAGCCTCAGTATTAGGCATAAGTGATTGTCTCAGACCCGCGAGCGTGGGTATGTGAGTTCTCACTGTGATGCGTCTGGTTTCGCTGCCATTACATTCATCTCGCAGACTTGTCTCTCTTGTCATTTGGACAAAAATCTTAGAATTATGATTACAAGGCTCAGAAATGTCAACCTCTGTCACACCACAGTGAAGGCTTAAAATCATTCCTTAATATTCCAGAGCTGCCCGAGTCACAATCCACAGTCCTATGCAACGTGTAGAAGCTTGGGGCAATGCTGTCATGATCCCTAATGACTCGAGCCCAATCTGAGCACATTGCAATTCTAATTTAATGTGGTGTCCCGGGTGCCAAGGCCCTGGTTAGAATCCAGAGGTGCCATTCCAAGTTGTATGCTGAGCTGTTTTTTGGAGCCCCAGCTAAGTGTGAAGCTGCTCTTTGGATTTGAATTTGCTAGTCATTAGGTCAGTATGAAATGTTACGTGATGGCGCAGGTTTGGACTGGTATATTGGGTACTGCTGTTGATTTGCATTGTTCAGGGGGACTATGGATGGGTTGTGTTTGAATACCTAGGGCCTCATCCGAAGCCCATGGAGGTCGATGGATTTGGGGTCAGGCCCTTAAGGAATTTCAGATCCATAGTTTGGAACAGCAGGTGGGGGCCACTGGGCAAGAAAAAGGAGAGGCACTAAAGTGATGAGGTTCAGTTCTATGCGGTGTGAACTGCAGTCCAGTCAGTGACTCACTGGGAAAAGCCTCTGAACGGTTCATGAGGCTTGATCATGCTTGGCTGGATGAGACGTATGCACCACACCTGTCACCTTTTATTGGAGGAGACACTGAGCAGAAGCTACAGCTTAACTCTATCATGGCTTGTTTCTTTGCCATCAGCTCCAAACACCCTAGAGCAGGGGTGGGCAAACTTTTTGGCCCGAGGGCCACATCTGGGTGGGGAAATTGCTTTCAGGGCCATGAATGTAGGGCTGGGATAGGGGGTTGGGTGCAGGAGGGGGTGCAGAGTGCGGGAGGGGGCTCAGGATGGGGGTTGGGGTGCAGGAGGGGTGCAGAGTGCGGGAGGGGGCTCAGGGCAGGGGGGAGGGGTGTGGCGGGGGCTCAAGGAAGGGAGTGCCAGGTGTGGGGGGGGTGTACGGGAGGAGGCTCAGGGCAGGGGGTTGGAGTGCAGGAAGGGTGCGGGAGTGGGGTTAAGGCCAGGGGGTTGGGGTGCAGGAGGGGTGCGGGGTGCTGGAGGGGACTCAGGGAAGGGGTTTGGGGTGCAGAGTGTGGGAGGGGGCTCAGGGCAGAGGGTTGGGGTGCAGGAGGGGTGCGGCAGGGGACTCAGGGAAGGGGGATGGGGTGCAGAGTGTGGGAGGGGACTCAGGGCAGGGGGTTGGGGTGCAGGAGGGGTGCGGCAGGGGACTCAGGGAAGGGGGATGGGGTGCAGAGTGTGGGAGGGGGCTCAGGGCAGGGGGTTGGGGTGCAGGAGAGGTGCGGGGTGCGGCAGGGGGCTCAGGGCAGGGGGTTGGGGTGCGGGGTGCAGGAGGGGTTTGGCGTGTGGCCTCTGGCCTGCCGCCGCTTACCTTGAGTGGCTCAGGGGTGGCACCCGATCCCAGAAGCGGCCGGCACCACGTCCCTGCGGCCAATGGGAGCTGCGGGGGGCGGTGCCTGCAGGCGAGGGCAGCGCGCGGAGCCCTCTTCCCCCCCCTTACCTCAGGGGCCGCAGGGACGTGGTGCCGGCCACTTCTGGGAGCAGCGCAGGACCAGGGCAGGCAGGGAGCCTGCCTTAGCCCCGCTAAGCCATGGGTCTGGCAATCCCGCGGGCCGGATCCAAAGCCCTGACGGGCTGGATCCGGCCCACGGGCCGTAGTTTGACCTCCCCTGTCCTATAGCCTTATAGCTCATGCCACCATGTCAAAACTAACATCCTTGGGGAGAACAGAACTGAAACCAAGTTATTTCCCAGGAGTGGAGTTTGACAGGTCTAGGAAAGTTGAGAGGAAATCGGAGAGAGTGAAATCTTATCCATTTGTGCTGGATGTTGCGCAGACCTGTAATAGGGGGGTCGTGGCAACAAAGAGCCTATCTTCTAAAGAAGGACAAGATCAAAAGCCCAAGGGAGAGGAGGGGGAAGATATGGTTAACCATTTTGAGAAGACAGGGTTGCATAGATTAGCGATTGTGTGTTATTTGAAGGCTTATCCTGTTATCAAGAAGCCTGTTTCAGAAGGCACACGTGGAGGAGGGGGAAACATAAGCTCTAAACCTAGAGGGAGAGAACTAGACTATCACTTCCACTCCTTTTAGCACATCTGGGAAAACACAAGGTATGCTGCCCAGCTGCTATGACCAGAGGTTAGCAGCTCTTAATAATGTTGCCCATCAGCAAGGGCCAGCTGAGGTTCCTTAAAGAGAAACACGCTGCCACTGCGCGGGTTGAAAATCAGCGTTAGCAGCATGATTCTTCCTGGTGGATTGCTGAGGAGCAGAGAACGGCTTTCGGTTACTCCCTTTGCCGCCCCTTAAATTGAGATTGAGTGCCCTCCCCAACATGCCCCAAGGCAGGACCTGCAAACATGAGTTTGTTCTGGGAGAAGAGGAACTCCAGCATCCATCCAGCCCTGTGACAATGGAACAAAGATATCTAATTTGTTTCCCCCTTGAAAATGAAAAGCACAAAGAGCCATTGTGTGGTCTTGTTTCAGGCACTCTGCCTCTGCAGTATGAAGCTGCTAATGAAACTAATGGTGTGTGAATTGGATGAATTATTTGATGATTTAAGTCAGTTCTGGCCAGATACCAAGGATCTACCATCCAAAAAAATAAAAAAGAAACACCAGCCAAACATCTACTCCGCTGAAAATAGGCCTAGACTGGAAGGCAGCACAACAGCACATCACACAAACAGGAATACTTAGTCCCTTTGGGCACTGTTTGTGTTTGATAAGCAGGACTGACCTGGCCCAACTCGGGGGCTGGGGAGGGAGGATCTTGGCAACTTCCTAGGAGCTATGGGACCACTTGCATAAGAGGGACAATACTGCAGGTCTCCTCGTCTTTCATATGGAGACTACAGGCCCTAACATGTAAGGGTCCTTCTTGATCTGGGCAGCCTTCCTTGTGGATGGAGGCAGACCATTGCATGCTAGGAGTTGTAATCTGCGTGGGTTGAACCTTTGCATTTATAGATGAGAGCTACTGCAGGCTGGATTGCAGAATACCATGGACTTCACTGTAGCTGTGGAGTGTCTTATAGACTTGCCGTAGTTAGACAGCTCTCTGGTGAGACCACCAGAAAACCAACCCCAATTTCTCTTTCTTCTATCCCCTGGGATTGAAGTGGACGTTCCCCTCTTTATATTAGAGGTTCCTGCAGTTCTTTAGAACCAAGAGTTCACCGCTTTCTAAAGGGCAGCCTTTGGTCTTACTTTGGTAACTGGTCCCTATTTAGAGAACACGTTGCTCTGAGGAATTGTGGGCAGCCTGTCCTCTGGTCACAATGGCGGGGGAGTTTTGCGTTTTTAATTTAAAACCCAAGATTGTGCAGACAAAACGTGTTGGCTCAGTGTTCAACCAAAGCCGTGAAGAAGGCACGGGGCCAAGATGTTTGTGCAAGGAACTGCAGGTTTATTTTTATGATTCTGAGGGATGTAATGTGTTGGAAGACTTTTCCTTATGTAACAAGTTCCTGAATGGAAAAAACATAAAGAGCACTGGGAGAATTGTGGAGCCATTCGCTTCTAACCTGTAGGTCACCGCTTTGAATTTGGCCCAGGCCAGTAGTGGTAGAAGATAATTAATAGCTATGGACTGGTACCACTCTGCCTTATGTGGAACAGGTAGATTGTCCCTGGGGACAGGAGTCCCCACCAAAAAAGCACTGACAATTGGAACGAGTTGGACTGACACCAGGAGGGTCTTGGCCAAGAAGCCGATGAATGAACTGGGTTACTGGGTTATAGCCTGAACTATCCTTAGCTCCTAGAGTTGGTCCCTCGAAGTCAGGGTTGAGGAACATTGATGGGGCACTCTGGGTGGGGTATGGGAATCTTTCACTGCCATGTTGTATCTGTTCTGTGAGGCTAAAGAAGATCTTACGTCTCCAGGGCTCTGAATTCTCAGCACCTTTCAACAGTAGTAAAATTTCACTTAAATCAAAAGCTAAAACCCATCTCGGTCTTGATTTTTTTTTTTTGCTAATGCGGTGATCTGGGTTAGATTCACAGGATTTCTAATCTTGTCATGCAGTGTCCCTTTAACCCGCCGTAATTCTAAAGTCCTCTTTTGCTGTCGATAAGATTGTGTCAGATGGCTTCAACATCAGCTTTCTTTACAACGCAATCAAATGTGTGGTTTATTTTTTGCATCTGCTGTGTTTAGCCCCTGTTACTTTGCAAAATACACTATAGAGATTTGGTCTTGAATGGGTAGTTTCTTAGACACTCTGCTTTTGTGGAGTCAGCGAAGGTCAGCACATTGTTAGAACTTCGCTGCCAATGGCTGGACTGCCTCCATCTGGAAAGGGGGAGTGGTCACTGATCCTGAACGCGAAATGTTCGGGTTTAGAGAGCAGCTGGCGGGGATCCACAAATGGGGGGTGGGGCAGGGACCTGGGACTGGCCAATGTTACTCCCAGTAAGCTGCTGCTATGGCAACAGGAAGGTTTTGTCCTGATATTTTCAGGTTGGTCTGGATACAGGATGGTCACTGGGCTGACGTAGCTTTGGGGACCCTCGGTATGTCATCATGGGATCTCGTGCCCTGAAGTCGTTTTGAGGCAACATCATGTTGCAGTACCCCATACGATGTAAACGTTATGGGATTGCAACGGAAGGACAAGTCGACGAGGATAGACTCTGTGTGTGTAATGGGGTTGAAGTGATGAACTCCCTTGTAGGAGCTGGCATAGGTGGGAGAAAGCATGAAGTTAAAGCTCCTTCAGAATGTAGGTAAAATCCTTCAGTAATCAGCCACTAACGATCAATCCAGATGACCACAATGGAGGCTATAGTTAAGACTTGGTGCCTGCAATGTCTTACATGTGGTGCCAGATAACGCCAACAAAGATTACGATTCAGTGTTGTTTCTAGCAACCAGATTGGCTCCCAGGTGCAATGATTCTGTCTCACTAAGCTTAACAAGACATGAAAATTTGCCGTGAATCAGCCTTTGAAAAAACACAAGCCAAGAAGCTACATAAAACTTAGTCATGTCTTAATTAAACTTTCCATCGAACTGATGTCATGTTGCTGTGACCATAAAGGAGCCGCTCGCTGTAAGATGCAATGGGGCACGCTGACAAATGCCATTCCTGGTGTGCCCTGCAGAGAACAGCTGGCTGCTTTTGTACCACTCCTGCACCGGTCACCTCCGATTGATAGAGACCCAGTGACTCGCTCTGAGTCTCATCCTGCTGTTTCTATCCTGTCCCCTCTTTGCATTTCATAGCCTGGACTATCTGGTCATGTGCAGCAGCAGCAACATGGCCGATGCTTAGCTTGCACTGGAAATGGCTCACAAGGTCTCTGCCCCAAGGAGCTAGCAGACTAACTTCATGCAAATACGGGGCCAGCTTTTCAAACGCTCAGCACCCACAATTGGAGCCAGATTTTTTCAGAAGCGCTCACCTGCTGAGCTGTTCTGAAGCTCCGGCTGTGTACTTGGGTGTCTAAAATGGCAGCTGAAGCTCTATTGAAAATCCAGTCCGACATATCCAGGTCAAACACCAGAAGGCATGGAGAGACATAGGACCAAATTCAGACCTGGTATAAGCAGACGCAGCTCCTTGTCCCCCGTTCGGTGTTTCCCTCTCTCGCCTCAGGGTTAGAGATGAGGCGTTCTGGCTCCTCAGCCTCCATTCCTCCCCTTCTCTCTCTCGGTATTTGAGTGAGGCTCTGCGCTCCCCAGTTGTTGAGGACTATGGAACATCTCTAAATCTCCCTTCTGCTTCTAGGGAGCTTTAAAGTTGTGTTCATCCTGGGCAGGCTCCGTTACTTGGGGAACTTTTCCTCGTTTTGTGCTTGTAATTCAAGGTGCTCCACTTGGCCCACGCAGAAATCTTTATTTAGTCCAGTGCTCTTTCTGGGACAGATTAAAAATATCGAACTTCTCTTCCATGTTTGGACCCAAATGACTCTTTCCATTGGTTTAATTCTTTGCAGGATTAAAAGAATTCCATACAAGTTGAGGAGAGAGGTGGTTTTCTCCTGTGTACTGGCTGTAATGTGAGAAGGGGGTTGTACTTGGTAATGGGTCATTGGTAGGTTTGAAGGGTACCTTTGTGACACCAACAATCAAACTGTGCCAAAGGACCAGAAGGTGGCCCACCTGCATTTTGTTGCGCATTGCAGCGTAACAGACAGATTATAATATTGTCAACTCTAGACCTGTTCAAAGGGAAGCTTTCCGCCTGTGAGTGCGGTGAAGCCATCTTTTTCAAAGCGCATGGAAGTACTGTGCAGCAGTTGGCCGGGATGAGAGCAGAACTGATCTCATGACACCCAGGTCCTTGGAGCAGCCCCTAGGTTAAGGGGAAGTCTCTTTATATTTGTTGAAAGGGGCTGTGAGCAGGGTCTCAGGGGAGCCAAGTGAGGTCACTCAATGAGGGTGCACTGCAAAGAATGGGGCAAACAATCCCCAAAGCTGGTGGATATTCCAATACTTCGATTTACCAAGCCAGCACAAAACAGGCTCTAGAATACCTCACTGGTTGCACATGGTCATATTTTAATTGGAGTACGTCACAGGGGCCTACCTTTGTAGCAAAGACGAATAGGCAGGCTGGTCCAGCTGAAATATGTTCTGCAAAATCTGGAGCAACTGGGAGTGGCTCATGGCAGGGGGCTGGAAGGGATATGCCCTGTTCCACCCCCTTCCTCCAGGCTCCCTCCCTACCCCTCTCTGCGTCCTCTACGGAGCTGTGCGCACGCTGCCGCTTTTCCCCCTCCCCCTCGCTAGGGCCATCAGCTGATTGGCGCAGGGAAGGAGAGGAGGAAGGTCCGGAAAGCACCGCTGGGGGAAGAGGCAGGGGAGGGGGGAAGCTTGGCTGCCACAAAACCAAGCTTCTGCCTCCTGCCCCTGCAGGGGAGAGCGGTGGGCGGGGGGGCTGAGTGGGGCTGGGGGCTGGGACCGCGGCAGGGAGCTGCGTGCCACTCAGAATCGGCTCGCGTGCCGTGTTTGGCACGCGTGCCATAGGTTGCCGACCCCTGCCTTAAAGTAACCCAGCCTTAGGCCCCCACCCAGACACCCAAGTCAAATATGATGAGGATTACTGAAAATCTTATTCATCATATAGGAAAGTTCTACCAATCCCAAAGGATCGAACACATTACCTCCCAGGTTAATGAATACTCCAGATCTTACCCAAATACATGCTTGTAGCCAATTCTCATTAACTAAACTAAAATTTATTAAAGCAAAGAGAGAGTATTGGTTAAAGGATCAGTATACACACAGACATGAGTACAGTTCTTGAGATTGAATTCATAGTAGAGATGGCGAGCACTGTAGTTGCAAAGCGTTCTTCTAGGATTAGTTCATAGGTTATAGTTCAATCTTCATTTTCAGGGTGTTCCAGTTTAGGTCTGGGATCTCAGCCGCACGACTTAAGCATCTCCTGCATAAAGCATCAAGCAGGTCTGAGATCAAAAGGATTGGGACCCAAAGGTCTTTTATACAGTACCAGGCCTCCTTGTGACAGCTCAGAGTCCTTTGGTGAACAATAAGCAATTATGGGGACTTTTGAAGTAGATCCATTTCCTAAGCATCACCGGTAATTATCCACACAGATTAGCATAAGGCAGTTGCCCGTTTTCCATCGTTCTCAGGTGATTAGCTATACATTTCAAAGAGAGAGGAACACAGCGATATCCTATGTTTACAGTTCATTTAAATGTTAATATTCCTTTTTGATCTCTGAATCAATAGCTTTAGTGACAGACAGGAACTGTCTGTTTACATGGCTAACATATGAGCAAACTCATACAATTAATATCACCTCCAATTTCTAACAATATAGGTTTGCATTTCAGGGTTCTAGCCTATCTACCATGGAGTGGCCCTAATTACCCCTCACATGTCTCTAATGGTTGCTTCTGTGTCATTTATCCTGCAGGATGCTTAACCCTTTCTGGCCATACATCACACGTTGTATAAGATTTGTTGCATTGATAGAACAGTAGTAGCAACAATGATCTGCATGGTCATATTTTAATTGGAGTACGTCACAGAGGCCTACCTTTGTAGCACAGACGAATAGGCAGCCTGGTCCAGCTGAAATATGTTCTGCAAAATCTGGAGCAACTGGGAGGTGTGATCAGAGGTGTGTGGAGCCGGAGATAACGTCTATAATTAAAGGGATCGATAACCCTGTACAGTTTGGTTTTGGGGCAGTTCCCTATCCCCCAGAGGGCCCTTCTGTAATATCAAGACTCAAATAACTAACCTTTTGGGATCAGCTTAACCCAAAAGCTGATGAGGATCCCCTTCCTTGAGCCCCCGGCTTTTCTTTCCAGCATTGCTCCCCATTAGAAACACAACCGTATGACATGAATCAAACTGGAATTAACTCAGGGAAGTTGCATGGCCTACGCTTATGCAGGAAGTCAGACTAAGTGATCACAATAGCTTTATAATCCATTCATCTTGCTGCAGCGTCTCCATAAATTTCGCCTTGTTGGTCCCTGCTAACTTTTGTTCTTCAGCACGGTTTCTCTCTTCCCCCCTGTCAACAACCCGGCTATTTTCTCAGCGCGAGGCCAGCCCGAGGGCACAGCTCCGGTCCCCTGACCCTCTTCCAGAGGCACTGTAGTGGTGCTAATGTAGAGTTTAAATAACAGTGCTTTGAGGGTAGTAATTTCAACGGGTCTCCCAAATTGAAGCTCTATTAAGGGTCTTTGGCATCCTAATTAAGGCTGTAGCATTTGCTCAGCACAGTCGTAGGAGTGGTTTGTTGTTGGCTGGGTTTTGCAAGTCGGGAGAAATGATCTGTGGACTGGTACCCTGTGCTGGTCTCCTCCACTCACTTTAAAACCATGGATCGGGTCCTCCGGCTGCAGACAGGGTTGCTCCAGGTCTATTGCCTGGAGCGAAGCAACGAGGGCAAAATGAGCTCTCTGTGATGTGGTCCACAGGGATTCTGTCTAATCATGTTACTGAGGCGCCAGTGAAGATCTTATTTAAAAAACAATAAATCAGATGCTAGCAGAAAAACAGGCCCCTCTGGCTTCATGGTTTTGCTGATGCAATTTGGAATAATACAGAATTCATGCCCGGAATAGGGGCCAGATTCCTTGTGGGTTTTTGGCCCCCTTAAACCACCAAAACAGCCTAAAGGGGAAGTGGAATACGCCCTATGAATCCGGTGCGCTGGCCAGTATGGAGTTGCTGGAAAGGCTCTTCATCAGCCCTGCTCCCAGCAGAGGGAGCATTTGGGGGCTGTGCGTAGGGAGACGGGAGTGTGGCTGGACTGTGCTGTGCTCGGGCTAGTCTCACCTGGCTGATGGGGTCCCTAAGAGGCAATTGCAGCCTGGTCATAAATGTGAGTAGCCTTGTGGCTGCTCTGATTTATGCCGGGGTTCTGGCAGATCCCAGCTGCCCGAAATATTACAGGGAGTACGAAGGTGACTTAAATCCATTTTTGTGCCACCTACTGCCACGTTCCTGTGCAGGGACAGAGGAACGGAGAATCAGGGCCTTGATCTTTTAGAGATGAAACCGAGTGAGTGGATGTAAAAATGGCAGGAGATCTTTCTATCAGAGACAGGGTTCTGGCATGCCCTAGCCCAATACCAAATTGAGTAATTCTGCCTACTCAATATCCAGCCCCAAGAGATCAAAAACTGTCAGGTAAAAAAATTGTGAGATTGGCTTAAAAATAATAAATTCTGGTTTCTGACCCTTTAGGGAGCTGTCACTTCACATTTTCAAGCCTTTCTCCCAAATCACGAGGGCTGGAAACTTACGTTTTTAATTTTAAATGAAAGCTGAGATTCCCATGCAATCTCCTGATTCCAGCAGCTGGGGGTCTAAGAAACCCACCTGATATCATGAGACGTTCTTCTTCACACAGCGCACAGTCGACTTGTGGAACTCCTTGCCTGAGGAGGTTGTGAAGGCTAGGACTATAACAGCGTTTAAAAGAGAACTGGATAAATTCATGGAGGTTAAGTCCATTAATGGCTATTAGCTAGGATGGTTAAGGAATGGTGTCCCTAGCCTCTGTTTGTCAGAGGGTAGAGATGGACGGCAGGAGAGAGATCACTTGATCATTACCTGTTAGGTTCACTCCCTCTGGGGCACCTGGCATTGGCTACTGTCGGTAGACAGGATACTGGGCTGGATGGACCTTTGGTCTGACCCAGTACGGCCATTCTTATGTTCTTATGACTTGCGATAAAAATCACAGCAGCTGGCATCGCTGTAAATCCTATTTCCATAGCTTCATTTCCTGTCCCGCACTGTGTAGCGTTGCTCTGAGCTGTTAAAACAGCTGCTGTGTTCCATCCAAGGGGTGGATGCATGTCAGTGGTGGGGGAAAGGATTTCTGTATGGCTGCATGTGGTTGGTGGAGTGGCCTGTCTTAGGGGTTTGTGCTGCCGTCCATCACCATAGTATCTGATAGCCTTCCTTGGGGGTCAGTAGCAGTCGGGGAAATCCCTAGTGTATTTCGTGGGTCTCTGGCACGCCTCCCTTTTTAGGGCAAAACCTCGGGTTGGGTTTTTAGATTTTATTACTATCCCCTGTGTGTTGGTTGGTAGGGTTTTAATGGGTAGAAATCTGGGATCCTTCAGTATGGAGCAAACCTTTTAATATTTAGCATTACAGCAGCATCCAGAGTTCTGAATCCGAAGCAGGGCCCCATTGTGCTGGATAATACTACTCACATAGTGCTGATCATTTGATTTTCATCTTCCCAGCGGGTGCAGCAGGGAGCTATTTTGAGATAATATTAGTTTACTCCACATGTTTTCCTGGCAATTAAGATGGAATAAGTTACTGCCTTATATAGACCAACTATCCCTGTATTTTTAGCAAAATTACCATATTTCCATTCTGTCCCTCCACCAAAAAAAAATAACAAAATCTCTCCTACACTGAATACGTCTTGGGGGAAGTAAAAGGTGTGTCCTTGTTTCCGCTCCTGTCACGTATCTATTTATAGCTTTCCAATGTTTGCAGGCTTTCTGTCTCCATCCATTACTCCTGATGAAGCCAGTAGTCTTCCTGGTCCATATGGATGAGTGTTTGTGGCAGGTGCTCTTTAGCAGCAGGACGTGTTTGTCTAGTGGTTAGAGCAAGGGACTGAGAGTCAGGAGAACAGAGGTGTCCTGTTCCAGTCTGTACAGCTTGCTCAGTGTGGATGTTGGGTGAGTCACTCAGCCTCTCTCTGGTGTCTGTTTCCCAACTTGCAGAATGGGGATGATGCTGGTCTAATTAACAGGGAGGCAAAATTCCTTCCTCTTTGTGCAGTTCTTTGGGGCCCTCGGTGGGCACAGGGTTGGTAAGCGCCCTAGAAACGCAGAAGAGGGAGTGGTAGCGGCTTTCTTAACAACCAAGGATGTGAAGACAAGTAGCGGGCGATGCTGGAGTTGAAATGAGGAAGGAAACAGCTCCCCTTGTTGGAATAGTATTAAGGGAGGAAGATCGGCGTTTCCCTTGTCAGCTTGAATGGCACCATTTTTTGCCTATTATATGGAAGGATGGTCTAGTGCAGGGTGGCCAACCTGAGCCTGAGAAGGAGCCAGAATTTACCAATGTACGTTGCCGAAGAGCCACAGTAATACGTCAGCAGCCCCCCATCAGTTCATCCACTCCCAGTGCCTCCCACCCACCAGCAGCCCCGCTGATCAGCCCCTCCCCCTCCCTTCCGCCACCTCCTGATCAGCTGTTTCGTGGCATGCAGGAGGCTCTGGGGGGAGGAGCGAGGGCACGGCAGGCTCAGGGGAGGGGGCGGGAAGGGGTGGAGTGGGGGCAGGGCCTGTGGCTGAGTCAGGGGTTGAGCAGTGAGCACCCCCCGGCACATTGGAAAGTTGGCTCCTGTCGCTCCAGCCCCAGAGTTGGTGCCTGTACAAGGAGCAGCATGTTAACTTCTGAAGAGCTGCATGTGGCTCCGGAGCCCCAGGTTGGCCACCCCTGGTCTAGTGGTTAGGGTGCTAGCCTGGCACTTGGGCGACCTGAGTTCAATTCCTTGTGTAACCACCTTGGGCTTGTCTATCCTTGGAAGGTAGTGCTGATTCAGGCAGGCTGTGACTTGAAAGCACAAAAGTGGGCAGGAGGGATAGCTCAGTGGTTTGAGCATTGGCCTGCTAAACCCGGGGTTGTGAGTTCAATCCTTGAGGGGGCCATTTAGGGAATGGGGGTAAAAAACTGTCTGGGGATTGGTCCTGCTTTGAGCAGGGGTTGGACTAGATGACCTCCTGAGGTCCCTTCCAACCCTGATATTCTATGATAATAGCTGTCCCTGAGTAACTCTGTATGTGGTCACTCTTCTTCTGGAACAAGCGTGCCTTGTTCCTGCTTCGCTTACACCTCTTTAAACAGGAACAAGGCCCTCTTCTTCTGGAGTAAAAGTGGCCACACACAGGGACAGCAAATCAGAGCCCTCCGTGGCTCGGGTCCTCATGTGTACCCTGTGTACCCTGGGGCTAACGGCACTGCCCTGCCTCACAGAGGTGCGGTGAGGATGCACACAGTAGAGATTGTGAGCGCTCAGCTACTGTGGTAATGGGGCTGTATAATTGGGACAGCTGGAACTGGACCTGTGAAGCTGGCTTGTTCTTGCCTTCTGGGCCATGACCCCCAGGTGAACATCACCAATTGCCTTAGGGGAAGGGGACAGTTTAGTTAACCCCATCCAGTTCCCTCTGCCTCGGTAATCCGGAGCATCCCATAAACCCGTGCGCTGTTTCCTAAGCTGCCTCCTTTAGCAGCGCCATGTGACCTGGTGCAAGAATTATGGGAGGGCTGCACTAGAGGTCGACAGGTGGCTGATGCCTGAATGTCGGGGGTGGCAGTTTGAAGGAAGAGTTCGCCCGTCTTGGTCGTGTTGGGCTGCTGTGAAGTGACCCTGGCTGATTGGCGAATAGAGAGGAAAGGCTCGGGGCAGTTCACGGGTGGCCGCTGAATTCATCAGACTCTGACCAACTGATGGTATTGTGCCTCAAAAATCCAGGCCCTGAACGCCAGCCCCAGCTGTGCAAATGCAAACCGTGCAAACAGTGCTCCCTTTCAGAGGCAGCGGCCGTTGCTGTGTGGAGTACAGCTCCAGGGAGAGCACATCGACCAAGGCTCAAAGCATCACCATTTTCCAGCACCTGCAGCCAAGAAAAACATGTCCGGGCTGGAGTCCCTTTGGGTCAGGAAGCTTTTGGCACAAACCATGGTGCTATTAATCTGTCTGAGGCTTGGTGCTTGGAAACTGAGTCTCATGAGGCAGAGCTTCCCTAGTCCCTTAAACGTAGCCCAGTTTGGTCAAATCACAGCTACGTGCTTTGTAATAGCTCCAGCAGCTTTGCCCTGGAATAAGAGACGTGAAACAGAAAAAGACCTGTTAGATCATCTTACCCAGCCAGCTGTGTCAGGGCAGGATGGTTCCGTGCGCCGTGTATTTTGCAGCACTTTATCCAGTTCAGCCTTAAGTGCCTTAGTGAGGGTCTGCTTCCCTTGCGATTCTATCCCACAGCCTCGTAGATCTGATAAGAAGTCTCTTAAATCAGCCTAGATTCCCTCTTTTGAAGTTCATCCCGGTATTCCTCGCTGAACGTCCTTATACCACTCTCATTCCTCTGCTTCCTGTGCGCTTACGTCCTGGAAACCTTTGTAGTTGGTTATCAGGTTATATACCCTTCACGTCCCACTTAGCAGCTGCCTAGCCAAGCTAGACTTCATAGCTCTTTGTATTTTCCCTCATTAATCTCCCTCGTTAGCTTCCCAGAAGCATTTTTGAGCCTCTTCTCTGAACTTCCTCTAGTTTCTCTCTCTCATCAGAGCTGGTTTTGTGGCTAAGGGGCTAGACAGGGACTTGAGAGATTAGGGTTCAATCCCTGATTTGGCCACAAAGTTCCAGGGTGTTTTGGGGCAAGTCACTTCAATCTCTTTGTGCCTCGTTTCCCCCGTTGTAAACATTGGTTGTTTTTCTCAGTCCTTGCTGCTGAGAGTATCCGCGTTTTAGAGCAGGGTCATTGTCACTATGTTTATATAGTGCCTGGCCCAATGGGGCTGCAGGATCAATCAGGGTCTCTAGGTTTCATTGCAGCAGAGAGAATGTTTCTGATAACGAAGTCCCGAGATTAGAGTTCAGTATCCCATGGGTGCAGTACCCCAGCCACGTCCGATGTGTGGAGAGGGACGTGCGCTTTCCTGACCCATTGGCCACTTTCTGCCATATCACATGTCTACTTTGCTGTGGTCTGGGTCTCTCACGCTCCATTACTGCTTCCTGTGTTTCTCCCTCCCATTGTCAGTGTGTTCAGGTTATTTTTTCCTGCGTGTATTTCTGGTTCGAATCTGGTTTTATTTGCTCGTCAACCCCTAGCTTCCTTAATAGGATTTTTCTGTCCTTCCTGGTGTTTGTAACTCCTCTCAGCTTCGGGCCTCGGCAGTTTTCAGTCTACTCCCTCTCCCAGATCAGAGAGGAGCTTGTAGAAAACCAGACCCAGCATGATCCCCTGCATCGCCCCCTGTGCTCCTTCCCCCAACTCAATACGTTGTTGTTTGTCTGCAATCCTTCAATTGATCGCCAGTCCTTGTGCCTGGGCTCAAACGCACAGTGTCTGGAACGAAGTTCAAACTCACCTCAACCATTTGGGGCAGGCCCGGGCATAGGAGAACTAGCCGGTGATGCCAAGATGCTGTCACGCTTCTTTCTCAGCCTTTCTGGTTAGGTGAGTTCCATTGCCGCTAAGCTCGTTAATGAAAACAAAACGTACAGTAGCTTTTTCAGCAGCTAGTTGAGCGGGTGCCAGGGTTAGTCCGAGCTTCCAAGCAGGAGGGAATGGTTACATGCTGTTCCAGGCAAGGGGGCAGCCTTGTGAGATGGGCCCGCGTTTCGGGTACTCTCTTCTCCCCACCCGATCCAAGCCCTTTGAGCTCTCCACGGGGAGTGCTTCCCCGAGACTTCAGGCAGAGTTGTTCATCCCCCTCCGGGGACTCGAGGCTGGAATACACGCGTGAGAGGCGGGACAGCCTGGCCTCTTGGCCAACGAGAACACCTGGCACTGGTAACCCAGGAAGGGCCCAAGTGAGCAGTCGATGCTAATGCTGCTTCCCAGTGACCCTTTCCAAACGGTGGGAACTCGCAAGGGGGAAAATGGCCAGTCTGTCCAAAAAGAACAATGAAAGAAGCCCTGTGTGTGAGCCCTAGAGAAGGTGAACGGGGGTCCAAGGAGAACTAAGGGGCCTTTTCATATTCAATAAGCCCTGTTCAGTTAGGAGAGGGGGAGAAGGGACTGAGGCCAAGTGGCTGGCGGTTGGGCTTATGGGAAGAGGAGGAGAGTTTGGCTTCATTGGCAACTTCACAACGAGACAAACATCAGCCTAAGCTTTCTCCCACACTTGGCTGGTCTAGGGGGTTGTCTGCATGCCCTCCGCTGGCCCAGTCCCTAGTTCTCTCTACCCCAGATCATGGACGCTCCAGCCACTCCTCCAGCCTGGTTAGAGCAAACAGAATCAGCATGGGTCAGCAGTAAGGAGACTTTGGGTACGTCTTCACTACCCGCCGGATCGGCGGGTAGTAATCGATCTGTCGGGGATCGATTTATTGTGTCTCATCTAGACGCGATAAATCGATCCCCGAACGTGCTCCCTGTCTACTCCGGAACTCCACCAGGGCGAGAGGCGGAAGCGGAGTCGACGGGGGAGCGGCGGCCGTCGATCCCGCGCTGTGAGGACCCGAGGTAAATCGATCTAAGATATGTCGACTTCAGCTACGCTATTCTCGTAGCTGAAGTTGCGTATCTTAGATCGATCCCCCTCCCCCCCCCCCCCCCAGTGTAGACCAGTCCTAAGCAGAAGAACTTTAGCTTGGTTGCTAGAAGCTGCCTCCCTGTTAAGAGATCTAGAATTTGTCCCCTTCTTATTCCATTACTTAATGCCCTTGGTTGTAGCCACCCTTCTGGCTGCTTGAGAGCAGTGCCGGGTTGTGCTGGGCCTGCCTGTCTCCACAGTGCACTGAGCCCAGGATGCTCAAGGCTTGGCTTGTGACCAGCCGTTTCCTATGCTCAGGCAGTGCCTTTGAATGTCAGATCAGGCCCTTTTTTTCCTGCAGCTGTTGTACATGTTCCTTAGTAACAGGCAGATGTAAAAAGCTTGCATGATGGGAGGGGAATTCTGACTCGGGCGTGCATGTAATCCAGAGTTTAGCACAGAGGTGACTAATTCTAGTGCAATGTAATTGCACAGATCAACAAAAAAGATACCGTGCTCTTTCCTTTAAAAAGAGACCCGTCTCCCCTCCTTTCTGCTGCCGGAGCAGCCAGCGCACCAGTCTCTGTGTTAGTAATATGTTGGCTTAGTAGCAAGCTATATGCATTTCTTACACACATGGCACCTTTGTATCCAGGTGATGAGTATTAAGGCCAACATTGTCCAAGTTGGCACCCAAAATAAGAGGCAGCTTCATAGCACTTCTGAAAATCAGGCCACTTATTTTGGGTGCCCAAATACAGATCTAGGTGCCCTTCTGTAACAGCTCGACCACATCTAGATTTGCTGTGAAAGGCAGGCGTATGTCCCGGCAGGTTGCACTGGGGCTGCTCCCAACCTCAGCCTGTTATGAAGTTAACAATACATTGGAAGCTGTTCTGGGCCAAGCCCTGGCTAGGGCACTGTTGAAGGTGGACCAGGGTGGGTTTCTAGAGGGCTGTTGAGAATGTCCCTTCCAGAATCTAGGTCCGATCTGCTGCAGGCGCTGTGTTGGGCGCAGCACTCACCCACGGAAGGAGGTAACGGCTGGGGCCTCATCTGCCAGGTACATCCTAATGTTCCACGGATATCTAAGTCATGTGGAAATGCCAAAGAGCAAAAGAGCAGCTGTGGCAGAGAACCAGCAGCAGGGAGGTTATGGAAAATCTGTTTCCTTTCAAAGATTTTCAGTTTGAAATACGTCAAGGCGTGGACATGAAATCCAAACAACACAGCACAACGCAGAAGTCTACCAGCCAGAAAGTGACACCTGCTGCTTTAATATGTAGCTACATATACCCAGACCACCCCCGCCACCTTCCAAAGGATCCCTTGTTCACCCCACCCCAGATTCTGTTGTTAAGAGCGGGCTATTTTGGACAGCAAACCTCAATGGTGGTTCTTGAGCATATCAGCATTCCCAGCCATCCCCTGCTAGCATATTGTCCTTCATTGTGCTGGGCTAAATCCATGGAAATTGAGTGTAATGAGTTTATTTTCTGGCAGCCCTGGAGAGTAGAAGTCAGAGGAAATATGGAGGGCTCTGCACCCCTTGCTCTGAGTTTGGAAGAACCTGTTGCTTGTTTGTGTTGTCGCTCCTTGGCAGAGACTTTCTGGCTCATAGGTTGGACCTTCAGTAGCTTGGGCCCGACTTGAAAACATCTAGGATATATGAGAGCATCTCTGGCCACTTACACATGCTGATGCTCTGTTTCCAGGCGCAGCTGAGATAATCGTACGGGTGGGTTAACTGCACAATTGTACACCCACTTGGGGTGAAATTCCTCAGGTGAGGAGGCCCAGTGAAAGGCCCTCCCTGCAGTTTAAGCCCTTAGAGAAGAGGGCCTGGCTGAGCAGATGTGCTATGGAGACCCCTGCATCTGCTGTTATGGAAGGGATCTCTGTGCCAGCCCCTCGTAGGCCAGCGCAAAGGGCATAGGTGGGGGAGGACCAGGTTCCAGGAAATGCGAGATGTACATTGATCCCGGGGCCCTAGTGGAATGTGCAAATAGGGCCTGTCCCGAAGCCCTCAACGCAGAGACTCTTGCAGGCTTCAGTGAGCTGTGGATCAAGCCCATAGCATGGAGCAGAGGCCCTGTGGAGGCGATGCACTGCAGCCCTGTGCTTTGGCCCCAGGACCAGAGCAGGATTTCCCCACCTCTGCATTTCACCCTCATGAACCTCAGTTCTCCAGTTTAATGAGTCCCATCTCTCATGTGCTGAGTACTAAAGTCCAGGCCCATGGACTTGCGATGTATATCCTGAATGCTGTGTATTTATTTTGGACATTGATTCTGTAGCTGGTTATTAATTGCTGCGGGGTTTCTGAATGGCAGGGGAGCAGGTGGAAGGGCTTGTCTACACAGAGAAGCTAATTCAGATTAAGGTAGGGTGTGAATTTAAAGTGGAATCGCTATTCCTGATTAACAAAGTGGATTAAGCTTTTAGGGCACGTCTTCACTACGGGGGGGGGGGGGGGTCGATTTAAGATACGCAAATTCAGCTACGCGAATAGCGTAGCTGAATTCGACGTATCGCAGCCGACTTACCCCGCTGTAAGGACGGCGGCAAAATCGACCTCCGCGGCTTCCCGTCGACGGCGCTTACTCCCACCTCCGCTGGTGGAGTAAGAGCGTCAATTCGGGGATCGATTGTCGCGTCCCAACGAGACACAATAATTCGATCCCCGAGAGGTCGATTTCTACCCGCCGATTCAGGGCACTTTTATTTAGAGGCACTTTTATTCCAGAATAACAACATCCACACAGAAGAAGTTCATTAGGAATCGTTAGGAATAACTCCCCGTGTAGACAAGCCCTACGTGAGTGGTGGGATGGATACAGCTTGTACATATCTGGTAGACCTGTTGATCACTTGCTCAAACTCCTTGTCTAATTGCAGATCGACAGGACAGAGACGGCCGTGAATAACCTCAACCCAGCCTTCTCCAAGAAGTTCATCGTCGATTACCACTTTGAAGAAGTGCAGAAGCTGAAGTTTGCTCTCTTTGACCAGGACAAGTCGAGCATGCAGCTGTATGAGCATGACTTCCTGGGAGAATTCTCCTGCACCCTGGGCACGGTGAGTCTACAGCAACGCTGCGCCCCAGCAGCGAGCAGACACTTGTGTGGCTCCCTCAGTCAGAAGGATCCGTTACACCAAAAATCACAACCGTGTTTAGGTTACACCCAGTCCCAAAGGAGCAGTCACTTACCACAGGTCAATTGCAGCTTAGATCGCACACAAAAGTCAATGCTTGCGGCCAGTGCTATAATAAACCGTCTTAAGATTTATTAACTAGGGAAAGGAAATAAGATCGTTATTTACAAGGTTTAAGCAAGTAAACACACACACACAAATGAGTTAGTCTTAAGTTCTAAAAGGTAATGGAAGCGTCTATAATAAGCAAGATCTATGTGTCCCTTAGGGCTAACCCAGGCTAAACACTGGGGGTTTCTTGCTTCTGCCTAGAAAACCTTGCCCTCGAGAGCCCAAGCAGCATAGAGATAGTTTCTTCTTATTAGGGATTTTTATTCCCTTTCTCTGACCAGCCTTCCCAGCTGATGGAAGGGAATTCACTTGCATGTTTCCTCTTCCTGGGGCATGCGAGAGGGCAATCAGCAAGGCTTTTGTCCTCTTTGATGTTCCACAATAGTTCGCCTGGCATTGATGGACCCTCTCTGTTGGGCAGGAAGTAACACCTTCTGCTGGAAGGTGGCATTTCACACTAGTTAACATCTTTCTTCCACTTGATGATTTACACCATTACAAAGGACTGCCATGCAAACACTTAAATATTCCTTTTATAACATGGGCTACAGATGTTATAAGTGAGATTATGAAATGCTTGTAAATTGCTGCATGCATTAAAGTCTAATCACTAAACACATTCTTAGCATTCTAATACCTATTTTAACTATACTAACACACAGGTGAGCCAGACTGGTTCCCGCTATGTATTTGTCAGAGTTCAGTTGAGACCTAAGGGCCTTGGCATGAGCTGGCACCTCATCTGCCAGCGTCACAACCTCCACATCCACCTGCTGTAGCCTAGATTGTAAGCTCTTTGATGGCAAGACTGCCTTTTCCATAAGGCCAGGCCTACACAAGAGAAGGTTTGCTGGTATAACTCTACTGGCAAGCCCTGCTAGCTTAGAAACAGTTTATACCAGCAAAAAGTGCATGTGCTGGTATAGTTTTATACCAGTTCGGCAAGTGAAATAAGTTACATGGGCAAAAACACATTGATGCTGGTCAGGGCCGGTGCAAGGAAGTTTTGCGCCCTAGGCGAAACTTCCACCTTGCACCCCCCGCCCCCGTTGCAGCTAACCACGCCCACCCGCCCCTCTCACCCGAGGAGCCCCACCCGCCACGGCAGCTAACCCACCCCCCCACACCCAGGGAGCCCCCCCTCGCAGCAGCTACCCCCCCTTGCAAGCCCCCCCTCCACAGCAGCTAACCCGGGCCGGGGAGTCCCTGCCCCCCTCCACGGCAGCTAACCCCGCCCGGGGAGCCCCACCGCGGAAGCTAACCCCGCACCCCTCCACGGCAGCTAACCCCGCCCGGGGAGCCCCCCTGCGGAAGCTAACCCCGCCCCCTCCACGGCAGCTAACCCCGCCCCAGCTCTCCTCCGCTGAGCACGCCGGTGCCGCTCTAATTCTCCTCCCCTCCCAGGCTTGCGGCGCTGATTGGAGAAGAATGAGAGCGGGGGCTGTGTGCTCAGCGGAGGAGGCAGAGTGGAGGTGATCTGGGGCGGGGAGCGGTTCCCCTGTGTGCCGCCCCTTTACTGTGGGCGGCCCTCCCCGCACCCCCCCCCCCCCCCCCCAGCTCACCTCCACTCCACATCCTCGCCTGAGCGGGCTTTTAGGCGCCCTCAACCTAGGCGGCCGCCTAGTTTGCCTAAGTGGTTGCACCGGCCCTGATGCTGGTATAACTGCAGCTACGCTGCTGGAAAAACCTTACAGAAATATTGCAAAAAATTGCACCCCGGCCATGTAGCTACATCGGCAAGGGTTTCTAGAGTCAGCCTGGCCTACGCATACAGCAGCGAGCACAATGGGGTTCGTAGGGACTACCACAATACAAATAATTCCGCTTGAAGGGTGACATCAGACCAGTCGCTTTCCTTTTGTTCATAGTCACTTTCACTTCCTAGTGCTGTTTTCCTGCCCCCCAGCAATGTTTCAATACTCCCTCCAAAAAAAAAAAAAAAAGCCATCCTGTTTTGCTTAGATTCCCCTGAAAATTTTTCTGTTCAGTTCTGTCAAAGCCTCTTATAAAGAAAAAACACCCAACATATTCAACACAAACTACTCTGAGCTCCAGCTGATGTTCTGATTAACTAAGGTTAGTGATTCTCAACTTTTTTTCCCCAATGGGGCCCAATGTTACAGTGAAAACTTTCTGGATCGCCCTTCCCTCCAGCCATAAAGAGAGGGTTGCAACAAGGCTGTGAGCTCCTGGCCATACCCAGTTAACTTGGCTGTGTGTGTTCTGCACCTGGTGGATTAATGCTGGAATCGAGCCCCTGACTGGGGCGCCTTGCTGGAGCACAATTGCTTTGTGGCTCTTGATGGTCTCGCAGTGGACAGCAGGTTGTTGCTGTGATGATCTGGCAGCCCAGAATAATCATGGGGACAAATTGGAGTGGCAACACTTGTTTTGGTGTAACGGACTAGACAAGATGCAGTGCCCTGGAGTGTCAGGCTCGCGAACTCAGCTGAGGGGGGTGGTGGCTTCTTTCACTGGATTTTGATCACTGCTTTTTGCCCTTGTAGGGTTTTATTAAACCTGCCCAGTTTTGAGGTCCGGGCAGCTATTAGAAGGGACAGGAAGCTGCCTTAGGTACAGATAACCTGGCTCTGAAGAGCCACTAGAAAAAGCATTTGACTTCCCCTTTTAATTTCCCTTTTGTGTTAGAGCTCTGTCAGATTAGTTTGGAGTGTTTTGTTGCACCTCATTAATTCCGCGGCTGGATTTAAAGGGAAGACTGTTTCATTCCATGACCCCAACCACCTCTGCAGCCATGCGAACTAAAACTATGAGGCATGATCAAATCTCATGCTTCAGGGCACAAGCAGCCAGCCTGCCACGGTCAGGAAGCAACTTTTAACCCCCGATGTGCAGTGCTACATAAATGCCTAGTTTCACAGAGGTTTTTTTGCCTGTCTCTGAAGCAATCGCTTTTGGCCAGTGCTGGAGCGAAGATACCAGACTCGCTGGAATGATGGCCTGGTCCTGTAAGGAAAATCCTGTAGTCCTTGATGCGATGAGACCTGGCTGTGACTTAGGTTATGTTTACACAGCTGCAGCGCTTCAGTGTCGACATTCACGACAGCGACGGGAGGGGTTCTTCCATCACAGTAGTGAATCCACCTCCCCAAGAGGCGGTTGCTAGGTTCATGGAAGAATTCTTGCATTGGCCTGGTGCTGTCTACTCTGGAGGTTAGCCTGCATAGCTGCGACTCTGAGGGGGGTGGATTTTTCACACCGCTAGGGGAATGTAGCTGTGCTGATGTAAATGTTCAGGGTAGACCAGCCCTTACCGTTGCGTCTGACAAAGTGGGTATTTACCCATGAAAGCTTATGCTCCAATATGTCTGTTAGTCTATAAGGTGCCACAGGACTCTTTGTCGCTTTTTACAGATCCAGACTAACACGGCTACCCCTCTGATACTTGTTGCCTTTAATATCTCCTTCCTCAATTAGAGGAGAGGTCTGTCTTCCGGAGCGGGGGAAGCCTTTCCCGTGAGCTCGACTGAGAATCCGGGATAAAATCCAGTTAGACCTGTGCCACCATCTCTTATCTCATCTGGGTGGAAACTGCTCTGGCCTAGGATCGGAGCTGGAAATTGCAGGAAAGCACTTTAACTAAGTGAATTTTTCCCTCTAATGCTGCTGCTAGTGCTCAAATTACACATGATGCCGTATTGCGGCTGAGTAGATTGCAGAGGGTTATTTCAGCTTCCGAATGGCAGTTTTCAGGCTTCTTAGGAAGAGAACTGGGAATTATACAATATATATCCACTTCCTAGTATGATCAGCGCTGCTCCTCGTTTGGGATCCGCTGAGGCAAAATGCAAAGTGCCCCTGAAAACTACAGGAGTTTGGGAATGCCTAGTGTTCTGCGGGATTGGGCCCTTAGGTAGTGAGGAAATCAGTCATCAACGGAAGAGCAAAACTGGCAGAGAAAGGAATTTTACTGTCATGCTTCTAAGAAGTTATTTAAAACGAGGAGGAGGAGTTCAAAAAGTAAGTCTGTATCAAGCTGGTGCAAATCACTGTAGCTCCATTGACTTCAACAGAATTGTGCCCATTTACACTGGCTGAGGATATGGCCCGTAGTTTGAATTGGATTCAAACTACGTTCTTTAGGCCGAGTGAAAGTGTTGGGTAGTGTTGCTGTGCACCGTTTAACTGCTGCCACGTTCCACCCTAGAGACAGCTGCATTTTGAGTGGGGTGAGCTTTTTTTCCTGAATATATCGTTTAAGAACCCAGTCCTGTGAGCTGCCGAGCACACGCCATTAGACTTTAGGAGGGGCCAACGGTGTTTTGCATAAAACAGGAGCAAGGCCTATGCTTTTAAAGAGCTTTGGGAAGGAAGAACTTGATGCAAATGTGCATTGGTGAGGATGGTGACATTAATCAAGTACTGTGTCTCTGTGGTCCTTTTAAGATACGTTTTGAAAAGCTGCGACTGTGAACATGTCACCAGAATTAGCTAATTTAGGCAGTGATCAATTCCTCCTCACTTTGTTTTTGATCATTTAGACCATTACATCTCTGGTTTTTGTGGCTTCCTTAGATTGTCTCAAGCAAGAAGATAACAAGAACGCTACTTCTGGGAAATGGGAAGCCGGCTGGAAAGGGGATGATAACGGTACAGTTACTGATTTATTATATATATTGTGTGGGAATATAGATAATAGACACGGTGTGGTCCGCTTGAGAGTGCACCGGATTGGGACCCCTGAGTTCTATTTTCTGCAAGTCACTTCACCTTTCTGAGCTTCCGTTTCCTCTCCTAGCTTTTGTCTATTTAGATTGTAAGCATTTTGGGGTAGGGGCTGCCTCTTGCTACGTGTCTGTACAGTGTTTAGTACAATGGGGCCCTTCTCTTAGTTGGGTTCCCGGGGGCACTGAAATAACAAAATCTAAATCTCTGGGTAAGTACGAAGTAATATGCTTTTCTTGTTATGCACATGGTCTCTCTCCAAACCTCCCTGAAACAGACTGAGATAAATGGGTTGATTATATTACGCTGCTGATAATCAGTGGTTTTATTTGTAGTAAGAGGACAGGACTTACAACTTAGCAACAGGTCTCTTAGCAACAGCATCTCTCGCCTGATGCACAATCCCCCCAGGTGGTGGCTTTCCCATTGTTGGTATATGTAGCAATCTTTTCTTTACATGAAGAGGGTAGATTTAGGTCTGGTTTTTGACCTTTGGCTCTTCTAAATGTTAGATCTGAGCTCTGTCAGATTTTCAGCTGGGTGACAACAGTCCAGCTGAAGAGCTTTTCCTTCTATGTTACGTGAGGTGGTTAAAGGGTATTGAAATTAAGACTGGTTTTAAACAGTGCTAAAGAATGGCTAAGCGTGGCTGCTGCAGTGTGTCTGTATTGCTATTCACTGTAGAAACTGGTAAGATGGTAACAGGATTTCGCTAACATTAAAAGAACATAAGAACGGCCATACTGGGTCAGACCAGTGGCCCATCTAGCCCAATATCCTGTCTTCTGACAGTGGCCAATGCCAGGTGCTTCAGAGGGAACGAAGAGGACAGGTAATCATCAAGAGATCCACTCCCTGTTTGTCCAGTTGCAGCATCTGGAGTCAGAGGCTTAGAAGCACCCAGAGCGTGGGATTGCATCCCTGACCATTTTGGCTAATAGCCGTTGATGTACCTATTCTCCATGATCTTATCTAGTTGTTATACACCTCTACCCCAATATAATGCGACCCGATATAACACAAATTCGGATATAACGCGGTAAAGCAGCGCTCCAGGGGGGCGGGGCTGCGCGCTCCGGCGGTTCAAAGCAAGTTCGATATAATGCGGTTTCACCTATAACGCGGTAAGAGTTTTGGGCTCCCAAGGACAGCGTTATACTGGGGTAGAGGTGTAGTTTTGGCCTTCACAACATCCTCTGGCAAAGAGTTCCACAGACTGTGCATTGTGTGAAGAAATACTTCCTTTTGTTTGTTTTAAACTGCCTATTAATTTAATTGGGTGACTCCTGGCTCTTCTGTTATATGAAGGAGTAAATAACACTTCCTTATTCACTTTCTCCACACCAATCATGATTATTGAGACCCCTATCATATTCCCCCTTCCTCGTCTCTTTTCTAAGCTGAACAGTCCCAGTCTTTTTAATCTCTGCTCGGATGGAACAGCTTCCATACCCTTAATCAGTTTTGTTGCCCTTCTCTGTACCTTTTTCATTTCTAATATATCTTTTTTGAGATAGGGTGACCAGAACTGCCTGCAGTATTCAAGGTGGTGGGCGTACTATGGATTTATATAGTTGCGTTCTCATGTTTACTGTCTTATTATCTATCCCTTTCCTAATGGTTCTTAACATTGATGGTTTTTTTGACTGCTGCTGCACATTAACCTGATGTTTTCAGAGAACTATCCACAATGACTCCAAGATCTTTCTTGAGTGGTAACCGCTAACTCAGACCCCATCATTTTGTATGTATAATTGGGATTACGTTTTCAAATATGTGTTGCTTTGCATTTATCTACACTGAATTTTATCTGCCATTTTGTTGCCCGGTCTCGCAGTTTTGTGAGATCACTTTGTAACTCTTCACAGCCTGCTTTGGACTTAACTATCTTGAGTACTTCTGTATCATCTGCAAACTTTGCCACCTCACCATTTGTCTTTTTCCAGATCATTTGTGAATCTGTTGAACAGCACTGATCCCAGTAGAAATCCTTGGGGGACACCACTATTTACCTCTCTCCAGTCTGAAAACTGACCATTTATTTCTACCCTTTGTCTCCTGTCTTTTAACCAGTTACTGATCCAATAGAAAACCTCACTCTTATCCCAGGACTGCTTAGTTTGCTTAAGAGCCTTTGGTGAGGGACCTTGTCAAAGGCTTTCTGAAAGTTTAAGTACACTACATCCACTGGATCACCCTTGTCAGCATGTTTGTTGATCCCCTCAAAGAACTGTAATAAATAGGTGAGGCATGATTTTCCTTTACAAAAGCCATGTTGACTCTTGTTCCCCATGTGCCATGTTCCCCATGTGCCTGATAATTCTTTTCTTTACTATAGTTTCAACCAGTTTGCCTGGTACTGAAGTTGCCAGGATCACTTCTGGGGCCTTTTTAAAAAATCTTAAAAGGCAAAAGAAAATGCAATGGGAAAATTAATGAGCAGTACGGAATTCATATGTCTTTCCTGATTAAGTCTCTCTCCACCCTGCGCTTGGCACTTACTTTGGAAGAATTGAGCCAGATTAAAAGGTCACTTGTCAAGTTTAAAAAAACACATTTGTTTCAAAAAATAATTCCTTATCTCCTGCTAATACCTTGGATTACTAAAACTGAAAGGGTTTTAAATGTTTAATTCACTCTGTACAATTTATGTAATTTACTATTTTGCATTTAAATCAGGTTGGGTGGTGAAAATAAACTAGTTGAAACTTAACTTTTGCTTCTAGTCAGTTTCTCTTTCTGGTTCTCAGACATAATGCTGCAGTGTTTAAACAGTGTTGCAGTGTTAGCATGGCAAACACTGGAATGCAATAATCTTCCACATAAACAGTAACATGAAAACACCCTACTGTTTTTGGCTCTTGTAAACATTAGGTTGCACAAAACATAAAAGTTTGGACCTGTGGTGTCCCTTTAACTTTTTAAAGAAAGTCTTGTTTCCGTAAAAGTGGTGAATGCATTAGAAGTGCCTAAGGCCGTTCTAGGAGATGTTAATGTCAAATGCTGGTCCTGTCTCTTCGGATTTTCCCTCTTAATATAAACTCCCCCACCACCATGTTTGTGGGGATTGAATTTGGGATCTTCAGCACAAACAGCACAGGCGTCTTCCACTTGAACTAAAGGCATGTCTACACTAGAAGCGCTACATCGGTGCAGCTGCACTGCTGTAGCGCATCTGGTGAAGACGCTCTGTGCCGACAGGAGAGGCGGCATACTAAACCCACCCCCGTGAGAGGCGGTAGCTATGTCAGCGAGAGAAGTTCTCCCGCCAACATAGCGCTGTCCACACCGGCGCTTAGGTTGGCGTAATTTACGTTACTCAGGGGGGTGGCTTATTCACACCCCTGAGCGACGTAAGTTATGCCGAAGTATGTGGTGGTGTAGACCTGGCCTAAAGGATTAACTCTGCTAGCAGTAGTAGGCTCTTATCCTCTGGACCAGCTGTGAAGAGGTGACACAGAACCCTGAGCCAGCATGTTACCTGAGCAGTAGGTAGTTGCTTAGCGACTAGGCGCTGTCTACCTGGCTTTTAATATAATAATAGATGGAGATATACCTATCTCATAGAGCTGGAAGGGACCCTGAAAGGTCATGGAGTCCAGCCCCCTGCCTTCACTAGCAGGACCAAGTACTGATTTTGCCCCAGATCCCTAAGTGGCCCCCTCAAGGATTGAACTCACAACCCTGGGTTTAGCAGGCCAATACTCAAACCACTGAGCTATCCCTCCCCTTTTACTCTACTATGAGTTATATCCCAGGTATCTCGGAATATGGTTGTTTCTTCTACCCGGTTCTGAGTCCCATATTTCTGGGTGTTCCTAGGGAGATGGAGAGCAGTTGTCTTTAATGGAAGATAGAGCAGGGATATGTTAGTGTATGTACTGAGGCAGTGGGCTGCTCCTTTAATTGTCGGAGCTCTTGGTCGCTGTCTGGGAGCTCTTTCTGTTTCAGTCCTGCCAGCCTTCCCGCTGCTCCTCCGGTTCTGTGTGCGTCCGAGGGTCCCCTGACGCGTCTGAATCTCCACATTCCTTTCTGCCCGACTAGACTAGCGGCCTTGCTGGCTGCTTCGTTATGCAAATGGAGCCCATGTGAATGCACTGTGCTGCGGAGGGCTTTCGTCTCCCTTCCTGATCGGCAGCTTGAAAGGAATTATTGACTATGTCGGAAGAGATCTTCATCTCTGCCCAGATCGCCCGCCGTGTGCGCAGCCAATCGCCAGTCCAGGAGTGGGGGTAGGGGGTGGGGGTGGGGAAGGAAGGTGGCTATAGAAGGTCCACTGGCAGAGGGCAGCACTTAGTTATCTTGAGTGCTTCAAATGTTCAAAGTGCTGGCCCAAACGTTAACCAGTCCTTACACGTCCCCCGTCTCATGAGCAGTTATTTTCCCCATGTTACCGATGGGGAACTGAGGAACATGGAGTTTAAGGACGGGGTTTACAGAAGCATCTCAGTGACTGAGGAGCACAATCCCTGTTAATTCTCATACATCCTGAGCCATTCTCCACTCAGGAATGCACCAGCATCCTCGTAATACCTGTGCCACTGCAAGGCACGGGAACTTGTGCTCCTAAATCATTTAGGTGCTTTTGAAATGTCCACCCCCAGTGACTTGGCCAATGTCCCGAGGCTTGTCGGCGTCAGAGCTGGGAACTCTAGGTGTCATGAGTAGAACTGGCTGCAATTTGGGATTTTTGGTTCCTGGGATATTTCAAAATTTGACTTAGTTCTGATGTGGAGCTGTGGATCCTGTAATCCCATGTTCCCCAGGACCCCACTAGGAAGCCAGGCAGGGTTCTCTCAGAGCCCTGCCTGGGACTTGGCAAAAGTCCATCGAACCTGAACCGTTCTCGCAGAACATTTCAGGTGTGACAAACCAGCGTTCCCAACGAAACTGTCGTCGGAAAATTCCCGGCCAGCTCTGCTCAAGAGTGATCTGGTTGGTTGAGTGCAACTCTTCACTCGTTCTGTTTCCGGTGTAATCGTTCATGGGAATTAGGCTGTTTTAACTTTGCTTTCTGCAAGCAGTTGAGAATGGGCACTTCAGGTTTGCTTTCCACGAGCTTTGGTGCCAGCAATACCCAGTGGAGACACTCGGGAAAGGCAGACCCAAAGGGAACGCAAATACAACTGGAGTGATTGATTCCAACATTCTAACAAATATTCATAGGAAAATGTTCATCCCAGTCCAGTGTTCACACAGGCCTACTGCTAAGTGTATAGCAATTGATATCACCTTCTAAACGGCTAGACCAAAGGGCCACTGAAAAGGATCTGGCCCTTGAGGTTTTTGTGGAGGGGAAGGAATTTAATGCCTAAATCATGTTTAGAGTAAATAGAGAAATTCAGATGATTAAAGAAGCTGCTTTAAAAAATAAATGGCCCCATGCAAAGTGTCCCATGTGTGATAAGGTTGTCCTTGGAAACCAAAGATTTGGGTGGCTGTTGCAAATTGTGCATTGACAAAGGCCCTTCCTTGTGTTCAGGGTGTGGAAGAATTTCCAGTGTGTGTGGATGATGCTGAGAATCAAAAGGAAGCTAGCGGAGGTATCGTGCGTGAATCTGATGGGAAACATTCTAGCAGTTGGAAGGAGATTTATTTTAATGTTGTGTTTAAGAGGAGCGTGACTGCAGAATGTGTCTGCTGCTCTCTATTGTTCTGGTAAGTCTAATTCAGAGTAATGGGCAGAGGTTCACATCCCTGAGACCAGAGCTGGGATTTTTTTAAAGTATCCAAAGAGAGCCAGTCCCATCCAGCAAGGGTCAGGTTTACACCAAGAGCAGGCATCCCAAAAAGCACTGGTTTTGGAAAAGGCCAAGACTGACCTGCCATGGAGACTGGAATCTCTTAGAGTTCTGGGTCCCGTCTGCTGCCAATGCTGGGTCCCTCTCATGAGCGACCAGAGAACTTGGATCTCTAGGAGAGTCCATCCTGTGCTTTCGCCAGCTCAAAACTCACATAAATTATTGTTTTTTAAAAGAGCCAGAACTAGAGGCCAGTCTGGCATGTGGCAAACAGAACCCCCAGCTGGGATGATGTTACATTAGCCAGTAGCCTCTGCACTGTGTCGTACAGCAGATCCCTTCTCCCAGATGACTGCAAGCAAGTTAGACTAACACGTCTTACCAGCCCGTGTCACCAGTCTGGTTCAGGCTGGGTTTATTCCCTGTGCTTTTCCTTACTGAATGAGACTCTCCAGCCCTTGACTTAGTGTCAATCTGGAATACGTTCAGGGAACACTCCCTGTAGCTCAGCTCAGAGAAATACAGAGCTGCGTTTGCGTGCTGATCTGTCCTTTGGATTTATTCTTGCTGCTTTTGGGAAGAGTATCTCTGGCTGACACGTCCCTGTACCTTGTGCCTCATGGATTGTCTCAAACTGGGCCTCATACATTGTAGCATACTGCCAAATCTGAAACTGAAATACTCGACTGGTACCTCTGGATTGTCAAGAAGGGATATGATCCGGCCGAGCAGAATGGGCAGCGGGCTTCTGTTTTCCTTCATTGGTCATTATCAAGAGAAAATATACATCAGCTGCAACATAGGCATAAAGGATTGTTTAGCCCTTTCACTGTCGTTCTGTCAGCCTCTTCGCCCTCTGATTTCGCTAGAAAGTTGTGCACAGGAGCAGATTGGTTAGTCATGGGCGTCTTTCTACAAGTGCCAGAGCCAGGGGACTTGCAAGGGAATGTGCATGTATTGTGATTTTGAGAATCCCCAGGAATCATGAGAGATGGAAGATATTACTGTCCCCGTTCGGGTAACTGGGATTCCCAGCGGTTCATTTGGGTTGTGCATGCATTGAAATAGTCTCGAATCCCGCAAACAGGACAGAGATACTTTCGGTATCTCATGCATCTTGGGCCTGTCGGCCTCTGTGTGTTAGGACATCCCTGGCCTATTCACCGGTGTGGCTGGTGCATCACTCTCTGCCAGGTGCATTGGGTAGCACTGGTACGTTGAACTGGGATACGTACTCTACCTATTGTGTTTGGATCTGGATATCGTATCCACTTAGCTCATCCTTTCAAGAGTGCTTTCCTCTAACCTAGAGCTGGGCAAACATTTTTGGACTAATAGTTTTATTTGCTGAAAAAGATGCAGGCTTGGTCAACCGGAAATTATTTGCAAACTTGACCCGATTAGTTTTGGCTGGGGACAAAGTTGTTCGGGGACAGCTTCAGGAGTGTGAGCGTCCCTGTCCCTTTAGCCCGGGCACTCGCTTGGGATGTGGGAGACCTAGTTTGAATCCCTGCTCTGGAGTGGGGACTTGAACTCAGCTTTCCCCTCTCCCAGTTGAGCAGCCTAACCTCAGGCCGTCAGCTATTTGGGGATGGGTTGATCTCCATCTCTGCTGTTCAAGCTGTTCCACTTTGCATAAATAAATAAATATTCATTGGGCCAAAGAGCGAGCGTCTCTCTAGCCTGGTGATTAAGGTGCTCAGCTTACCAGGGGTCATGGTGGATTCTCCATCGCTGCCCATTTTAAATCAGGACTAGATGTTTTTCTAGACCTGCTCTAGGCATTATCTGGGGGAAGTTCTCTGGCCTGTGTTACACAGGAGGTCAGACTGGATAGTCACAGTGGTCCCTTCTGGCCTTGGATTCCATGACCCTGAGAGGCAGGAGATGTGGATTCAGATCTCTGCCCCTGCACCTGTTGCAGTTTGAGTTGTCACAGCTGACGTGCTAATATTTGGTGCCTTGGGTGCCGCCAAACAGCTGATGGGCGGTTGGCTGGTGGGTGCTGAGCACCCACAGAGTCAGCGCCTATGTCGGGCTCTACATTTATATTGATGTCCACTGCCAAGACACCTGGGTGCTTTACCGGGGCAGTGTGATCTGGGCAGGGGTCTGAGGGGACGTCTGCACTGTGATAAAGAATCGCGTGGCACCGAGTCTCAGAGCCTGGGTCAGCTGACTCGGGCTCATGGGCCTGGAAATAGCAGTGTAGACGTTCAGGTTCGGGCTTGGGCTGGAGCCCGGGGGCTCAATGCTCTGTCTCCAGCCCGAGCCCTAACATCTACTGTGCAATTTTATAGCCCGAGTCAGCTGACCCAGACCTGCCGTGGTGCCGCCGGTCGTTGATTTCAGTGTAGACGGACCCCTGGAGCTGGAGTGTAATTCCCAGCTGGAGCCCTGTCTGTACCAGCTCTGATGGAACCAGTGCACTGACAGATGCAGGGTAGCCCGGGCGGCACAGCCTAGCTGCCGTGAGTGCGCACCTAGGGCGTCAGCCCAGGACTGTGCTCCGAGCGGTTACCCCATCTCACCGCCCCGCTGCTCTGCTTTTCGCGTGCTAGCTTGATGCAAGCTCGTGTGGGTACGTCTGTCACAACTGGAAATTCTCCCTCTGAATCTGCCCCGACCCGGTGTGGCTTTCAGCACTTCCCTGGCTGAGCCTCATTTCCCTGGCCTGTAAAAGGGGCTTAATAAGACTAATGCACCTTTGTAAAGTGCTGCGAGGTCCCGGATGAAAGCACCGCCCCGTCGCTGCAATGGCTGCTCACACCTGTATCAGTGAAACAATGTACTAATCAGCAAATTACTGATATTAACCCCCCCACCCCCCACCCGCCCCTCTGACCTATTTATAAATATTACAAAGGCCCCAGCACCGTGCCTGGCGCTGTACAAGAAGCAAGAGGAGGAGGATCCCTGCCGGGAGGGGTTTACGATCCAGGCTGTTCCCTAGTCCCATATCGGTTGGTCTCATCTTTTGATCTAGGAGCCTCGTGCCTCGCTGGAGGCTGGCGTGGCCGGACCGTCGGCAGTGCCGGGGCTGGAGGCGTCCGCGTTGCTGCAGCCGAGGCACGTGAAGCCCCAGAACGGAGCGCGAAAGCCGCCTACGTGGGTCGTCGCTCCTGGGGGCCGAGGTGGGGAGGAGAAACTTTCTGCCCAGCTGTAGCAAGCGGAGTTGGCGGGGGGAGGGGGCCTCGTGCTCTGTTCCGGGCGTCTGCATGGAGCCAGGATCTCCACCATCACTTACCGCTCCTGGGGAGTCCCCCTCCTCCCGTGCACAGCGGGATGTGGTGGCTATTGTGGCTTGGAGTGAGGCCTGAGCAGGGAAAGGGCAGAAAACTCCTGCTCCGGTTTTCCATCCAAGGCCCCTGAATCGCTTGCTTTGCACCTGTGAGTTATTCACCCCTCTCTGTGCCCCCTTTGCTTGCCCGTCCGTGACATGGCTCACAAGGAAGACCACAGCTCCCATCCCTGTAACCCCCTTAGCTAACGTGGGCCTGCGTGGAAGGGACTTTTTCTAAGTGCTTTGCGACGGCTTTGCAGGTTTTCCCGGTAAGTGGAGGCTCCCCCGTGACGTGCTGCTGCTTCGGAGCCCCCCAATGGGAGTGCAGTGCCCAGGTCACTAGAGCTGCTGCTCGTGAGTCTTTAGAGCAGTGGTCCCCAACCTTTTTCGTTTGGTGGGCGCCAGACGACGAGCCACGGAGGACCGTGGCGGTGGACAAGCATCCGCCGAAATGCCGCTGACAAACGGCATCATCCAGAGGCGTTGCCGCCGAAATTCGGTGGCATTTCGGCGGATGCTCGTCCGCTGGCCAGTAGGCGAGTGCACTTAGACGCCCCGGCAGGCGCCATGGCACCCGCGGGCACCGCGTTGGGGACCCCTGCTTTAGAGCCATTCAGAACTGGGATGAAGCAAACTTCTCTGACCCTCCCATTCTCTGGAGTGAGTCACTTTGCCAGCGACAGACTCCCCACTGGTGCTGGGTCACCTACTCTCTCCTCCCACTATCTGTTCATGAGCCAATGACCTCCCTGTCCCCAACATTTTGTCAATCGCCTTTTCTTGGGGTGCTAAGTCTTTCCAACCAGAGCGTCCCTCCTTTGAATACGGAGGCCAAATTTCCAAGGACCCTTCTTTGCAAAACCTAGAGGTGGACCCCCGTGCGCCTACAGAATGGACGGTCATGAGAAAGGGGTAAATTCTCCACTAAGCTCTGTACAATGCTTGAAGCTTGTGCTAAGAGTTTCATACCACAGTCAGGGTGTGGACCCTACGTCCAGCTGAAAGACCATCTGAATTTGTTTGTAGGTAGAGTGGAAGGGGGGTTAATTATGTGGGGGTTTTTCCCCCCAAGCACGGGCAGGGAAGAGGCGTAAAATAATTTCAGTCACCAAACTCACTTATGCAGCTTAACTTATTATCCAAGGAGATAAGGCTGCCTGGTAACAGAACCTCTCTGCGGCAAAGGTGTGTGCTTCCGAAGCACGATCCGTCGCTTGTTAGGTTGTTAATAGCTGCGGTGCTTTGAGTCAGACTTGGCATGGGCCCAGAGCAAGCGCGAAATGAAAGGGAACGAGGAGACAGCAAGCAAAAGATACAGCGCGATTAAACGTTACAGTGGGCTCGGGAGCAGCTGCCTGTCCCGCCCTGCTGCAGAGTGTGTGTGCACGGTACCGGGTCATGCACGCTGCCTTCCTGGGGCTTAACCTTATTAGCAAAGGAACAAATGGGGTACAGCCTAAATTCCAGCCCCAGCTTTGGCTTTGTGTCCCTCCTGTAGGGCCTTCCATGCTAGACTTCTGCCCACTGTCATTATCCCCACATTGGAGAGTGGAAGCAACTTACCTGAGGTCACACAACACATCTGTCACCGAGCCAGGACTAGAACCCAGGGCCTCTGACTCTCAGCCTGATGGCTTATCCATGAAGGCCTGCTGCCTCTTCTTAAAGCACTCTCTTTAGCCTTCATCAGCTTTCCAGGCTCCTTATTCATAGGAATGATCCATTCCCCTCCTAGCTCTGGGCCTTGGACATTGACTGTGTAGGGCAGATAGTGACGTATTTGGTCCTGAGAAGGGTGAAAGATGGTAATGAGAGAGCAGCCCTGTGCTTAGCATCTCCTCCCTGGAGCTGCAGGCAGCCTGTTGTAATGCACTAACCAACAGCGTCTTGGTGCCCCTCTGATGGCCAGACAGCCTACAGAGATCAGAGTCTGCTGTCACTTCCAGACAGGGCGGACGAGAGGGGCGGGGAAGCCGGTACAAATTACCGGGGCCCGGCGGTCCGGAAGGGGGCCCGGCTTCCCCCACCTGTCGTCGGCCCTGTTTAGCTGGTCCGCCCTTGCTGGGGGGCCCGAAAAAATGTTTTTTCACTGGGGCCCAAACCCGCTCTCGGCGACCCTGACATACAGGCCTGGTTCTTGAGCCATTAATGCTTTTAAATCCAGAGGTCCCGGGTTCAGTCCTTGCAACTGACCCATCCCCGGGTATCCTTACACTGCGAAACACGCCAGCGCTGACCGTTCTGTCCATCCTCCTGAAGCAGCCGGTCTCCTGTGTGCTTCTGCAGTGAAATCTCCACTTCTATGATGGGCCGTGCGGGGGCCGTATAGTGCCCTTGAACCACACACAACACGTTTTGGTATTAGGAAGTTCAGCATGTACCATAATACAATCAGCATCTCCCTAAGCGTGCGAGTTGTCTCTGTCTCCTAGAGCAGAGGTCTATACTTAAAGTGCTTTGTTCTAATAGTTATTCAGAGGCCATAAATGGTGCTCTATCCCAGTTGTCTGAAGAGACACGACAGGCTATAACTCTCTACTGCCTCTGCATTTTTCTTAAGCAGTAAGAGTCCTCTGATTGCTCCTTCTGACGAAAATTGTCCCTTGATTTCCCAAGTTTCGTAATGACCTAGATGTGATTATGCTTCCTCTTAAATACTCGTGCAGGGATCTTGCATCGGGGAACGCTCTGAAATATTATCGTACTAATACAAATCAAAATGTGTGTATTTCTACCCTTCTGAGTTCTCTGGAGCCTGATTGTCTTCAGCTGCTGTTTCATCCCCCTGTGTTCTGCTGCCGAGCCCCGCGGCGACGCCAGGAGTTTGTCATGCCTGGTGTAATACCCTCTGTCACACACAAGGTTGGAGGTAGCGCTAGGCAGCAGGGTGCAGTGGAAGAGGATGGGTTGGGAGGGGGACAGATCTTAGAGGAGGATGAAGCCTTTTCTAAAAAACAGCAGATAATCACTGGCAACATAAATGACTTCATATTTTTTTGTTATAAAACGTTCCCTTCCTTAAAATACCAAGAAACACATTAGAGCATATTCCAGACAAAACCAGCCCACTGGTGTTTGGCAGTGAAAGCTATTTTTCAGTTTATAGGAGGGTGAAAGATGCCTCTTTAACTCATTATGTGCTGGGCTACATTCATGCCTGGTATAACTTGAGTAGCAACAATGGATGGTTTTGGCCCTTGGGGCCAGGCCCTCAGCTGGTGAAAATTGGTGTCCACTGACTTACAGTAGCGACAGGTCAGCCCCGTTCTCTGTGATAGCCTCGTGAACGGAAAGCAGGTTAGAAAGTTTGCCAGTGAGGAATCCGATTGATCTGGCTGGGAGCAGGCACTGAGCTTTTCCATCAATTTAAACATCCCAAGTGCCGGGATGACGAATGAAATGCAGATTCTGCCCAGAGTCATAGATTCGGTTGGGGAAACCATTTGCATTTGTAGAGAAGACCCAGTAGGGTTTAACTTTCTAATGTCTAGGATCCTTTTGTGTGACATTAATGAAAGACAAGGTGGGTGAGGTAATATCTGTTATTGGACCAACTCGTGTTGGTGAGAGAGACAAGCTTTCAAGCTTACACAGAGCTCTTCTTCAGGTCTCTCTCATAAGAACATAAGAACGGCCATACTGGGTCAGACCAAAGGTCCATCCAGCCCAGTATCCTGTCTACCGACAGTGGCCACTGCCAGGTGCCCCAGAGGGAGTGAACCTAGCAGGTAATGATCAAGTGATCTCTCTCCTGCCATCCATCTCCACCCTCTGACAAATAGAGGCTAGGGACACCATTCCTTACCCATCCTGGCTAGTAGCAATTAATGGACTTAACCTCCATGAATTTATCCAGTTCTCTTTTAAACGCTGTTATAGTCCCAACCTTTGCAACCTCCTCAGGCAAGGAGTTCCACAAGTTGACTGTGCGCTGTGTGAAGAAGAACTTCCTTTTATTTGTTTTAAACCTGCTGCCTATTAATTTCATTTGGTGACCCCTAGTTCTTCTTCTCGCCAACAGAAGTTGATCCTGGTGTAGAGGGTGGGCCTGGGTTCCCCTACAAGTCACTACTGGAGTGGCACACTAGGGATAGCCCATTTAGAGGCGGCTGGAAGCAGACGTTGATGTTACTGCGGAAGTGGGGAGAACTTTAATGTGACTTAGCCGGAGGGCTAAGCCATGAAGAGGAAAGAGCTGCAGCTCCTGGTGCATGAGAGGTCACGGAGTAAGTGAGGGGAATGACGGGCTGAGTAACCACAGGAAGTGGCATCAGACCAGGTGGCAGAGCTAGTTCCCCATATGAGCCACAAGGAGGCACCATTGAGCAGTTAGTAGAGGTGATCCCGTCACAATATCCCAAATTAAAAAAAAACAGTGAGGACCAAAGAAGTGCAAACATGGTTAAACAACAGAGCAAAAGAGGTGGTTAGACATCCTTTAAAAATTGAAAGTCAAATTCTACTGAGGAAAATAGAAAGGAACATGAACTCTGGCAGGTCAAAGGTAAGAGTATAACTAGGCAGGCCAAAAAAGACTTTGAAGAGCAACTAGCAAAAGACACAAAAACTAGCAGCAAACATTTTTTGTAAGTACATCAGAAGCAGGAAGCCTGCCGAATGATCAGTGGGGCCACTGGACAATCAAGGTGCTAAAGGAGCCCTCAAGGAAGATGAGACCATTGCGGAGAAGCTAGATGAATTCTTCGCATTGGTCTGTAGAGGATGTGAGGGAGATTCCCACGCCTGAGCCATTCTTTTTAGGTGATAAATCTGAGGAACTGTCTCAGATTCAGATGTCAGTGGAGGAGGTTTTGGAACAAATTGATAAATGAAGCATTAGTAAGTCACCAGGACCTGATGGTTGTCACTCAAAAGTTCTGAAGTAACTCAAATATGAAATTACAGAACTACTAACTGTGTTAGCCTCTGTACAGACGACTGGAGGATAGCTAATGTAACGATTTTTTAAAAAGGCTGCAGAGGCGATCCTGGCGATTACAGGCTGGTAAGCCTAACTTCGGTACCAGGGGAAATGGTTGAAACTATAGTAAAGAACAGAATTGTGAGACACATAGATGAACATGATATGTTGGGGAAGAGTCAACATGGCTTTTGTAAAGGGAAATCATGCCTCACCAATCTATTACAATTGTTTGGGGGAGGGGGAGCAACAAACATGTGGACTAGGTGATCCAGTTTACATAGTGTACTTGGACTTTCAGAAAGCCTCAACCTATTCATCAATGATCTGGAAAAAATGATCTTATGTGAACAGTGAGGAGGCAGAGTTTGCAGATGATACAAAATAACTCACGATAGCTAAGTTCAAAACAGACTGTGAAGAGTTACAAAGGAATCTTGTAAAACTGGGTGACTGGGTAACAAAATGGCAGATGAAATTAAATATTGATCCATGAAAAGTAATGAACATTGGAAAACATCATCCCAACTATTCACACAAAATGCTGGGGTCTAAATTAGCTGGTGTCACTCAGGAAAGAAAGCTTGGAGTCATCCTGGACAGTTTTCTGAAAACATCAGCTTCATGAGCAGCAGCAGTCAAAAAAGCAAACAGAATGTTAAGAACCATTAGGAAAGGGATACATAATAAGACAGAAAAGATCATCATGCCACTGTATAAATCCATGGTACGCCCACACCCTGAATACTGCCTGTGGTTCTCGTTGCCCCATCTAAAAAAAGATAGATTTGAATTGGAAAAGGTACAGAGAAGGGCAACAAAAATGCTTATGGCTATGGAACAGCTTCCATATGAGGAGAGATTAAAAAGACTGGGACTGTTCAGGTTAGAAAAGAGATGACTAAGGGGAGAGAGATGATCGAGGTCTCTCAAATCATGAGTGGTGTGGAGAAAGTGAATAAGGAAGTGATACTTACCTCTTCCCATAACACAAGAACCAGGGGTCACCCAATGAAATTAACAGGTAACAGATTTAAAACAAACAAAAGGGAGTACTTCTTCACACAACACACGGTCAACCCGTGGAACTAGTTGTCAGGGGATGCTGTGAAGGCCAAAATTATAGCTGGATTAACAAAAGACTCCGATAAATTCATGAAGGATAGGTCCATCGATGGCTATTAGCCAAGATGGTCAGGGACTCAACTCTATGCTCTGGGTGTCCCTAAACCTCAGACTTCCAAAAGCTGGGAGTGGACAACAGGGGATGATGGATCTGTCGGACGACAGGATACTGGGCTGGATGGACCATTGGTCTGACCCAGTATGTCCATTCTTATGTTCTTATGATGATAACCAGCTCCACTTGGCTCAAGCCCAACAGATGCTCCATGACTCACTGTTTTTTAGTCTAATCATTTTGGGAAGCAAAGGTTGTTGGAGGAAAAAAGCTATTTTCAATGTCACTTTTCCAAGGCTAGGTCAGGAGGCGAATTGAGGGGGGAAATGCAACACATTGCACTGATGCCAGCCATATTATTCCCATGGAATTATTTTTCATTCTACCAGTTTGATTTCACCGAAGCTTTTGGGGTGAAATCTAAATGGGGCAAAAGAGAAAATGGCCTAACCTGCATTTGCAAATGGGCGCAATGTTTGCGTTATGGATGTTGTACTGAAGCGTGACATGGGAAGACTAGAGAACAGAGGGAGTCCGCCATGGAGTGGGGCAGGAGGCAGGAAATAAGCATTAGGCGGGTGGACTGAACTAACTCAGCAGCTGTACAACAAAGAACCAGTATGTCTAGGCTATAGGGGTAAAGGAGACTAGATTTCAGTTTTAAGCTTCAAAGACACCGAGCAGTACTAATGAGTAGTGGAGGGGAAGAAAAGTACCTTGATGGTTCCTTCTGAATCCTAGTAGCAACACTTGGAGCCCCATCCTGCATCTGGGTCTGTCTGAGTTCAGTGGGGCTGCATATAGATTCATAGATTCTAGGACTGGAAGGGACCTCGAGAGGTCATCGAATCCAGTCCCCTGCCCGCATGGCAGGTCCAAATACTGTCTAGACCATCCCTGATAGACATTTATCTAACCTACTCTTAAATATCTCCAGAGATGGAGATTCCACAACCTCCCTAGGCAATTTATTCCAGTGTTTAACCACCCTGACAGTTAGGAACTTTTTCCTAATGTCCAACCTAGACCTCCCTTGCTGCAGTTTAAGCCCATTGCTTCTTGTTCTATCCTCAGAGGCTAAGGTGAACAAGTTTTCTCCCTCCTCCTTATGACACCCTTTTAGATACCTGAAAACTGCTATCATGTCCCCTCTCAGTCTTCTCTTTTCCAAACTAAACAAACCCAGTTCTTTCAGCCTTCCTTCATAGGTCATGTTCTCAAGACCTTTAATCATTCTTGTTGCTCTTCTCTGGACCCTTTCCAATTTCTCCACATCTTTCTTGAAATGCGGTGCCCAGAACTGGACGCAATACTCCAGCTGAGGCCTAACCAGAGCAGAGTAGAGCGGAAGAATGACTTCTCGTGTCTTGCTCACAACACACCTGTTAATACATCCCAGAATCATGTTTGCTTTTTTTGCAACAGCATCACACTGTTGACTCATATTTAGCTTGTGGTCCACTATAACCCCTAGATCCCTTTCTGCCGTACTCCTTCCTAGACAATCTCTTCCCATTCTATATGTGTGAAACTGATTTTTTCTTCCTAAGTGGAGCACTTTGCATTTGTCTTTGTTAAAGATATGGGCGAATGGATGCGGATGTTTGCATCCAATTGCAGGATCAGGGCCATAGATGGTCTAATTATGGGTCATGTGTATAAATCAACTTTGTAAATTTCTCCGTTCAGTGACGAGGGTGATGATGTTTTTATAAACTCAATAGTCTTTTTTTGTTTTTTCATTAACAATGCTAGTAAAAGGCGGGGGGGGGCGGGGGGAGGGAATAGACTTGTGTCTGGACTGGTAAAATTACCTACAGTTTGACAAGGGTGATATTAGTTCCTAACTCTTGCTGTATTTGTAGGCTATGTAATGAGTTTATTTGAGAACAGGTCTTGTGCAGCATGTAGGGATGTATCTCATTCTAAATAGTAAACGATTAAACAAACAAAGAAGGCCTAACATGCTCTTTCGTAGTTTTGGCTTTGGAATCTCGTGTGCAATTAATCAGTGAATTTAATTTTCATTCTAAAAATGAATAAAACTTTCTCTTGTCTTTCAGATAGCTGCCCAAGAGCTGTCAGATAACAGAGTGATCACTCTGAGCATGGCTGGCAGAAAACTGGATAAAAAGGTGTGTGGGTGTTTTATTCTCAACATGCAAACATTAAACCTCTTTATCAGCTATGGGATCCTGAAAACCATTACTTGTAAAGGTATCAGTGACTCATGAGAACCTAATGGATAGAGCATTGGACTGGGACTCAATCATGTGGTCCTATTCCATCTCTAGCATTGGCCTGCTGGGTACCGGGGCAAGGCATTTTGTCTCTCCATGCCTCAGTTTCCCCATCTGTAAAATGGGGATACAGATTTCCTTTGTAAATTGCTTTGAGATCCGTTGATGAAAAGGGCTGCAGTGGAGTGGAGCTGGGATCCTGGGATCAGTCCAGGGACTGGACTAGATGACCTCTCGAGCTCCCTTCCAGTCCTATGATTCGCTCATGTGTTGTTGCTGCTGCCGCTTTCCTTCCTCTTTCCACCAGCTTTGTTGAGTGTTTTGTCTTTCAAGGATATTAAGCAACAAACTTGTTTTCACTAACCATTCAAGGTCAGACTCTGATCCCTTTACTCACTGAGTAGTGCCTTACGCCACAAGTAATGCCATTGATGGGAAGTGGACTGCTCATGGATTAAATTGTGGGTATTGGCTGTAACTAACAGTGTCAATATGGTTCCCTATGCCCGGTGTGAGTGCGCCTATAAATAATCTCTCTGCATACATAGAGAGTGTGTGTCTATAAACCGGCAGGAAACAAGCAGCTCTTTATCGGGGAGGTATCTAAAGACAGAGTGAAAGTTAACAGCAAACAGCATTGGCTGGAGCAGAATCAGCATGTCTCTGATTATTACATGATCTGTCTGTCAAAGCTGATGTGGTTTGCTCTAGAGAAACCATAAAGGGTTTGCTCCGTTCGCTCCTTATTGCTGCGTATATCTTTTCATTCCGGGACGTTTGTGCATTTTTAAAAATTTTTTAACGCTTCAGATGTTTTTCTAAACCTGAACTCAGCTACGTGGTTTTCCGTTGCATGCGGGATGCATATTCTCTATAGAACCCACTCAGCATGTTGCTGTTAGGACTGTGAATGTGAGATCGCACATGGAAAAACTGTAAACTTGGGCAGTTTTTCTACTGGAACAATTTACCGTAAAATGTGGGCCAAATGGGAAACGTGTTGGCCATAGGCATTTAGGATGTTGCAGGGTCCATCTGTACTTGGTTAATGTGTTTGCATTTGTTGAATTTATGCATTTCTCTGGGCTTCTGGGTAAAATAGTTTGGCTGCAAGAGTTTAATGTAGCACTTCTTAAATATACCTCTGCCTTGTAAGTCTTCAGGGTTGCACGGAATTTTAGCTTCACGGTTCCCAATAAAGTTCGTGAGCTCTTTCATAAAGACAGACCCTCTCCCTGTGCTTTTGAAAATGTGGGGCTTGGAGACCTTCTTCCGATAGCCAGTGTTACTCTTTGTGTGAGTGGTGTCTCTAACAATGTAAGGGCTTGTCTACACTTACAGCACTGTAGCCCTTAATGAAGACACTACCTATGCCAACAGGAGAGCTTCTCCCATCAGCGTAGGTACTCCTCCTCCTGTACTAGGGTCTGGTCTAAACAGAGTTGTTGAACTGAAGGTGGGATTTTAAACCAGTTTAAATAAAGGGATGCAGCGTGGTGTGTGGACACTCTTACACTGATTTACACCTGTCTATTGTCAGTTTAGCCGCCTCCTGTTAAATGTACAGGGACAACCTAAATTGCTGGAAATTTGAAAGTGCAACAAATGTGTCCACACTTCTGAAGACAAGTCCTAAGAGTTTAGGGTGTGTGTTTCAAGAGGGCTTTGCTGTAACACTGCACCCATCACATCAGTGGAGTTTTATCATTGACTTCAAATAGGAGCAGCGTCAGACTAACGCTGAGAGCTTTTGAAAACCACACCCTTAATACTTACAATGTGCAGGTCAAAATAAATACGAGACCAGTCTCTTTTATAACAATACTCCCATTCTAAGTGCTTATTACTAATCCTATCAGTTAAACTTGTAAAACTTGCTAGGGGATGTTTAATACCCATGTATTGTCACTTTAATTCTGTGTTATATTCTTCCCTGCCTTGGCAGAAGACAACTAGGACTATGAAGTCCTCTAACTTGTAGTGAAGAGTGTCATTTTCCTTTTGCAGGGTGTCCCATGCCTGAGCATCGTACAGTTGAATGGAAATAATTGTATAACCCATGTTGTATTTTCCCACAGGACCTGTTTGGAAAGTCCGATCCATTTCTAGAGTTTTATAAACCAGGCGACGATGGGAAATGGATGCTAGTCCACAGAACGGAGGTGAGTGGGACTAGTATTTGAGGTTTTAGGTTAGCCACTTGGTACTTTTTTGTCCTTAACCTTTTTTCTGATAGTATCACTGATCAGAGGTGAGCGGACAGGTGGACCTTGTTGTAAATCCATTTCTTTGCCTACCCATGTCCAGCTGAAACTGTTTGACTTGGAAAGTGGGAGAGTTGGTGGTGGTCAGAGTTGCAGCAAATAAGCTAAACAAATAATTGAGGTTTTTAAGAGCAGGTTAGACAATGACCTGTCAGGGATGGTCTAGATAATATTTAGTCCTGCCATGAGTGCAGGGGACTGGATTAGATGACCTCTCAAAGTCCCTTCCAGTCCTGCGATTCTATGATTCTATAATCAATGTATTTTTAGGGCTTCTGAGGTTTGGGGGTGGAGGTTATTTTTAGCAATTTTTTACTTCTGTGCAAAGATTGGGTTTCCTTCAGGGCTTTCTCTTTGTATGGACTGTAACTGGTAATATGTACTGTACATTACTCATTACAATAGTTTTTACTGTAATGAATAATCTCTTTGTAATGATCCCTAGCATGCTTTAATTTAATGTAATACTGTTTCAAACCGTACTATGTTAAAGTGCACTAGTGAACGCTGACTGCGCACCAGCAGGGTCTGCACAGTCCAATTAATGCACAACATGTTGGTGCATTTTAGAAATCACACCCCTGTAGTCCACATTACTGCTTCATGTGGACAGGCCCTTAGATACAAGTCACAATTTCCAGGGTTTTCTCAATGTTCATTGGATATACAGATTTCATTTGTTTTTATGGGGAGGGGGCTTCGTTGGTATTTATCAGTTAGGGCTAGTCTACACTTACCCGGTAGTTCGACGGCTGCGGATCGAAGTTCCGAGTTCGATTTATCGCGTCTGGTGTGGACGCGATAAATCGAACCAGGAAGTGATCCCCGTCGACTGCGGTACTCCAGCTCGGCGAGAGGAGTACCGCGAAGTCGACGGGGGAGCCTGCCTGCCGCGTGTGGACCGCGGTAAGTTCGAAGTAAGGTATGTCGAATTCAGCTACGTTATTCACGTAGCTGAATTTGCGTACCTTACTTCGACTTGGGGGGTAAGTGTAGACCAGGCCTTAAAACTGAACATCAGAAACCCTAATTATGTAAGTGTTGTAGCTATGCACAGCACTTTGCAGAGAAGAGATTCCACCTGGCCCAAAGAGCCTGTGACTTGAATTCCACCCAACCAAGCACAGGGTAACAATATACAGATAGGAGAGTGTGGAGGCCTGATTAGAGAGGAGACCAACTTAGGCTTCATGTAAGAAGTGTGTCTTAAGGAGGTGGAGAGGACGCACGGCAGTCAGGGCAGTCTGAATGAATCCAAGCGAGGGCGGGGAAGAAGGAAGGACCGGTAAAGTGAATGGATTGGGAGGGGACGGTGGAGTAGGACTGCAGGAGAGCAGAGCTGGAAGAGGGGTCAAGAGTGTAGAGCCATGGAGAAGAGGGGGTTGAACCTGAGGTAAAAACGAAGAGCCCAGGCAAGGACTCAAGGAGGGATGATGTAGCTGGAGCAGCAAAAGCAGGAGAAACAGCAGGATTTTGGATAAACTGGAGAGGGGCAAAGCAGGCTGGTCACGTTGATCCTGGTGAGAGGTGACCAAGACAGAACAAGGGTTGCAATAGTAGGTAAGGGACCCATTTAATTTAGCATTAAAACGTGCTAATTGAGGAGGCATTGGGTCAGCTCCTCAACTGGCATGAAAGAGCACAGCTCTGTGGGCTTCAGTGGAGCGACACCACTGCACACCCGCTTAGCATCTGGCCCATTGTCTCGAGTCGAGAGCCTCTGTCTGATCCTGGGCAATTCACTCCCCTGTCTGTGCCTCGGTTTCCCCATGTGTAAAATGGGGATCATGCTTCCTTGCCTTCAAGCAGCCTCAGGACGTGCTTGGAAGTCATCAACTTGTGTTTAAACAAACAAAAAAAAAAAGGCACTGTACAAGTACAAAATGCTTTGGGCTAAGTCCTCAGCTGGTGTAAATCGGCAGAGTTTGAATAACTTCAGGGGAGTGACGCTGACCTTACACCATCTGTCACAGCTGGGAATGTTTCCTGTTCGTTTACGGAAAGGTTATCTTTGGTTGTACCGGCTCTGGGGGAGGGGTGGGGTTTTTGCATGTAAAGGACAAGCAGCAGCAAGGCTGCGGGAGGAGAGCGTGTGTTTGTACGTTACCCTGCGTGCACCAAACGTGGCTGCAGACCCTCTGTGGGCTGGAACCTAATGAGAGGGCCACAGATGAAAGCTCTGGCTGGCTCCTAGGCGTGGGGAATTGAGGCTGTTTTCCCAGCCCGCGTGCACCTGTACGCTACAGCTGTGCTGAAGCTCTGTCCTCACTGACAAATGACGCTGAGAGGTTGTTTGCGGAGGTGCCATAGCCCTTCCTCTCAGCTTCACTGTTCAGCACCGTGGGGTGGTTGCAAGAGTCAGGTGAGAGAGACACAAGAATCTTCTCGTTTGAAAGTTAGACTTAATGCGTGCTTTCCCCACCCCCAAAGCTCATTTCAAAGGGAATGGCTGCTGTTTACACATGGCTCTTGCCACTTAGCAAAGAAGGGAAGTGGGGCAGTTAACTGACAGCTTCACTGTGAAGATAGTCCCGAAAGACGGGACTGGACACAATTTCTTTCAGCTCTCGAGGATTGAATTGAGGAGCTGTTATCACAGGTTAGTTCTTTCAGGCTTTCTGTCCTTGTGTTCCTGGTGGGGAAATGGTCGGGGACGCCCTGATTCAGCAAAGCATTTAAGTAGGTGCTTACGCCTCATTGAGTTCAATGGGGGAATTGAGTGGCATAGTGTGACATGCCAGGGTACAGTCCAGACTAATCCCCACAACCGTGGGTGCCTTACAATGCCTTGCTGAAGTAGCTCCCACCTGGGCCACTCACAAACAGCCTTCCAGCATAGAAACCCAACCCTGAGTGTTTGTGTGACTGCAGCCTGCCAGCCACGCTTGGGTTACACTCTGGCTCTCACCAGCCTTGGTTATATGGCAGGGTGACCCCTACACACCCCCAGTCTTAGATTTTCCCCCAGAGATGTATGTCCTGTACTGCCCAACCCCCTCCTGGACAATACAAGTTATATTAAGTCCTTAAGTTCTATATTCCTTTAAGAGAATAATATGCACACAATTTGTCAGCCTCAGTGGAGTTTCCCAGACACTTCAATTTAAACACACTGTATTGGATAAAACAATAAAACAAGTTTATCAGCTACAAAGAACCAAATTTTAAGTGAGTACAAGTAATGAGGCATAAAAGTATGAAATGGTTTCAAGAATAATAAAGATAAGACGTTTACTAATACCTAACTTAACAAACTATATCAGATTCAAGCAAAGTTTCTTACCACATGCTTCCGGCAGTCTTACTGACCAAACCCTGTCACTCAGGACCCCTTCCCCCAGAGTCCAGCGAAGCTTCCTTTGTTGCTTCAGGTCCCGTGAATGCGATGGGCCGGGAAAGAAAGAGGGCTGCGTTGGGGTGTTTGTCCCTCCTTTTTCTAGTTTCAATCCCTCTCTTGAAAAACATTTCCAGCTGGGCACCGGGAGACAAAGAGTCTATGTGGAAGGATGTTCCCTGCTGCCTTTTTTCCCCTCACCCGTTCGAGCTTTCTTTGTGTCCCTTCCTGCTTGATGGCTCTGTTTACTGCTTAAGTGCAAATTAAGTAGAGCACATGTTCCTTTGTTTAGGACAGAGCTGTTTGCCAGTCAGTTTGGGCACGGCTGTGGGGTTTGGCACATGTGTTAAGATCACCACAGTATAACTTCACGTACAGTGTTGCCACACATATGTTGTCAGGACGATACTGACCAGCAAATTATGAGTTTTCAAATGATACCTCACAAGGCATACCTTGTACAAAAATGATTACAATAGCCGGCAAGATGTGAACACAGGGTTACATTCTGCCACACACAGCCACTGCGGTATAAAATAGCTACCTGTGTGGATGCCCTGTTTGTCATGAACTATGGGCTGGAGTTCCTTCAGTTGATCCTGAGGCTAGCTGGCTCAGTCCTCGGGCCAGTAAATGAGCCCAGCTGGGCTGCAGCAGCATCACCTCATTGGCCGGGCTGCCTGATTGGCTTCAAGGTGCCCACCGGTCTGCCTTGGAGTTCAGCAGTCGCAGCAGGTCACTGGCTGCTCTACACTTCCGCCCACAGCCGTGATTGCTCCTGCTCCAGCCTTGTTCTCCCAGTCTTGTGCCTGCCCTGCTCCAGTCCACACCAGCCCTGCTCAGTTCCTGACTCTGGCCCTGACCCTGGGCTCTGACTCTCCTGGTGCCTGGCCATGCTGTGATCCGTGACACTATTTCAGAATAATTATTGCTAGAATAGTGTGTCTGCACAGGAAGCTATTCTGTAATGGCTCATTCTGCAATAGCTTTGCCTATATTTGGCCTGTATGTGTAGGGGCTTTGAAAATTTATTTGAAAACTTAGTATATTGATCCCCAATGTGGAAAGAGCATATTATAACCATTCTTAACCATCTAAGTAATTCAGTTGTCCCTACACTACATCACACAGCTCCTCAAAACTTAATAATGACAGTGGGAATAGAATTCAGATCCCACAAAAGCACCCTGCCATTTGAGCTAAAGGGGAATCTCCACTATTTTCTGTATATGGCCTATGACACACAGTTGTGCTGTCCTAATTCCAATAATTCTAATTCCGATGCTGCAGACATACACTAGCCAGTTTGTTGAAATATTGTGTATTTGGGTGTAATGGGTCACTTTTTTGTATGATTCCATAATATCAAATGCATAATTAAGAGGACAAAATGGACTAGTCTGAAAAGCATTAATTATTCTAGGCTATCATTCACTTTTCAGAACTTGGGTTCACAACTTTTATATTCTTCTTCTTCTGGGGGGTGGGAATCTAGTTAATATTCTAGATTTATTGCTAGCAAAAGGGGAGGGAAATACTGTTTATAGGGAAAATACATGGTATGAGTGAGGAAAAGGTGGAAGTATCTGAAACAGACCTTGTTCCATACTTTTACTCTGTGATTTGTGCTGGTCTTTTGAGAGCTGTTTGGATTTTTTTTTTTAATTAAAAAAGGAATGCAAACATTTTCCATTTTTTTGACCACTTGTAGTCATCCCCTTACCTTGACTTCAACCAGAGCAGCAGATACTTGGTGCTTCTCAAAAATGTCTCAAGTTGGGCACTCAAAATCAGAGGCTGCGTTTGAAAATGTTGGCCAAGGCACTTAAACTCAAGGGCAGAATAATCAGTACGGATCCCGTGACTGCTTAAGCCCAGGGTAAACAGAGAATTTCAAACCCAGGACCGTCAATTCAGACCTAAGATGAATTGAAAAATAGAGCTGGTTGGGAATTTTGGAACAATTTTCTGACACAATGCACCTCTCTTACAAAACTGAAATTTTCCATGGGAAAACTTGATTTCCGTTTGCTGGCTCCCGTTTTAGTGAGTCCCATTTGACTCGTTGTTGGCCACGTGGCAGTGTCTGTTCATTATCTGCTGCAGACTTCATTGGGAAACCTGAGACTAAATAAATACATGGGTTGCGAAGCATAATGCCGTACATTGCAGCGGAATCTATTGAAGCTTTATTTTCTTTAAGTGGCTAGGGGGAAAAAATTCTGCACATTTAGAGAGGCTTAAATAACGTCCCACTTAACAGCCTTGAAAATAAACTGCTGCTCTCAAAGGAATTCCAAATGACAGAAACATCTAGATTCCTTTTTTGGGCGGAGGGGGGGGGTACCAGAAATAAAGCGATTGCCGGTTCCTTTGGGCTGCAGCTTTTGGTATGTTCCTGGCTATTAGTCTGAGCCCATTGCTGTTCAGTAACAGAGGTGTCTGAGGTGGTAGGATAATGCTGTCGTTAGTATGTTTTAAAATAAGGTGTGAATCTCCAGGTGGGTGCCATGTGGTGAAATAAGCATTGATCCTTTCATAGACACCCACCTCAAGGACCTGGCGTCTGGCAGCATATGGGCACCATACAGTGTGTATTCTTAATGTGCGTGGGTTCCCCCCTGGTCTTTCCAACCTGATGTAGCAGGTGTTTACAAATCCTTCATTAAACTGTGCTCTTAATGTCAGGTTTTTTTCCTGTTCCCTAACGAGGGACTGTCTGCATCACCCATCGCTGCAAAATAAAAGCCAGTCCTTGGTTCCTGTCGCTAGTTGCTGACAAAGCTCACCCTATCCTGCAGGAGCAATGCTAATCCTGATTGTAACTAAACCGAAATGCTCTGGTTGCAGTAGAAGCCACTTGATGGCTTTGGAGAAAGCAAAACTTCCATGTATAAATAGGCAATTACCTACCACATGTATTTAGCATCGGGGGTAGCCGTGTTAGTCTGTATCCACAAAAACAACAAGGAGTCCGGTGGCACCTTAAAGACTAACAATGTATTTAGCGTTTAGTTTTAGACTAACAATGTATTTAGCGTTCACCTTTCTGCATGGCCGAAAACCTGCTGTGCGTGTGTCCTTAAGGAGTGGAAGGTGTATTAAATGAGAGAAACACATGGAAAAATACAATCTCAGGGCACGTCTTCATTACCCGCCGATTCGGCGGGTAGCAATCAATCTATTGGGGATCGATTTATCGCGTCTAGTGAAGACGCGATAAAATCGATCCCCGATGGCTCTGCCGTCGACTCCGGAAATCCACCGCGGCAAGAGGCGGAAGCGGAGTCGACGGCGGCGCGGCAGCGGTCGACTCGCCGCCATCCTCACAGCCAGGTAAGTCGACCTAAAATACGCAACTTCAGCTACGCTATTCACGTAGCTGAAGTTGCGTATCTTAGGTCGACCCCCCCTGTAGTGTAGATCTAGCCTCAGTCTTCTCTGCTAGCTTTTCAAAGGCGAGGCTGAAGGCAAGTTTTCTTTGCTTATGAACCCTGCTGTTTAGTGTGTGTTACGCTTCACAGCGATTGGTGGTTCTTGAGGGTAGGACAAGAAGTAATCAGCGTAGTTTGCAGCAAGGGCGATTTAGGTTGGGTATTTAAAACTTTTTAACCCTAGGGACAGTTAAGCACTGGGACAGGTTACCAAGGGAGGTTGTGGAATCCCCATCTTCGGACGTTTTTAAGAACAGGTTGGATAAACACCTGTCCGGGATGGTCTAGGTTTACTTGTTCCTGCCTCAGCGCAGGGGGCTGGACTAGATAACCTCCTCCCTACACTGCTATGATTCACCCCTCAGTGCTTGTTCTATACGAGTGTCCTACGGCTCCGAGTTGGTTCTTTAGCTCCTGCTCTTAACTCTGGAAGTCCCAGCGTCAACCATGGGGGAGGACTAAGATGCTAGACCAGAGGTGGGCAAACTACGGCCCGTGGCCACGTCTGGCCTGCGGGACTGTCCTGCCCGGCCCCTGAGCTCCCGGCCGGGGAGGCTAGCCCCCGCCCCCTCTCCTGCTGTCTTCTCTCCCCCCGCACCCACCGCGCAGCCTCAGCTTGCTGCGCTGCCCGCACTGTGGGCGGCGTGGCTGCGAACTCCTGCCGGACAGCGTGGCTGGCTCCGGCTGGTAAGGGGGTGGGGGGTGTGTGGGGGGTTGGATAAGGGGCAGGGAGTCCCGGGGGGCAGTCAGGGGACAGGGAGCAGGGGGTGGTTGGATGGGGCGGAGGTTCGGATGGGGGGCAGTCAGAGGACGTGGAACAGGGGGGTTGGATAGGCGTGGGAGTCCCGGGGGGCCTGTCGGGGGTCGGGGGGGTGGATAGGGGTTGGGGCAGTCGGGACAGGGAGCGGGGGCGGGGTTGGATGGGGGTGGGGTCCCGGGGGGCGGTTAGGGGCAGGGGTCCAGGGAGGGGGCGGTCAGGGAACAAGGAGCAGGGGGGTTGGATGGGTCGGGGATTCTGAGGGGGGCAGTCAGGGGGAAGTGGGAGGGGGCAGATGCCAGGCTGTTTGGGGAGGCACAGCCTTCCCTACCTAGCCCTCAATACAGTTTGGCAACGCCGATGTGGCCCTCGGGCCAAAAAGTTTGCCCACCCTTGTTCTAGACATTAGATCTGCCTGGGTTTAGACTTTGATGAAATGCTACAAAATTGTGTCCTGACCAACAGGAAAGGTTTCCAAGCAAGAAACTGCCATTTCTGAGACCACGTAAGCTGAATTTCAACAAAGGAGTGGCAATGTGGACCAGACCGATGGTTCAGTGCTCAGTGCCAGTGACAACCTCCATGACTGGGTGATGCTACTCCCATTTAACGCGGTGGAGCACCTCTGACTTCAGCAGAGCAATGCCAACCTTATGCCAGTTGTTATCTGTCGAAAGTTACTGAAAACATGTCTCCAGCCTGTACTTTGTGTTCAACGCTTCACTTCCACTGGCTCCTTCTAATCGAACCGTTTTCCTTCCTTCCCAAACTGCAGGTGATTAAGTACACGTTGGATCCCGTGTGGAAGCCGTTCACTGTGCCTTTAGTGTCGCTGTGTGATGGAGATATAGAAAAGCTGATCAAGGTAACTGTTAATATAGGGCTGGTCTCCACTTACCGGAGGAACGATGCGCAGTGATCGATTCACCGGGGTCGATTTAGCGGGTCTAATGAAGACCTGCTAAATCAACTGCCGATCACTCTCCCATCGACTTCGGTACTCCACTGGAACGAGAAGCATACGGTAAGTCGATGGGAGAGTTTCTCCCGTCAACCCAGCGCGGTGTAGACACCGCAATAAGTCAACCTAAGGTACGTCGACTCCAGCTACGTTATTAACTGGAGTCGACGTACTCCAGTTATTAACGTAGCTGGAGTTGCGTAACTTAGGTCGACTTAGCCCCGTAGTGTAGACCTGCCCATAGAGTGACCCTTATGTTGCTCTGCCTCCTTGTTGCATTATGGTACTCGGCCTCTGACAGTGTGGCGGATGGCGGGGACGGAAGGGCGAAGATGGCTTCAAGGCTGAAACTAACACAGATCCAGAACCGCTGAGGAGGAGTTCATATGCTACCAAGAAGCAAGGCCACATTTCTATGATAAATCCAGGGTGACCGGTCTCTTTTTCTCCTAAAGTCACATCAGCTGTCTGCAGCGGCTGAGCAAATGTTTCCTGGCAAACTGCAACAGAAATTCCAGCAGGTGGCCTCACCTTTGCTAGCCACATGGGTCATGAGCAGGCTTGGAGCCTTTAGAGCCGCCACACACACCTCTGCAAGTGGAGCTCATGGAGTAGCTGCTAGCAGGTAGTGGTAGGAGGTTGTGGTTCTTAGTGGAGCAGCATTAGCGGGGGATGAGAGGCTTTGCCAGGGGGTTTCACAGCGATTTGCTGGCAGCAGAGGGTGGTGAGGCTCTGGAGAGGAATGGGCTCCAGTGGGCCCAGACTCTTCTGCCCTCCAACCTATCCCAGTCCTGTCTCTTCACCGCCCCAATATCTCATCCCATTCCCGCTCTCAGTCCCAGTCTCCACTCCTTAGGCTTCTTATCCCAGGCCTAACTTGCCCCCTCCAGATTCCCATTCCCAGTTTCACCCCCTCCCCCCCAGCTCCCTGTCTGTTCTCTCTTCCCCCTGCCCATGTTCTCCTTCCCCAATGGCTCCCAACCTCCAGCCCCAGCTCCTTGTCACAGTCTCCTTGGCCAGCCAGTCCTAGTTCTCCCCGGGCATCCCAGCTCCTCATCAGGTGTCTCCCCTCCCCACTGATTCCCAATCTCTTTGCCCAGCCAGTCCTAGTCTTCCCATGGCTCCTTATCTAATCTCCGCTCCCCACTTCCTCCTGTGGCTCCCAGTCATCTCCTTTGTTTTCCTCCTAGTATCTTCATACCAATCTCCTTCCCCCAAGCTCTGTCTCCTGTCCCCTCTGCATTCAAATCAGGCAACTTAGAATCATAGATCATAGAATATCAGGGTTGGAAGGGACCTCAGGAGGTCATCTAGTCCAACCCCCTGCTCAAAGCAGGACCAATTCCCAACTAAATCATCCCAGCCGGGGCTTTGTCAAGCTGGGCCTTAAAAACCTCTAAGGAAGGAGACTCCACCACCTCCCCAGGTAACCCATTCCAGTGCTTCACCACCCTCCTAGTGAAATAGTGTTTCCTAATATCCAACCTAGACCTCCCCCACTGCAACTTGAGACCATTGCTTCTTGTTCTGTCATCTGCCACCACTGAGAACAGCCGAGCTCCATCCTCTTTGGAACCCCCCTTCAGGTAATTGAAAGCAGCTATCAAATCCCCCCTCATTCTTCTCTTTTGGAGACTAAACAATCCCAGTTCCCTCAGCCTCTCCTCATAAGTCATGTGCCCCAGACCCCTAATCATTTTTGTTGCCCTCCGCTGGACTCTTTCCAATATTTACACATCCTTCTTGTAGTGTGGGGCCCAAAACTGGACACACTACTCCAGATGAGGCCTCACCCATGTCGAATAAAGGGGAACGATCACGTCCCTCGATCTGCTGGCAATGCCCCTACTTATACAGCCCAAAATGCCGTTAGCCTTCTTGGCAACAAGAGCACACTGTTGACTCATATCCAGCTTCTCGTCCACTGTGACCCCTAGGTCCTTTTCTGCAGAACTGCTACCTAGCCATTCGGTCCCTAGTCTGTAGCAGTGCATAGGATTCTTCCGTCCTAAGTGCAGGACTCTGCACTTGTCCTTGTTGAACCTCATCAGGTTTTTTTTTGGCCCAATCCTCTAATTTGTCTAGGTCCCTCTGTATCCGATCCCTACCCTCCAGTGTATCTACCACGCCTCCCAGTTTAGTGTCATCTGCAAACTTGCTGAGAGTGCAGTCCACACCATCCTCCAGGTCATTAATAAAGATATTAAACAAAACCGGCCCCAGGACCAACCCTTGGGGCACTCCGCTTGAAACCGGCTGCCAACTAGACATGGAGCCATTGATCACTACCCGTTGAACTCGACGATCTAGCCAACTTTCTATCCACCTTACAGTCCATTCATCCAGCCCATACTTCTTTAACTTGGCAGCAAGAATACTGTGGGAGACTGTATCAAAAGCTTTGCTAAAGTCAAGGAATAACACATCCACTGCTTTCCCCTCATCCACTGAACCAGTTATCTCATCATAGAAGGCAATTAGGTTAGTCAGGCATGACTTGCCCTTGGTGAATCCATGCTGACTGTTCCTGATCACTTTCCTCTCCTCTAAGTGTTTCATAATTGATTCCTTGAGGACCTGCTCCATGATTTTTCCAGGAACTGAGGTGAGGCTGACTGGCCTGTAGTTCCCCGGATCCTCCTTCTTCCCTTTTTTAAAGATGGGCACTACATTGGCACTACATTAGCCTTTTTCCAGTCATCCAGGACCTCCCCTGATCGCCATGAGTTTTTAAAGATGATGGCCAATGGCTCTGCAATCACATCCGCCAACTCCTTTAGCACCCTCGGATGCTTCCTTCTCATTGTCTGGGCATCAGTGGGGGGGACATTGAGAGCACAGAAAAAACAGTTGGTCTCCTTGCTTTCAGTTCTGGAGCTCAGCCTAGAGCTGCAATTGCAGGGAAAGTCCTGCTCAGTCCCCAGGCTGGAGCATGCTCAGTGCATACAGAATCCTCAGGGAATTTAACTGGGAAGATCTAGCAAGTCTCTACTGAGCATGTGCAAAGTCTGATTTTTATTTTTTTTCAAGGGCTTATAACTTGGCCAACCTATAACTTGGCCGGGGCAGATTTTCACAGGGACAGCTAATGGCATTTCCCTGACACAAAAGCCACCCTCCTTGGTCAATTTCAAGCCCCTGGTCCAAAGCAAAGAAAAGGTCACCAAAATGTAACATAGGTAGAACACAGTATGTTCTCAAACCTTGTTTCTGGAAACTGTTGAACCATTTTGGCTGAAATTTTTCAGAGAAATTCAGCTTGAGGCAGACAGACACCTAGACTTAAAAGTTTCAGTCCCAGTGGTTAAAGTTTGGCAAAGTTGTCAGCAACTGGTATAGGGCTTTATAATGGGAAGTGTTGGGTGACCTTAATAACAAGTGACGCTACCAATCCTGCTGTAATAAAGAGCCTTTACAATCAGCACAAGGGGCGAGCGACCGTGTCAGACTGTTTCATTACCACACACTCAGGAGACACTTAGATCTAGAAAAGATGATGAGATGTTTCAATCAGTACTAAGTAGCAACTGCCTGTCATGCTTTTAAAAAATAGAATATTTTAACTATGACATCAGATAATGAGATGTCAGTGGTGGCAATGCATATAATGCCCTACTACAATTCAACACGTCATGAAATAATGTAAAATCAATACAAATGAAAATAAAAAGTGTGACAAAGTTTCTCCTCTACCTTGGTGGGTCCTGTGCTTATTGGCGGATTTGCTCGCTTCACAGATTCACCCTGTGGGTCAGGAAACAGTCCAGAGACCTTCCCCTCTGGTAGAAGCTATAGTCCAGGTCAATTCCTCCTGTGTTTGATCAGGAGTTGGGAGGTTTGGGGGGAACCCGGGCCCGCCCTCTACTCCGGGTTCCAGCCCAGGGCCCTGTGGACTGCAGCTGTCTATAGTTCCTCCTGTAACAGCTGCACCACACCTACAACTCCCTGGGCTACTTCCCCATGGCCTCCTCCCAACACCTTCTTTGTCCTCACCACCGGACCTTCCTCCTGATGTCTGATAACGCTTGTACCTCTCAGTCCTCCAGCAGTACACCTACTCACTCTCAGCTTCTTGCACTCCTCTTGCTCCCAGTTCCTCTCACACACACTTCCTCTCCTCTGGCTCCCCCTGGCTTGACTGGAGTGAGCCCTTTTATAGCATCAGAGGGGCCTTAATTAGAGTCAGGTGCTTAACTGCCTCACGTGACTCTTAGCAGGTTAATTGGAGTCAGGTGGTCTATTAGCCTGGAACAGCCCCTGCTCTGGTCACTCAGGGAACAGAAAACTACTTATCCAGTGGCCAGTATATCTCCCTTCTGCTACTCTGCTGTTCCCAACTGGTCTGGGTCTATCACATATCCCTCCCCCCTGCTCAACACCAAGGGGTTGGGCAGCTTGGGACGCCAGACAGTGCACACGTGATAAGCCATCGGCGTTGCCATGGCGACTCCCTGCTCTGTGCTGTATGCGGAACTGGAAAGGTTGGAGGGATAAGAACCACCTGGTTACCCTTGTGTTCTTTTCCTTGTTCTGTTGCATCCATTGAAGAGGGGCATGGTCGGTCACGAGGACAAATCAGCGCCCCAGCAGGTAGTAACGCAGCGTTTCCATGGACCATTTTACAGCGAGGCATTCTCTCTCTACCACTGCGTATTTTTGTTCCTTTCGGAAGGAGTTTCCTGCTGAGGTAGAGAATTGGGTGTTCCTCTTCCCCAGCCATCTGCGACAGGACAGCCCCTAGCCCCACCTCGGATGCATCTGTCTGAAGGATGAATTCCTTGGTGAAATCCGGGGCTATCAATACGGGGTTACTGCAGAGGGCAGTCCGTAGGTCTGCAAATGCCCTCCCTGCTGCATCGGACCATCTGACTGGATCCAGACCATGGGCCTTCACTAAGTCCGTTAGGGGACTTGCCCTTGTGGCAAAATGGGGAATGAAACGCCGGTAATACCCCACCACCCCTAGGAATGCTCGGACCTGCTTCTTACTACTTGGTCGTGGCCAATTTCGGATGGCCTCTAACTTGTTCAGTTGAGGTTTCACCAGACCTTTTCCTACCACGTAGCCAAGATATTTGGCCTCTGTGAACCCCACAGCACACTTAACAGGGTTTGCCGTAAGGCCAGCTCGCCGGAAGGTATCAAGGACCGCCCCCAAGTTCTTCAGGTGGGTTTCCCAGTCTGGGGTATGAATCACCACGTCATCCAAGTAGGCCGCAGCATAGCTGGCATGGGGGTGTAATAACCTGTCCAGGAGGCGCTGAAAGGTAGCTGGGGCCCCATGTAGTCCAAAAGGAAGGACCGTATACTGGAAAAGACCCTCTGGTGTAGAGAACGCCGTCTTCTCCTTTGCATCTTCAGCTAGGGGAATCTGCCAGTACCCCTTTGTCAAGTCTAGGGTCATTAAGTACCGGGCATTCCCCAGACGGTCTACTAATTCATCTATGCGGGGTATAGGGTAGGCATCAAACTGGGATATCTCATTTAGTCGCCGGAAGTCATTGCAGAACCTCGTGGTGCCATCAGGTTTGGGCACCAACACTATTGGGCTGGACCACTGACTGTGAGATTCTTCAATGATCCCCATCTCCAGCATTTTCCTGACTTCCGCTTTTATTTCCTCCCTTTTGGCTTCTGGCACCCGGTAGGGCCTCATTGTTACTCTGGCCCCAGGGTTCGTGACGATGTGATGATATGTCCCAGTTGTGCGACCCAGCTTTGTTGAGAATACATCTTGATATTGGGCGATCATCTCAGTTACCTCTTTCTTCTGGGCTGTCGTTAGATCGGGAGACACCCTCACCTGTCCAGGGTTTTTGTTCCCTGGATGTAGGTCTTCCCGAACCTCTGTGCACGCCTTTCAGGTATGCCAGGGTTTCAGAAGGTTGACATGATATATCTATTCTAGTTTTCAACGTCCCGGTTGTCGCACCTTGTAATTTACTTCCCCTACGGGTTCAACTATTTCGTAGGGCCCTTGCCACTGGGCCAACAGCTTACTTTCGGCCGTGGGTACCAGTACCATTACTCGGTCACCGGGCTGAAACTGACGAACCTTGGCTTGACGATTGTAGTAGGTTTGCTGGGCCTCTTGGGCCTTTTCTAGGTGCTCCCTCACTATGGGAGTGACCCGGGCTATCCGGTCCCTCATCTGTAGCACATGCTCTATTATGTTCTTCTCCTCACTGGGTTCCTCCTCCCAAATTTCCTTGGCTATGTGCAGGATGCCTCGGGGGTTGCGCCCATATAACAGCTCAAAGGGGGAGAATCCAGTTGAGGCCTGAGGTACCTCCCGGATAGCGAACATAAGGTAAGGTAGTAGGGTGTCCCAGTCCTTCCCGTCCCGACTAACCACCTTCCTTATCATATCCTTGAGGGTTCGGTTAAACCTTTCTACCATCCCATCAGTCTGCGGATGATAGACCAAAGTTCTCAGGGTATGTATTTGGAGCAGCGTACAGAGGTCCTTCATTAGCTTCAACATAAATGGGGTTCCTTGGTCTGTTAATATCTCCTTTGGTAGCCCCATTCGGGCAAAGATCCCCACCAACTCCTTAGCTATCGTTTTAGAGGCCGTGTTTCGCAGGGGGACGGCTTCTGGGTAGCGAGTAGCATAATCCAGAATGACAAGTATATATTGGTGGCCCCGGGCTGTCTTCTCCAGGGGTCCCACTAGGTCCATGGCTATTCGCTCGAAGGGGACCTCTATGATGGGAAGGGGTACTAAAGGTGCCCTCAAGTGGGGACGGGGACTGTGCAGCTGACACTCTGGGCAAGACGCACAGTACCTCCGCACTTCTTCATGTACTCCGGGCCAGAAGAACCGTCGTAGGACCCTGGCCAGGGTCTTCTCTACCCCCAAATGTCCCCCAAAAAGATGACTATGGGCAAGACTTAATACAGCATTCTGGTGTTTTTGAGGTACTAGGATCTGCTGTACCTTCTGCCCCTGTACTGGTGCAACCCGGTATAAGAGATCCTTCTTCATTATGAAGTAGGATCCTGGTCCCTGGGTTTTCCCTTCCACGGGGACCCCATCTATTTCAGTCACCTCCTTCCTAATGTTGTCGTACCTTGGGTCTTCTGCCTGGTCCCGTCCAAAATTTCCTCTCCCGGGGCTAATCTGTCCGAGATCTAGGGGGCCAGTCTCTGTTGCCTCTACTGGTTCAGAAGTGTTAGGGTGGGGGTCAGACTCGGGTGCTTCTCCCTCCTGGGTGGCCTCCTTTTCAGCTGCTCGGGTCCGCCTACCTATGAGAGCGACCCTCTGGCTTTGGGTCAGTATTCAGGTTCCCAAGGCCTTAGCTGCCCTCCTTTCCCTTTTTGTCTTTCTACCCTGTCTGGGAGTGGAGAACAAATCTGGGGATATTTCAGAGAAGACTGGGGGTTGACAGTCTACTGTGGATGCCTCACTAACTTCAGGGTTTCCCCCTTTCTCCAATCCCCTTACCGGGAGTAAGTCTCCAAACCCTGGGAAGTCCCTCCCTATGAGCACCGGGTATGGGAGTTTAGGGAATACACCTGCTGCTACCTCAGTAGTGTTCCCCTGAATCTCGATTTTTACTGGGATGGTGGGGTAATAACCAACTGTCCCATGGACACAGGTTATCCCCATATGCTTAGCCCACAGCAGCTGACTATGCTTCACGAGCTTCCCCGACACAAGCGTGATAGCACTCCCCGAATCAACCAGTGCTGTGGTCTCTACCCCATTTAGTTTCACTGGTCTGGTATACATATGTGGGGTTAGTGAGACCCCCACAAGGTGGATTAGGGAGCATGGGTCTGCCCAGTTCCCCAGGTTACACTGCATAGGCTCCTCAGCATTGGGACACTGTGCAGCTATGTGTCCCCACTCCCCGCAGTCATAACATCTGTATGGAGCCCTAGGCATTCCCAGGTCTCTTGGTTTGGGCAGTCTAACATCACAATCCTCTTCTCCCTCAGTGCTCCGACTCTTTGTGGCCTCTAGTGGGCCTTCAGCCCCTCTCTTTTTCCACCTGGGCCCTCTTGGTGGCCCAGTCACCCGAGCTTTGGGGCTTGGTGCTGCTAATTTAACCCGGGGTGCCTCTTCCTTAACTGGTTGGGTCAGCTCCCTCGCCGTCCTTCGCCTCTCTACCACTGCGACGACCTCGTCGTAGGTGCAGGGTTCGTTCTGGCTTACCCAGGCGTGAAGGTCTGGCGGTAGTCCCCTCATGTGTGGTCAATGACCAGAACGTCTAGTTTCTCTTCCGGACTCCGGGACTCTGTTTGCAACCACTTTCGTGCGAGATGGATGAGGTCATACAATTGGGACCGCGGGGTTTTGTTTTCCTGGTACCTCCACTCGTGATACCGCTGGGCCCGCACTGCAGTCGTTACCCCTGATCTGGCCAGGATCTCTGCTTTCAGCTGGAGGTAGTCTGCTGCAGCCTCTTCAGGCAGATCATAGTAGGCCTTCTGGGCCTCCCCACACAGGAATGGGGCAAGGATGCCAGACCACTGATCTCGAGGCCAGGCCTCCCGTAGGGCTGTCCTCTCAAAGGCCAGAAGGTATGCCTCTACATCATCCTCCCGCGTCATTTTCTGCAGCCAATGGCTGGCCCGTATGAGCCGCATCCCATCATGGCCGCGGTTCAGCTCTGTAAGGGTCTTTACCTGGCTTACCAGTTCTCGCAACATAGCTCGGTCTTGAGCAGCCTGGTCCATCAGCAGGCGATTAGTCTCTTGCTGCAGCCACACTGCCTCCTGTTGGGCAGCTGCCTGGATACGGGTAGCCTCCTGCTGGGCCGCCGTAGCTTGTATCAGTGCCCGCACTACGTCATCCATTGTGGTGAAAAAATAAATAAACCCTCTCCCTTTTTTTTTTTTTTTTTTTTAAATCACCCTCCTTCTTCCGCCACGCTGTGCACCCCAAATCCCACTCCTGACACCAGTTGTGACAAAGTTCCTCCTCTACCTTGGTGGGTCCTGCGCTTATTGGCAGATTTGCTCGCTTCACAGATTCACCCTGTGGGTCAGGAAACAGTCCAGAGACCTTCCCCTCTGGTAGAAGCTATAGTCCAGGTCAATTCCTCCTGTGTTTGATCAGGAGTTGGGAGGTATGGGAGGAACCCGGGCCCGCCCACTACTCCGGGTTCCAGCCCAGGGCCCTGTGGACTGCAGCTGTTTAGAGTGCCTCCTGGTACAGTTGCACGACACCTACAACTCCCTGGGCTACTTCCCCATGGCCTCCTCCCAACGCCTTCTTTGTCCTCACCACCGGACCTTCCTGATGTCTGATAACGCTTGTATTTCTCAGTCCTCCAGCAGTACGCCTACTCACTCTCAGCTTCTTGCACACCTCTTGCGCCCAGTTCCTCACACACACTTCCTCTCCTCTGGCTCCCCCTGGCTTGACTGGAGTGAGCCCTTTTATAGCATCAGAGGGGCCTTAATTAGAGTCAGGTGCTTAACTGCCTCACGTGACTCTTAGGTTAATTGGAGTCAGGTGGTCTATTAGTCTGGAGCAGCCCCTGCTCTGGTCACTCAGGGAACAGAAAACTACTTATCCAGTGGCCCGTATATCTCCCTTCTGCTACTCTGTTGTTCCCAACTGGTCTGAGTCTATCACAAAAGCTTTTACAACATTTCTGAAATGGAATTTTTGGAAATTTCAAGTCTGGAGCAGTGCTAGTGGACTGGTTGCTCGTGGTGGTGTCATCCTCACGTCATCGAAATCTGCTCTGAGTAGGTTAGACCACATGCTGATGGTTAAAGCGCTGTAGGCTGGCCTACACTAGCGCTCATTCTGTTCCTACCGCTGGTAGGAAATTTCTAGTAATAGGCCCAGCCCGGTGCTTAATTTGTAATGGCAGACGTGCTGGGGCTCAAGCAATTTTTTTACTTTCATAGCTGACCCAGCGAGTCCAGAGGGGTGCCGGGGCTACGAACCGCCAAGTCTGGAGGTGCCAGGGCTCAGCCCTGGCACAAATTAAGTACTGATCCCGGCCCCAGAGGAGGGAGCATCTAAAGTCATTCTCTGGAGATTCCTGCCTTCATGGTCAAGGCAGAGTTGTTGCTGACAGGATCCAAAGAGTCATGCTCTGCCCTCATTGGCTGGCAGAAAGGCTGTTTTGAGCCAGGGCCTTCGGGAGTCAGTGTCGGGGCAGTGGAGAAAGCAAGAGAAAGGATAAATCTGAAGGGTTGAGCAACATGTAAACGTGATTCATCTAACCACAAGCAAGACCCGCACCTCTGCTGTGCATGAGAATGACCGCTTCCCCTCCTCTTCCCCAGGTCATGTGTTACGATTACGACAGTGACGGGGGACACGACTTCATTGGGGAGTTCGAGACCACTGTAGCCAAGATGTGTGAAGCCCAAGATACCTTGCCGGTAAGTGCGGAAACACCGTCGGGTTTTAGAACAATGGTTTGGGGAGGAGGAACCCAGGGTCCCCTTGGCTAAGGGTTTCAAAAGTGGCTCTTACCATGAGTGACTTCATCCTTTAAAACAATGTTCAAGCACCCCCCTACTCTGAAAATCAGGCCCTTTTAAGGTGTCTGGGCACCCAAAATCACTAGTCATTTCTGAAAAGCTTGGCCACTGTTGGCTCCTCTTTGTCTAACATTCTCCTGTCCTTGTTTCTGAACCTGTTGCTGGTGGAAGTGCTCTTTGGGGGGAGGGATAGCTCAGTGGTTTGAGCATTGGCCTGCTAAACCCAGGGTTGTGAGTTCAATCCTTGAGGGGGCCATTTAGGGATCTGTGGCAAAAATCTGTCTGGAGATTGGTCCTGCTTTGAGCAGGGGACTGGACTAGATGACCTCCTGAGGTTCCTTCCAACCCTGATATTCTATGATTTGGCTAACTGGGGTGCTGCCACATGGGGTTGAGCTTTGTGTCCTGGACTGCCCTGGTGATGTGATGATGCTACTCCATGTCACACAGCAGTCGTGTCACAGCATGACACTGCAATGTTTCTCCAGCCCGACTGAGATTTGGGGGTCTTGTTTTAGATATGGAACTGTCCTGGGGAAAAAATTGGGCTGCATAAAATCCAGTAGGTTCAAGGTAATAAAGGCATATAATAGACCCCCATTTCCTTCAGCAGGTTCTGGGTTGTTGTTATTTATTTGTATTGTAATCACACCAAGATTAGGCCTCATTGTGCTGGGCCATGTCCATGCACATTGGGTACGTCTACACTTCCAGCTCCAGGAGACATACCCGCGCTAGCTCTGATTGAGGTAATGCACTAAAAATAGCAGGGTAGCCGTGGCAGTGGGAGCCACCTCGAGTGTGACCCTAATCAAGATCCTAGGTGTGTAGTCAGCCGGCTAGCCGCCTACACCACCGCGGCGATGCTGCTATTGTTCAGAGCTAGCGGGGGTATATCTACCTGAGCTGGCAATTGCACCTCGGGTATCAGTGTCGATATACACACAGTGAGAGGTACTGCCCACCCCAAAGAACTCACCGTCTAAATAGACCAGCCAGACAGGGTGGGAGAAGATAAGAATTATCCCATATGAGGAACGGAGAAGGACAGTGACCCCACCCAGGAAGTCTGTCCGAGCTTGGAATCAAACTGATTTCCCCTGATTCCCAACCCACTGCATTAGCTACAAAACCCACTTTCCCTTCAGTAACCCTACTACTAAACACCTCCCTGAGTGCCATCCACCTTCCGAGTGCTGTGCAGGCCTTAATTAGCTCCCCTACAAACTCCTCTGTGATGTGGGTGAGCGTCACGATCCCTGTCTTACAGATGGGGAAACTGAGGCACAGAGGTGTGTTGACTTGTGCAGACCCAGTGAAGGCTTCAGAGTTGGCTGCCCAACAGAGAAGCGCAGCTCTCGGGCCGTGATCTCACATGAATTGGGCGGGTGTTGGTGTGGTGAGATTCCTGTGCGTCCTGCGCGTTCCGGTTGGATTGCTCTGCCGGCGTTTCCTCGTTTTGATTCTCTTGGGGCTTTTTTTTCTGTCCTTGCTTTAATATAACTTAAAATGCCACTTGCACTGCCCCTGGGAGACTGAATCAGAGCGGAGACTGTAATTCACGTACATGCTAACACCCAGCGAGTGTCCATCTCCTTTGACAGCTAGGCCTGAACATACAGAATAGCGCGAGCCCAGACCTCCCATTGACCTGCCTGCTGCTGCTGTCGAGTTCTCAATGGGCCTATGCCCATAAATGTCATATTTTTGTCCCTCTTCACAGCAGTAGGGAATATTCTGAGAGGGCTGGAAAGAATCGATGCTTGGACCATTCACTTGCATCTGCATCGAATCCCAGAAGGCGCTTTGCTGCATATATAATTGCGTGTTTTAGTGAAGACGCCTCATTCCATCACTGCAGTGCTCCAGCGTAATGAGAAGGGTATTTCCACCTGGTGCTTAAAAGCTTCTCTCAGACAGGCACCCCTACTGTCCTTTGTCTGGGATCTGGCATCTAAGTACAAGTTTAGAGGCAGCCATTACAGGAGGGCACTCTCCTAGCTCCAGACAAAGCCCCCGGCAGACTGCCCCTGTGGCTGGAATGGAGGGGTGGTGTTAAAGTGCCCCGGCTTGGGCAGACACACACACATCCTAGCTCTGCTCGAGCGATTGCTCTAAAATCAGCAGCGAGGCACAGGCTAACCTCCTGCTTACAACTCCAGCCGCTCCCCCGAGTGCATATTCGGGCAGCTAGCCCAAGCCGGCCACCTTTGCCGCTGCGGCCACACTACTATTTTTAGGCGCTACCTCGAGCAGAGCTAGTCTGTGTACGTCTACCTAAGCTGGGAATTACAGCTCCCCGCTACTGTGTAGACGCACCCTAGGTCAGCTCACTGCAGTGCATACGGGATCGGCGTGTTCTAACCACCCCCCGGATGCTAAGATGTCTCCTGCAGCTAAATGTCCAGGCCTCTACCCCATCCTCCGGCCACATTCTCTCTCCAAACCAAGGCAGCTTTTACGGTTCTTTCTCATTAAAATAACTGGAAACTATTGAGTTACTCATTTCCTGCCCTAGGATTTCTTCCCAGGGAATGTGCTGGAACTTGACCTACATGACAACACAAGATTCCTGACATACTTGGCCAAATATTCTCTTATTTATAAAAGCTGTGAGAGCCACAGTGCTTCAGGCAGCTGAATTTTGGTCCCACTTGCAGATGAGTCGAGGTCTGATTTACTGGCTGTCTGGAATGGTGCCTGTCGATAATGTGGATTCTCTCTGACCTAGTCACACTCCTCCTTTCCTCTGTCTCTCTCCCTTTTTGCTTAGTCCTTCTCCCTGAAGGTTGGCCTCTCACTCCTGCCCATGCCTACATCTACAGATAGCCCCTGTACCCTACGCAGTTTGACGTGCTCCTGTTAGTTGGCTCTGTGGTGCCGCTTGTGGAGATGACACGATACTGCAGAGAAGAAGGATGTTCTTGTGGTTAAAGTTGGGCCTCAAGAGATCTGGGTTGGATTCCTGGCTCTGCTACAGATTCCCTGTGTGAGCTTGGGCAAGTCATTTAATTTCTCTGTGCCTCCAAACCCCATCTGTACAATGGGAATAATAACATTCCTATCCCGTAGATTGCTAGGCATATAGGTTAGGGACTGTCTTTTACTTACATGCATGTACACCGCCTTGGAGAATAACACCCTGATCTTGGCGAGAGCCTCTAAGCGCTACACAATAACTGTTCAAGAAGACAGTGTAACAGGTAGATACTGACATTCCCAGATCTCCTGCGTTTGTCACACCTTTATTGTACATATGCCTGGGAAGAGGGGAGGTTTATGGAGAAAGGGGGTGGCTGGGGCACGTCTCTGTAGCAGCTTATAAATAGAACAAGTGCACACATTGGTTTACCCAGTGACTAATCAACCTCTGCCTTCCCGCAGCTTGGACCCTCGGCTGTTTCCCGCTTTCTGCTCTGTCTAGTACCCAGTGCTCCTAATACAATTACTTGCTGTGAATAACCCAGGCAGCCTCTTTATTGCAGATCCCAGGAGCTGAAGCTGTCAGCAGTGTCTCTTTGCTCCTTTCGGGTGAATATACAACAGCACTCCATTGGCACCTATTTGGCAACATTATCCAGACTCAGTTTCCCACTAGAACTTGACTCCCCTTAACATGCCTGCGTTTGCTAAAGCTGAGCCAAGGGGCTGGGTTTATACTTTCTCCGTTCAGCTTTGCCCTGTGTTGGAAATGTGTTTATAGAGCTAAGATCTTAAGCATACAAGGGAGTCGCTATGGGCTAGATTTCCAAGGGCTCAGTACCCACAGCTGGTCAACGTCTCTTTCAAAAGATCTCAGTGTTGTGGTCAGAGCCACCTTTTCAGAACCCAACGTTGCTGAGCTTTTTTCAAAATCTGGCTACCGATTTAGGTGCCCAAAGGGGAGCTGAGCCTTCTCTGAAAATCTGCTTCCAGGGAGACCATTAAGGGGAGAGGTATCTACCCCCCCCCCCCCACAAATATTATTGTGTCAAATAAAGAATGGCCTTGCTCAGCAGATAATGAGTTAGTGATTTCGGTGATTCAGTGACTACAATGGATCTGGTATAACTAGATTTCAGTCAGAGGTAAGATAGACCCCCTAATGGGTCCTTGGGTGTGTCACATAGTGGATAGAGACGGGGGACTGGGGGTTTTAGGAGATTTTGGTTCTCCTGCCAGGGGTAAGTCACTTACCTGCTCTGGGCTCCCAGTTCCCCATCAGTACAATGGGGATGATCCATGCATATGCTCGTTCTATTTTGAAATGGACAAACGATGCCAGTTGGATACTACTGCAAAGGCCAACACAGCAATGGCAGGGGACAGACAAAGGACTGGGTTGAGACTTCAAATAAAGGCACAGTGGCCTAGCACAGAAATCAGTGCTGGGACCCATAGTTACTTGTACGTAACACGGACGTGCTGGCATCCCACCTTATTGGGTGTAGCTCCTCAGGCCTGGGCTCAGTTATTTGCATTCCATGTCGCCTGCTTTACCTGCAGTAAGGCACCAGGTATATTTCAGGGGGTATGTCACTGTTTAGGGGAAGAGGCAAATTCCAACCTGACAATGGACCCCCCAAGCAAGCACCGGGAAGCTGGTTGCCTGCAGCATGAGGCCGTTCAACATATAAAGCACATCGGTATACTGTTTACATACAGAACCCTGCAGCTAGGGACAGGAAATAAAAAGCACTAATAAAAACTGGCCAGCGGTGTTGCTAAACATAAACCTGCTGCTGCTGCTCTTCAGTATAACACTGCCTGCAGTTCTGGTCCCAGTGTCCGGGGAAAGAAGTAGGAGAAACTAAAGGACAGTAAAAATGAGGCAAGGCCGGAGGACAAGACCTTGAAGTCGAGGGAGCTAAATTGATGTAATCTGGGGAAGAGAAGGACATGATTGGCCCTACCAAGAAACAAGCTCTCACTGAAAGGGAATTATCCCGTCTCCAAAGAGAGCAGAGATGAGGAGCCAGCGACCCAACGCTGAGGAAGGAAATGAGTGTCAGTTATTAGAGCTAAGTTCTTACCTGTTAGACCCACTGGGCACTTTAATGGGATCTCTGGGAAGGGGATTGAGGCACCATCTCTGCTGGGACTGAGGCTCGGGTTAGGCTTGGTGGCAGGATTCCCCCCACTCCATTCCCGAACGCAGGCCGTCTCGGTTTGAGCCAAGTGGCCGTGGCCGACTCTGGGTCTGATTCTGTGACCAGGTTCTGTGCTTACTCTAGCCAGGGGTTGGTTTGTGAGCTGGGTCGCCTGGGCCGCTGGAGAAAGGGAGCTGCAGATGAGCAATGGTGGTTAACCGAGATAGCGTGCTGCACGGCACCCAGGAGCTGCATGTGCCTGCAGGCCACTGAACCGTCGCCCCATGTGCCTGTCTGGAGGATGGGAAGCCATTCTGGGAATCCCTGGGTGGGTGGCATTATGGCCCTCCTTGGCTCTGCCATCGCATGTGAACTGTTGGTGATGCCACTGAGCCTGCTACGTGCTGATACTCAGACTGGACATGACCCCGGCCACTAAAAATTCTCATGATGGGCCTGTACAGCCCTACCTGGTGAAGGACTCTGACTCTGAAGTGACCAGCCCCCTGTGGAGAAAGAAGTGGTTCGGGACTGTTTAGAAAAGCTGGACAAGGACAAGTCCATGGGGCCGGATGCGCTGCATCCGAGGGTGCTAAAGGAGTTGGCGGATGCGATTGCAGAGCCATTCGCCATTATCTTTGAAAACTCATGGCGATCGGGGGAGGTCCCAGATGACTGGAAAAAGGCTAACGTAGTGCCCATCTTTAAAAAAGGGAAGAAGGAGGATCCGGGGAACTACAGGCCAGTCAGCCTCACCTCAGTCCCTGGAAAAATCATGGAGCAGGTCCTCAAGGAATCAATTCTGAAGCACTTAGAGGAGAGGAAGGTGATCAGGAACAGTCAGCATGGATTCACCAAGGGCAAGTCATGCCTGACCAACCTGATTGCCTTCTATGAGGAGATAACTGGCTCTGTGGATGAGGGGAAAGCAGTAGATGTGTTATTCCTTGACTTTAGCACAGCTTTTGATACGGTCTCCCACAGTATTCTTGCCGCCAAGTTAAAGAAGTATGGGCTGGATGAATGGACTATAAGGTGGATAGAAAGCTGGCTAGATCATCGGACTCAACGGGTAGTGATCAATGGTTCCATGTCTAGTTGGCAGCCGGTATCAAGTGGAGTGCCCCAAGGGTCAGTCCTAGGGTTGGTCCTGGGGCCAGTTTTGTTCAATATCTTCATTAACGATCTGGAGGATGGCGTGGATTGCACCCTCAGCAAGTTTGCAGATGACACTAAACTGGGAGGAGTGGTAGATACGCTGGAGGGTAGGGATAGGATACAGAGGGACCTAGACAAATTAGAGGATTGGGCCAAAAGAAATCTGATGAGGTTCAACAAGGACAAGTGCAGAGTACTGCACTTAGGACAGAAAAATCCCATGCACTTTTCTGCAGAAAAGGACCTAGGGGTCACAGTGGATGAGAAACTGGATATGAGTTGAAAAATTGGAAAGAGTCCAGCGGAGGGCAACAAAAATGATTAGGGGTCTGGAGTGCATGACTTATGAGGAGAGGCTGAGGGAACTGGGATTGTTTAGTCTCCAGAAGAGAAGAATGAGGGGGGATTTGATAGCAGCCTACAACTACCTGAAGGGGGGTTCCAAAGAGGATGGAACTCAGCTGTTCTCAATGGTGGCAGATGACAGAACAAGGAGCAATGGTCTCAAGTTGCAGTGGGGGAGGTCTAGGTTGGATATTAGGAAACACTATTTCACTAGGAGGGTGGTGAAGCACTGGAATGCGTTACCTAGGGAGGTGGTGGAGTCTCCTTCCTTGGAGGCTGTTAAGGCCCAGCTTGACAAAGCCCTGGCTGGGATGATTTAGTTGGGAATTGGTCCTGCTTTGAGCAGGGGGTTGGACTAGATGACCTCCTGAGGTCCCTTCCAACCCTGATATTCTATGATTCTATGATTCACTGCTACAGACTAGGGACCGAATGGCTAGGCAGCAGTTCTGCAGAAAAGGACCTAGGGGTCACAGTGGACGAGAAGCTGGATATGAGTCAGCAGTGTGCCCTTGTTGCCAAGAAGGCTAATGGCATATTGGGCTGCATTAGTAGGAGCATTGCCAGCAGATCGAGGGAAGTGATTATTCCCCTTTATTCGGCACTGGTGAGGCCTCATCTGGAGTACTGTGTCCAGTTCTGGTCCCCCCACTACAGAAGGGATGTGGACAAATTGGAGACAGTCCAGCGGAGGGCAACGAAAATGATTAGGAGGCTGGGGCACATGACTTATGAGGAGAGGCTGAGGGAACTGGGATTGTTTAGTCTGCAGAAGAGAAGAGTGAGGGGGGATTTGATAGCTGCTTTCAACTACCCGAAGGGGGGGGTTCCAAAGAGGATGGAGCTCGGCTGTTCTCAGTGGTGGCAGATGACAGAACAAGGAGTAATGGTCTCAAGTTGCAGTGGGGGTATCCTAGGTTGGATATTAGGAAACACTATTTCACTAGGAGGGTGGTGAAGCACTGGAATGGGTTCCCTAGGGAGGTGGTGGAATCTCCTGCCTTGGAGGTTTTTGTCAGGTTTGACAAAGCCCCGGCTTGCGTAATTTAGTTGGGGATTGGTCCTGCTTTGAGCAGGGGGTTGGACTAGATACCTCCTGAGGTCCCTTCCAACCCTGATATTCTATGATTCTGCCTGGGGTGGAGTTTTATTCTCCTGGCTTGTCCCTTATTTCCACTGTCAAACAAAGATAACTCCTGCAGCACTGATGTTAGCGCAGCCTGCTCAGCCTAGCACACAATACTTGGATATATAGCAAGGGAACCTCACGTAGGAGTAGGGAGGTGGTATTACCTCTATATATGGCATCTGGGAGCCCACTTCTGGAATGCCATGTCCATGTCTGGTGTCCACACTTCCCAAAAAAGCTGCGGAAATTGGGGGAAAGGGCTCAGGAAAGACCTACAAGAACGTTTCATGGTCTGGGGAACATGCCTCACAATGCGAGATTTACAAAGCTCGATCTATCCAAGAAAAGGTTCACAGATGGCTTGACCGTGGTCTACAAATACCTGCACGGGGAAGAGATTTCTGTTTGTAGGCAGCTATTTAGCAAGGAAAAAAAAAAACATCCTGAGATTCAGGGGTTGGAGGCTGAAGCAACGCAAATTCACACGAGAAAGAAGACACACGTTTTTAAGTGAGGGTGACCAATCATTAGAACTACTGAAGGGAAAACTGGGGTGGCATCTCTGCTTCTGAAGGAGGCTCTCCCTATCCAGTTACTGCTGAAAATCGCTGCTGGATTGTTGAAGTCCCAAGGAAGGATGCCCCATTTTCCCACTAGCAATGGCTTTCTCTCACCCTCCCATCCCCTTTAGATAACCCAAGGTGAGCGCTATATTGGGGACAGAAATTAGTGGGTGTGAGCACCTCTATAAATCACTCCCAAGGGTTCTCCAGGTAGGTACTCAAAAAGTAGATACCCCATTATCCCCCCACTGTCAAACAGAGATAACTCATAAGGTTCATTCGTGTCTCTTAAGTGCTCTGAAATCCCTGGGCAGAAGGCGCTGCAGTGGAGTAAAATGTTAGTTATTGTTTTAAAGATGAAAAAGGATGAAAAATGAAGACTAATTTAATATTAACCATTAATTATTGTGAGATGTCTTTGGTTGTTGCAGCAGCATGGCGTGCCCACGAGCTGCAGACTGCCGGGTAGCTATCCCACACTGAATGGGATGGCCAGCCCTTGTCGGAACTTGGCTTTCACACAGTGTGCTGTGTGTCTTGTTTGTTACAGCTAGAATTAGAATGCATTAACCCCAAAAAACAAAAGAAGAAAAAGAATTACAAGAACTCCGGCGTCATCCTTGTGAAATCCTGCAAAGTAAGTACAAAGCTTTTTAAAAACCCTGTCTCTCGGGGGGCGGGTGGGGGAGGAGGTGTACATATCGTAGGTGAGTTCAGGAGCAAAATCCCCTGGAAAAACTGGGATGGACCTACCGATGCAAATCACTAGTAAAGCGACGCTCCTCTGCTCTCCCAGCAAGAAGTAAAAAATCATGGCGCCGCCACGTTGGGTCTGGTACGCAGTCGTGATGCTGCAGCAGCTCAGTATGAAGGATTCTGTAGAATTAGGCAGAGCGTGGATTATCAAAGGTTTCTGTGGAGCAGGACAGCATGAATGGACATGTTCGTGCTTCCTGTTCTGGCTCTGCCCATCGCTTTCACCTCTGGTGGCAAGCCACCCCTTGCTCTATGGTAATAACCTACCTGAGACGGAGCAGAGGTCTCTGGTCTGTTTAATTGTTGGAATTCGCACAGAAGCGGATGAGTAACAAGCTGGTAAGAAGGGGGATGTGGAATTGGGAGTTGTGCAAATACTGGCTTTGCCGTGACTTGTTTTAGGATGCAAGGACGTGCGCAGTATCCCGGGTGGCCATAAATAAAACTTAATCCTCCCCCGATAATTCTTAAGGGTTGAGGGAGATAAAGCCATGATTTCACGCCACATTTTGAGCTCGGGAGGTGCCCAGTTCAAGATGGCGGTCATCACGCTGACACGGGGGCCCCTCTCAGTCGCACTACGTTCGCTTTTGATGTAGAAATGAAAGGCTGCCTCAGGAAATCCAGACGTTTCTCCACGTTTGCTTCATCCCGCGAGTCGAGTTTGAGAGAATAGGGGGCAAAATGTCAGCTGCTCAACAGTTACACAACTTTTTTTTTTCTCAAGCCTTCCAGGACTTTAGTGATGATGAAATGCGGCTTTGAAAGTCTCTCTTTCCTCTTTCTTTCAGATAACCAGGGATTACTCCTTCCTGGACTACATCCTTGGGGGCTGCCAGTTAATGTTTACTGTAAGTATTTTTTGCTGCTCTTTGTCCATCAACTGTAATGAATGAAAAATGTAATTGGTTGGGAGCTCTGGGCTGGGGTCTGTGCATTAACATAAGCACTGGGCAAACGTTTTTAAAGGTCAATGGAAGCTCGCTGGTTTAGCCATGGACATTGGCCTGGCCTGCTTTCCTACAGCAGCCTAGACACCGTGTCCTTTATAGTAGCTCAGAACCCTTGTCTTCACCCTAAGCTTTGTCTGTATTCGGATTTTAGCCACCAGCAGAGCTACACGGATGTATCTGCACCGACGGAAACCCCCTAGTGGAAACACAACTTACCCTAGTGCATTGTGATTTTTTTTTTTTTTTGCCAATGCAACTTCTTCCCATTTCTAACAAGGGTGAGTTGCACCAGCATAAATAGTGACTGGTTTGCCCCAGTGAGACCACATCAGGTGCTGATTTTGGACTCTCAGCCTTTCAGAGCTTCCTCCAGGCTCACTCAGGTGCCACCTATGGCATGAAGAATGGCAGGATTAGCTAAATCGTTTTTGTTGACCGCAGTTGGCACAAATTGTACATAATTATCACGAATGCGCACACCCAATCATAGTGACTATACGTGCTTCTTAGGTCAATAGTTACCCAAGCATTTCTGTTGCTGTATCCACGTTCACGTTTTTCTGGGTATGCGACCCAAGGAATCCTCTCAGAAAGTCTTCCTGATGGCTGGAATTTCTACAGCTCTGAGTCCTGTTCATTTTCAGGTGTCTCTCTGATACTCTCAGGCGTGTATCTATCGGTCAGAATGTCTCACAGGTATTGTCCATGGTCCAAGAACCCAGCCTCTTCCCAGCACAGCCGGTATGGAGTAGCCTTTTTTCTGCTTCCTCTTCAAGATCTGCCACACCTCCTCTCTCCATCTTGTTTGGGGCCTGCATGTTTGGATGAGCTGAGCTATGTTTTGTTTGGCTCAGTTTCTTGGTAGGCTGTTAACTCTCCAGCATGTGACAATCCTTCATCGATGCCCTGGGCAAATGTACTGTAGTTCAGGTTTGAACAGCTTGGAACCCAGTAAGAAATTAGAATACATATGATCTTTCTTATGTGTCCATTTCCTGGAATTCTCCACTATGATACTTCATGGAGTGTGCGGAGGGGGATGGGGACGGACTTTTTTTTACCAGAACCACGGAGCAGTTTTCAAGATGAACGAAGATCAAACTTCCCCCAGATCCTTCACTCAAAACTACCAAACCTTTTTTAAGGTTTGAAAAAGATCCATTAACTTCTCCCCATTATTTTTCACGTTGGCCGCTGCCTCTGCTCTTCCTGGTTCCGGCTTGAAGCGAAAGTGCGGATAGCTCAGTGGTTTGAACATTGGCCTGCTAAACCCAGGGTTTGTGAGTTCAATCCTTGAGGGGCCATTTAGGGATCTTGGGCAAAAATCTGTTTGGGGTTGGCCCTGCTTTGAGTAGAGGGTTGGAGTAGATGACCTCCTGAGGTTCCTTCCAACCCTGATATTCTATGATTCTATGAAAATACTACAAATGACCCTGTTCTTGGAGTCTTGTGTTCCTGAAGATGAGCCAGGAAGCCACGGGAGAGACAACTCCTGCAGACCTGAGACGTTCAAAGATGGCTCCAAGTTCTTCGGGGCTTTATTCTAACCCTGCTGAATCTCCAGATGGTCTTCTGAGGCTCGCAGTCACTCGTTGGGTCTATAGTCATTTTGCCTTGAAGAGCTGATCTGATTATTGAGTGGAATTCACTCGTTTGGCATGTTGCTGACGTGCGCTTTTCACGTAATGGGAGAATTTCGATGTTTCCATTTGCATTTCTTGCATTGATCCAGAGTGCATGTGATTTGTCGGGAGCAACTCGAGAGGAGATGACAGCCCTCGAGTTTAACTGCTTAATAAAATGGATGTTTTTTCCCCCCAGCCCTTTAATTTCTGAAAATTCCCTTTTTTTTAGTACAGTATCTAGAGATTTGTGTGTGCATGCAGCATGTCAATTTGTATTTGTTGTCTAAAAAGACATAGGAGGCGAAGAGGGAAGAGGTGGGGGGGCGGGAAGAGGAAGAGTTACCATAGAAACAGAAGTGAATGCCAGAGTTTTTTATACGCAGCTCAACTGTTGTGTTAAGGTCTTAGAGCAAAAGAGTGAACAAAAGGGAAAATGACTAAGTTTGCTGGTAACACCAAACTCCTGTGTACATCAGCATGAAAAGCTGAAATCCACCCTATAGTTGAACGATCTACCGATAATTGGCCAGCTTTCTTGTTCGGTTTTCGTCAAAGGGAATGTTTCTTTGATTAGCGTTTCAGTCAGGGAGGGTAGTTCTTCATTTATTATCCTGTAGGCACAATACCAACTTGGGTTACCAGCAGCACCTGCTGGGTGTGGACTTGAGGAGCCGCTGCAGAGAGAGGGCACCCAGAATTATGAAAGGCCGCCTGTCGACAAGGGCCTGGTGCTGCCCTGAAGGTCACGTGGTGTCACGGGAGACCATGAAAAACTGAAAGAAGAGGCTGATGCTGAAAGGAAGCAAGAGAAGGGCAGGAAATGGGGTTCTACAAATGGCACTTCCAGGCCCATCCAGTGGCTTTATGCTTCAGGGAATTCTCAGCTTTAGACAGACACTCATCAGCTTTCACCCACTTGGTTCCCCATTCATCTTCCACTGTTGTGATGCTGCAGGCATTGATGATGTCTATATATACACAAGAGGAGAGAGAGGACAGGGACTGGGAGCCAGGAGACACAAGTTTCCTTCCCTTGTCCTGGTGTGCGGCCAGGGGAGAATCACTTCATCAACCCGAGACTGTTTCCCCTCCTGCCCTTTGTTTAGATTGTGAGCTCTTCTGGGTGTCTCGCGAGGTGTCTATACAGTGCCTAGCGCAACAAGGGCTGACCGCAGCTGGGGCCTCTGCCTGCTAAGCTGACACAGATACACGTATACGTTTCAGGGTGGAACAACAGAGCTGTGAATGTGACCCCTTATTGTTAACACTGGGATCGTTCTGTCTGCAAGTGCCCTGACAGGCAATGGGATACTGCACGGAAGGGCTCGGCATTGAAAACCTGCATAGGCTAGTTTCTGTGTCTAAGAAACATCTTTTGCAGGAAATGTGAGGGAAGCCAGTGGAAAGCACAGAGCCCCCCCCCCCCCCATTTCCATTTCTTTGTCTAGAGCGTTAATTTGCTTCCGACTTAAGGATCAGCAAACCATTTTGGATAAAATCAGAGCTGACCAGACCCCAGCTGAAAGATGAGGTTAACGCTGCTGTGCTTATCCATGCGTCCTGCCTTTCCTTGTTTGCATCCCGAACCAAAATACTGGAGTAACACGAGGCAGTTCCCACAGGCCCTCAGCTACCTCTGCTGGGCATGACCTAGAAATCTTGTTGGGTAGCATTTCCGTCCTATCGGGGACCTGGAAGTACCGGTGCCAAGTGACCCCTACAAAGTAAAGAGAAGGAGAAATGAACTTCCATGAGCCAAGCTGATCCCTGGTATAAGCTGGCATCAGTGGAGTTACCCAGGAGTGAATTTGCCTCATTAACTGGGCTGGGCCTAACTCAGAGCTGATGTCACAGGTGATGAGGCACATGCTGGTAAGTGAGCATGATTTTAGTTCAGTCACCAAGGAAGTGGGAGGGGGCGGGGTTTTAGTAGGAATTGCACCTTCCTGGGTTGCTTTTCCTGCTAATGCCCTGCCTTTCCGTCCCCCACTGGCCCCAGCTCACCTCTGTAGTCTCTTTATTAATGCAGAGTGCATGTTAAATGGCATCCTTCTGCTTCGTAATGGGGCTGGATGCGCTCTGCTCAGTCCTGGCTAGAGGGAGAACTATGACAGTACAAGGGGCAGGACAAAGGAGAGTCGGCTGTTAGTGTGTAAATTACACTCAGGCTCTTACTGATTTGCCAGTTGCTCCATCACGTATGTCCCCTCTGGATCTGGCCCAATCGTTTGAGGTTTGCTCGTCCACCAGTGGGATTTCTCCTCTTTCGCCGAACATGCAGAGTAAAATTCAGCTCTGGGATAACGCCACTGAATTTGCCTCATGGCGTTTCTTCCTGGGCTTAGCACTTTGGAGCGGACAAGGTGGAAGCACTGAGGACCACTTCTGCTATTTCAGTCCTTCTGGTTCAGGCTGCAAATAGGAAGCGCAGAGGCGCATGGGGAAGCTCAGTCCAAAAATTTTCAAAAGTGGCCACTGACTTGAGATGCGTTATTTTTGGGCACCTGATTTAATCTGCTTTATCCGGGGCCTGATTTTTAACAGATCTTCTGAGGACCTGAAATGAAAATTATCTTCAGCGTGTGCCACTGGTGCTCAGCACCTCTGGGAATTAGTCTCATGGTCCTCTAATGGGACACCCAAAAATGACGGTTATGCCCAAAACGGTGGCCGCTTTTGAAAAATGTGGACCCGATCCTCAGAAGGCGTAAAACCGAGACCGAATAGACTCTGGTTTTAATCAACTAAGCTTTGTAGGAAAGCTGGTGTAAAAGAATTGAACTTCTAGAAACTTTCAAAAATGTTGGCATGGGGTGAGGTTGGTTTACGTTTTGTCCAAACTGCTTTGCTGATCCCAAGTGAAAATGAAGGAAATATGAGTCAACAGTTGTAACACTGTTGCAAAAAAAGGGATCATTCTGGGATGTATTAGCAGGAGTGTTGTAAGCAAGACACAAGAAGTAATTCTTCCGCTCTACTCCCAGCTGATTAGGCCTCAACTGGAGTATTGTGACTACTGTAGTTCTGGGCGCCACATTTCAGGAAGGATGTGGACAAATTGGAGAGAATCCAGAGAAGAGCAACAAAAATGATTAAAGGTCTAGAAAACATGAACTATGAGGGAAGATTGAAAAAATTGGGTTTGTTTAGTCTGGAAAAGAGAAAACTGAGGGAGGACATGATGATAGTTTTCAAGTACGTAAAAGGTTGTTACAAGGAAGAGGGAGAAAAATTGTTTTTCTTAACCTCTGAGGACAGGACAAGAAGCAATGGGCTTAAATTGCAGCAAGGGCAGTTTAGGTTGGACATTAGGAAAAACTTCCTAACTGTCAGGGTGGTTAAGCACTGGAATAAATTGCCTAGGGAGGTTGTGGAATCTCCATCACTGGAGAATTTTTAAGGGCAGGTTGGACAAACACCTGTCAGGGATGGTCTAGCTAATACTTAGCCCTGCCATGAGTGCAGGGGATTGGACTAGATGACATCTTGCGGTCCCTTCCAGTCCTATGATTCTATGATTCATCATGAAAGGGGTGGTGGGGAGACAGTGACGTTTTCTGTCTGGTCCATAGACCTGTTAGCTGGATTTATAATGGAGATTTCTACAGGTCTGTGCTTCTGTCTTCGTACTCAGGTCGGAATTGATTTCACAGCATCCAATGGGAATCCGCGGGACCCCTCCTCGTTGCACTATATCAATCCCATGGGAACAAACGAATACTTGTCAGCTATTTGGGCAGTCGGACAGATCATTCAGGACTATGACTCGTAAGTACTGCCTCGTCCATTTGGATCATAGCTGCTTGGCCCAGAGTGTTCCCTTCCCTCGGTAGGGTACATTCCATCCATTGCTAGTGCACATGGGCAACATGGTCTAGTAGGGTGGGGCACTTGACTCTGCACTTTGCTTGCTGCGAGACTTTGGGCAAGTCACTTCCCCTCTGTGTGCCTCGGTTTCCCCATCTGTAAAATGGGTTTAGATACCCACTTAGGTGACGCTCTGAGATCTGTGGAGGAAAACTGACCTAAATTCAGGTTGTTGTTTCATCCATGAATTGCCTAATAAATACAGAAGAGAATCTCTCTTTTCTTCTTCTTTTGGGGAGAGGGGAATTCAAGCATCAATGGGGTGTCGAAAATAATCCCATCCACCCTCACACCATCAAAGACCAAGCATTCCCTCTCTCAGGGGTAGGTCTGCACTGCACTCTTAGCCCAGATCTGTGGGACCGGGACTTGGGGACTCCGTGTTTCCAACCCCATGCTTGAGCATTGTAAACCTGGGCTTATAGTTGCTGGACCTGGGTGTCAGAACGGTGCTAACGTGTCCACACTGCACTGTGCAGGCCACCTGACTCAGGTGTGCCCGTTGAGCTGCACCCACACTGCAAGATGACAGGGCTTGGACCTGAGTCTCAGCAGGACTCAGGCTCTGACCCGCCTCCTTAGCAGAATCCTAGCACCCAGCTCCTGAGTGTTTACTGACCCGAGTCAGACTGATTTGTATGTGGACAGAAGTGGGGCTTGGGCTCAAATTTGAGTCAGAGCCTGGGCTTAGCGTCCAGTGTAGACATACCCTTAGGGCTTGTCTATGTGATGGGGTAATGCTGGCTATGGGGATATGATTTCTAAATTATACAAATGTGTTGCATATTAATTGGTTCCTGCTGATGCAGTGTTAAAGTGCACTGGGGAACCTTGAGTGAGCACCAGGAGAGTCTACACGAGCCAACGTGCAATGCATTAGTGCACTTTAGAAATCACACCCCCGTAGCGTGCACTGCTGCTCCATGTAGACAAGCTCTTACAGTGTGTGTGGGCTGTTGATATGAAAAGCAGATGCCCTCAGCCTAGTATCTTTTACCATAAACAGCTGCGCTAACATGTGCCCGTGTCCCTCAACTAACCTGTTGGGTGCTCCTATAGTGTAGCATAAAATCAATAAATCAAACAACCATAGGAACATCAGCGTTCTAATACTGGATAATCTATTAGGGCCTGATCCTGGGAGCAGTGTTGCCAGCTCTCCTGATTACAATAGGGCACTTTGCAATGGAATAGCTGGTGCTCTCCTTAAACCCCAAACTCTGGCAGTCCTGCAATGACGTGAGAATCTCAGCCATGACTTAAAAAGAGAAGAAATTTCTGGCTTTTGTGATTGCAGAGCAAAGCCTGAAAACGTGACCCCTAGAAGGCTGAAAAACCCAAAGGCTAATAAAGCCCCCACATCTATTGGCCTAAGAATCATGAGATATTAAAAAGATAATCTCGCGATTTGGGGTCTGGCTTGGGAATGACTGTGGGAAGGTGCCACAGATCTGCAGCGCCCACTGTATTCAGTGACCGCTTCAGGTGCTGAGTACCTTCCAGACTCGTAAGACCTTTCATGAGTAAAGAAGTGTTATTGTATGTTTGGGGAGGCGGTGCAAATTCAGTAACACTTCCTGTTTTGTTTTGGGTTTTTTTAAGAGACAAAATGTTTCCTGCTCTGGGATTTGGTGCCCAGTTACCGCCAGACTGGAAGGTAAAGTACTCTGCTTGCCATATGCTCTGTATGTTTAAAATGTGTGCATCCACTTGAGCAGGAATAAAGCTGTCTGTGGTTTCCTGAGGGTTCAGAACAGAATGGCTGCCTGTTGCATCTGCAAGAGCTTTTTATGCAGGGGGTGGGCTGGGGGGATGGGTTAGAAGGGTTCTGGTTTTCAGGCTTTGGAGAAGGAAACATGATTGTATATGTCTGTGGAGTGGGGGGAGGGAGGCTGGCAGCCAATTTCTCCCTCCCTTTCAAGCTGGCATTAAAGCAGCCGCATTGGCACTAATTGGCATAGTCAGCCACTGAGTCACTTTCCTGGCAGGAGGCAGGAATAATTCGGGGAAAGTGGCAGGGCCCACTTGGTAAGTGTGTCAGACAGACACAGAGGAGAAAATAAAAGGGGCTGGAAATGGAATGTCCGTTGTGTAACGTTTTACACGTAGAGTGTGGAAATGGACCCAGCAAGACAGTCATAGGTTTAAAATCTTTACACCTTAAGGATTGTCTCTTGTACAGTCTGCGTTCTCAGGTGTGCTGAAAGCCAGTCACTTCCAGTGCTGGCTCTCCGCGAATCTCCTGAAAGCCGTGTTGATCTTTGTTGGGAATAGGCACTCAAATGGTTAAAGCAGACATGGTTCTATAAATGCCTGTGCCAAAAAAAAAAATCTCTCCTAGCATATGGTGCGGTGCTCGGAGCATCGTTACACACCCAGCCCAGTCAGCGTTTCCACAGTAAACACGCATTTCTGTTTGTTTGCTGTCACGTCCTGCAGAGACTTTGGACCAGCTGGCAGAATTGAGATCCCAAAGAATTCACACCCGTGGCTCACGGAAGCGCCAGTGCTTGCTATAGGAGAAGGCATTTTAGAGTATATGTGATCCTCCTGCTGAGTTTCTGACTCTGTCTAAATACTGGGCCATGTTTATCTGTGGTGGAACTCCTCCGGTGTCTATGGGTTAAGACCTGTAGTAAATTAGCACACAGCAAATCTCTCTGTGTTTTTGAACAGTACAGGCTGAACACTGAACCTGTCTGCGTCTCCCCATCACAGTTAGTTGTGTTCATTACATTGTCCTGTTCTTGTGTACATGCAATATTGGCCTCCGTACAGTGACAAAAATCTGACTGGTACCCAGATTGGTTCTGGCGGGGTTCTAGACCAAAGTGGACTACCGCATCTCTGCTTTTGGTTGAGGGAGGGCACGGGACCTGGTCTTGTCCAATGGGAGAGCGATTTATTGGTAACCTATTTGCCTTTCTGAGGCCTTTACAGCGGGAGATTTCAGTACACATCTCTCCCCCCTTTTGCGGTGAAATTGTTATTTCTCCAGCCCCATAAATATGCATGGTGCTTCAGACAGGACAATGTGGATCCTGCCATAAAGAAAGTAGTCTACTGCCCCAATCCCATGAGTCACTGGGTGCCTCTGGTGACATCAGTAGGAGTTGAGAATGTTCAGCACCACCAATTGGGTCCGTAGGTGACGTGAGGTCAGGCTGTTTAAAAGTGGTTACGCTGGAAGTTCATTATCATGAACAGGCTGCGACCCAAAGCTGGCCTTCTGATGGGGAATTCTGATGGCAGCATTGTTTCCACACGTGGGTTCAGAGGCATGTTTATGTGGGGCGTTACAGTGATCAAACTTCAGCTTGTGTCTCATGTCTATAGCGATGCTCTCTGTGTCCGGAGTGGGTGGATTGCTACTGCCTGCTAACTAACCCCCCCTCGCTCTGAAATGTTCTGCTTCTGAATGGCGAAAACATCCTAGCCCGTCGTGGCATATCTAGTGAGCAGGATGTTCCACCAGCCCCGGCACTCTTTGTACTGCAAGCGAGACTCTCCCACTTCCAGACACGGTGCATGCTTTGGGGCCTCGTAGTCTTTCCGTTGACTTCAATGGGCGTTGGATCGACTCCTGCACTGAGGCAGCAAAACATCTGAGTAGTAGGAAAACTCTCGACAGTGGGGTTTGTGAGCTGTAGAAGAGAAGATCTGGCGGCTCCATACTGGAGCACTTCAAACTGCGCGGGCTGAATCTTTGGGGAATACACTGTCGGCACGGGCTAGATGGCCTAACAGGTCTTTTCCCATCGCTGATTTTCTGCCCTATTGAGCTGTGCACTTCATAACCAAAGGCGAGGATGCTAAATGTTGAGCAAGACCTATGGTTTTTACGGTTTTCAAACAGTCTTTAAAATGCACCAATCTAGGACATAAATTAACCTCCCATCCAGTCTCTGGGGCTGGCCGGACATCCCTTCCCACGGGAAAAGTGTTGTTAGCCCGGAGGCCAGAGAGGCCGAGTCAGGGCACTCAGCCTTTCTCTCTCCTCCCTCTCTGGCCGGCTCCAGCAGCCGAGAGTCTGGGAGCTCACAAAGCTTTTGTCAGATTCATGGCAGAGACTGAGATCGGCGCCGTCATTTCGCTTCTCCGTGTGAAAAATCACAATTGTCCTGTGGAAAAGTTTGGCTTTTCAGAAAGGGCATTTACTGAAAATCATCCAGGCAAAATCATTGCAGTCAGCTCTACCCATCTCCTTTCCATTGACACGCATGAAATGCCCTGGGCTACGTCCCACAGGCCTTATAAAGGGAGGTGGTTTTAGATGTTTGTTTTCTCCTGCTCGCCTTGTATTGCAATATCAGGAGCAGCGGAAACTCCCTAAAAATGGAGAGGCCACGGGAGCCCGAACCGTGGACCCACCCCCCAAGCCCTCACCCTCACGCTGCCTCTTACCCCAAGGCCCCGCTCCTGTGCCACCTCTTCCTCCCAAGACCTTGCCCCCTTGCTCGCTACTCTCCACCCCTCCCCCCATCACTCGCCCTTACAGCCGGTAAAAAGCCCTCCCACTTTTAAAAGTGATGGGGTCATGGCCCCCTAACCCTCCATTCTGGCACCCCTAATTGCAACCCACCTTAGCTTTAAAGACAGGCCTTTACCTGAGCTGATACCGCTGAGTGATTTTTTTCCTATCTCTCTGTTTGAAAACTACCAGCTGGGGAGCGTCTGGATTTCTAGCCTCAGTATTGATTTGATGGCGCTTTACGGATGAATAAAAAAGAAAGCCCTGCCCTGAAAAATGTATAGTCCAGTGGCCCATTCCTGCCAGCAGTAATTCCTCCACAGGGTGCCATAGAAGTCAATGGGAGTCATGGTTTGTAGGACCACAGAGGCAAAGTTGTCATGGCTTAGTGGCAAGAGCACCGGACTGGGACTCGGGAAAAGAAGGGGTTCTGTTCCTGGCTCTGCCACTGGTGTGCAGTGTGACCTTGAGCAAGTCACTTCACCCTGCCTGTACCTCTATTTCCCCTCCTACACTTGTCTGTTTAGATTGGAAACTCTTCAGGGCAATGAAGGTCTCTTATGATGTATTTGTACAGTACCTGGTGCAATAAGGTTCTAGTCTTAGGCCTGGTCTACACTACCCGCCTGAATCGGCGGGTAGAAATCGATCTCTTGGGGATCGACTTATCGCGTCTCGTCAGGACGCGACAATCGATCCCCGAATCGACGCGCTTACTCCACCAGCGGAGGTGGGAGTAAGCGCCGTCGACTGGGAGCCGCGGCAGTCGATTTTGCCGCCGTCCTCACAACAGGGTAAGTCGGATCTGATACGTCGAATTCAGCTACGCTATTCGCGTAGCTGAATTTGCGTATCTTAAATCGACCCCCCCCTGTAGTGTAGATGTAGCCTAAGGTAGGGCCTCTAGGTGCTATTATCATCCTCAATTAGACCTGGTGTCAGAGGGGATGGTAATAGAGACCGGAGGGTGGGAGGATTGGAAGGCAAAGGTTCCACCCATGAGTTCCTGTGATTGCTGTGGCCAGTGGTGTGCGTGTCCTTAGGTTATCTTATATTGTCACTTTGGCTGAAAAATAGCTTTAATTTTCAAAATGACGTTTTGCTGCTACTCTGCGCTGTGCTTTAAAACCTGTTCTGAAGTAGCCCCAGCGTTTTCATTACTAACTGGCTCCTGGAATGACACGCAGCCACTCTGTTAGCTGCTCTTTCTCCTGCACCCAGGCTCGCTGCGCACGCTTCCTGCCCGCGTTGTTCTGCCCTAGTCCATCGGGATTTTACACTGGGTTGGCTTTGTTCATGCAGCCTTTGGTATCTTTGGAATACTCACTTTGGGGGAGGGGAGGGTTTTTCCTAAGCAAATGGCGTATGGGCTGAAGGGACCACAGCACCGGCTCTGAAGATCCAAGTCTTCTGTCCCCGGATTGCAGGGAGGGTGTTGTAAGTGGAACAGCCGCCATCCTGGCAGACATACCGGGGATTGAACTGGGAACCTCAAGGCATAAACTGCAACCGCTTGAGATAAGGAGCCAGGCTCTGTAGCTGGGGGCTGTACCAGGCTCCCACCTAGAGTGACCAGACAGCAAGTGTGAAAAATCGGGACAGGGAGTGGGGGGGTAATAGGAGCCTATATAAGAAAAAGACCCAAAAATCGGGACTGTCCCTATAAAATCGGGACATCTGGTCACTCTACTCCCACCCTCGGGGCATTGGGCACAGCGGGATGCATAACACCTTGACCAGTGGATTGCACCATTTCCCCCCACACTGGTGGGACAAAGTGCCCCAAGGCTGCCCACCTCTAAGGGTGATAGGTAGGGCCCTACCAGATTCACGGTCCATTATGGTCAATTTCATGGCCATAGGATTTGAAAATAGGTAAATTTCACAATTTCAGATGTTTAAATCTGAAATTTCAAGGTGTTGTAACCGTGGGGGTCCCAACCCAAAACGGGATGGGGGAGGGAGTTGCAAACCTGTTGTAGGGGGGTCATGGGATTGCCACCCTCATTTCTGTGCTGCCTTCAGGGCCAGACTCTGAAGGCAGCAACCGCAGAGCTTCCTGCAGCTGCAGGTTCCCAGAGGTGGAGGTGGGTCTGATCTCCACACACCCCGCCCCCCCCCCAGAGCAGCTGTGCAGGAGAGGGACAAGTCCTGTCCCTCCCCTGCCCAGCTGGAGCTAGGAACCCCCTTTGCTGGGACGCCCCTAGGAACAAGGAGACATCGGCTTTCACGGGGAAGGGTTTATTTCACAGCCGTGAAATTGGTAGGACCCTAGTGATAGGGTAATTCTGCCCATTCAGTCCCTAGCCTCTCTTCTGAGTGTCAGCGAGGGGGCAGTTCTGATGGTTCTACAGCATGAACAGGTGTCTACTAGGACCTAGAGTGAGACCATTAACCCTTTTGCCATACGCCATCAAACAGCCATCAGTGGGCCACTTGGGGGGGTTGTCTACACTGGCCCGTGCCAGCTGACTCAGGTTCATGGGGCTCAGGCAAAAGGGTGTTTAATTGCAGTGTAGATATTCAGGCTCGGGCCCAGGCTCTAGGACCTCGCAAGGAGGGTCTCAGAGCTTGGGGTGCAGCCTGGACATCTACACCATAATTAAACAGCCCCTTAGCCTGGGCCCGCTGGCACAGGCCAGCCACGGGGGTCTAATTAGAGTGCAGACATTCCCTTAAGGTCAGTACCCATGTGGGCTGGACCTGAACCTGTGGGCTAAAGGTGAACTGCTCTGTAGCCCATTGGCCAAGCCCTTGGAGCATTTTCTCCCTTATGCTTTTTTCAGTATGGGATTACCTAGGGAGGTGGTGGAATCTCCATCCTTAGAGGTTTTTAAAGTCAGGCTTGACAAAGCCCTGGCTGGGATGATTTAGTTGGGGATTGGTCCTGCTTTGAGCAGGGGGTGGAGCTAGATGACCTCCTGAGGTCCCTTCCAACCCCAATATTCTATGATTCTATGAACTTGATGCAGTTTCTCTGCTGTTGATTATTCAGCCACAAAGTCCCATGGAGATAAAATGGTTGGTTGCATCAGTGACTTATAGTTACTTACAAAAATACACCTACCGTGTTCTCTAGGCGCATGTACGAAAAAATACTGCCACACCATACGCCCATCACAAGAAACTCAGGGCACTTTCCTTTCAAATCATCCCCTCTGGAAAAAAGCCTGAGTACCATTGAGAGGCCTTGCAACTTGCCCCAAATGGCTTTGTCTTCCCTAGGGGAAAAAAAGAGTTTTTGTAGTGTGTTAGATACTGTGCTGAAATGCTAGTGTGGACAAGGCTGTTGGAGTTCTAACCCCGGTTAGCTGGTCGAGGACCCTCTACGACACACTAGCCTTTCAGCACCGTGTCTAAACGTGTTTTCCCTAGCGTAGACGTGGCCGATGTCAGTCAGCGCAGGGTGGGGGCCGAAGGGAGAAGCAAATTCCAGTGTGAAGGGAACCTCACTGGGCATGTCTACACTACAAAATTAAGTCGACTTAAGTCATTAAAGCGATGCTTCATGTCCACACTGGGCCACTTCTGTGGGCGGTGTGTGTCCTCACCAGGAGCGCTTCCGCCGACTTAACTGTGTGGGGCATGGTGGGGTATTGACAGATGGAGCCCCCCCCCCCCCCCCCCCCCGTCCTGCCCTGCCCTAGGGTTGAGACCTGGAGCCATTTGCCCCATATAAGTCAGTTGCTACAGCCACCCTCTCCCCCACCAAAATCAGTTCGTACCCTCCTTCCTTTGGTGTGGACCCTGCTGCTGTCCTGATCCTAATGCTCTGCTGCAGGAAGCCCGTAGTCGGCACGGGCTGGAGCTGTGAACGGGCGATGTCAGTAACGCAGTGTCTACACAGATACGGCGTCGCCCGAACTACATTGACCTAAGCGCTGTGCCTCTCATGAGGTGGAGTTATTAAGTCGATGTAGTGGGCGACTTACATTGGTGGGAGCTACATTTTAATGTGGACGCTTACAGAGTTACCTAACTCTGTAGTGTAGACCAGGCCATTGCTAGACTCCGTTCCCCTTCCCTCCCTGCCCCCTCCAGCCATACAGCTAAAGCACCTCAGCTGAGATGCACAGGGCCCCAACCATGAACAGCTTATGGATCAACATCAACAGCTGGTGTTCAATCTGACAACAAATGGGTAGCTTGTGCTATGGAGAGCCTCCTCCAGGAAGGACAATGGTGGGAGTGGCAGGGTAGGCAGGGCGGAGGTGTGCTGTCCGACATTGGTCTGTTGCCAGTGGAGCCGAGAGAGGAAGGCTTGGTAACGAAACGCTCTCCGAAGAATGGTTTGGGTATGTCGCTGGAAGTGTTTGAGTGACTTGATGTTGACTGACCATATGCTCCAGCCTTCTTTGTCTCTTCTTTCTCCGTCACCTCTCTGTGTGAGGTTTTTAACCACGCTGGGTCTGATTCTGTGGTCTGCATGCAGGCAGACTGCCATTTGACTGCCTGCAGATCAGGCTCCCAGTGTACACCTTGGAGATGATTCATCTCCCCCTAACCAGTACATGTCACTGTCTGTCATGTCACCAGTTTCAATGGGACAAATCTCTGTAAACAACTTGCAGTGAATAATTCTCCCACCGGTTGTTATGACTGACAGAAACCAGAAATTGCAAACATAATGGGACTGAAGAGAACATGGAAGCTGCAGATGCATCATGTGCTGGTTTCTCTCTGAATATTGCCACGCTGCTCAAACTGCTGAGATGTAATCTGGGCAGGGGCCGAGTCTTCACAGCTGCTTGTAAAACCCCCAGCCCACCACTGGCACTGTCTTAATAATAATTTCACATTCCGGATTCCATTCCTGTTCACATTCAGAAAGGAGAATGCCAGAAGATCAAGCCTTTAATGAATATATGGAAACGAAGGGCCCTTAATTCCCACTGACTCCACGTAAAACTGTGGCCATGTTGATAATGATGCTCTGGGTAGTGAACCCTGGACCGTTGACACCAGAAAATAGACCACTCAGTCCCGATCTGCAGCCTTTGTGCTATTTTATTGCTGGGTCTTTGCACCCAGCTCTGGCAAATAAGCCTTATTCCTCTCTTCCAGCGCTCCTTGCTTATTTCAGTCTTGGGTCTGCAGCCCTCTGCCAGTTCAGGTGTGGACTCCCACATGTAACTTGCTCTTCTAGTCCTGGGTCCTCAGCACTGCCCGGATTTTCCTGATATTCAAAACCAAAATGGCCATTACTCACTGAGACCACTGTCTTGTTTTAAGACAGGTTCTTTAATAGGAGTTCCACCCCCTCAACTGTCACTCTGTTAATTTTTAAATAAGACCCCTCCCATGTGTAATAACATGTACATGCAGCAGGTTAAAACTTGACCACAGAGGAGTGTGGCTCTCGTAGTGTGAGGACCAGAATAGAAATGGGGAAGATCATTAAAGATAAGAGTCATATAAATCATGCTTTGTTCCCGTGATGCGCTTGTTGCCATGGCGCTGCCAAATGCTCTCAAAGAACCGATATGAATACGATATTTTGCACACAAATGGAAATGTCAAAGAACATCTTGAAATTCTAGTGTCTCCAGAAGGAGAACCTCAAGCTGTCTCGCTGTCGGAGATGGGAGAAGGAAGCAGATGGGTTTAGACTTCAGTGGGAAGACACAGAGGGTATATGGCATTGGATGGATTTTTGCTCAAAATCCCATCCCCCAACCCCATGCCGCTTAATGCCTGGCGTGAGATCTGGGTTCACGGGTAGACTCTGGAATCCAACCTGATTTAATTTCTGAGCTGGTAGATGAAGGCTCCCAAAGCAAATGTTGTTTGTTTTATTATTCTTTGTATTACGGTAGCACCGAGGGCCTCCATCAGAGTTTGGCGGCTTTGTACTAATAGACGGTGCCTTAAAAAGCAGTGTACCTAGACCAGACGACAGAAGTATGATCCCCATTTTACAGATAGGGAAACTGAGACCCTGAGACCAGGGACCTGCCCAAGGTCCCAGTCTGTAGTTGAGCTAGAAATCGAACCTAGGTCTCCTGAGTCCCAGTCCTGGGCCTTATCCACCGGCCATCTTTCCTGGCTGTGTTCCTCTGTCTGCTCTAAAAGCAGCACTTATAGGCACCATCTGGCTGAAGACAGTGCTTTTGCTGGAGATATCCTGAATTAACTAGAATGTCCGCGCCCACCTTTAGCCATGAGTTGTGAGAAGGAGGGTTTCTAGTCGAGTTGGGAGGGAGGGGGTTATAGGAGCACCTTGACTTCTTCTCTTCCGACCCTGCTGCCGGCTGAGCCAACCCAGTGGTTTGGGAGCAATGCCCTGTGCAGCTCGCTAGGAGAGACCGGTTCCATTTCTGAGCGTACTCCTCATCTGGGAGAGCTGCAGCATACGGGGGGGGGGGGGGGGGTTTCTAACCAGCTGAGGCGTCTGAGCCAAAGCCCATTGAGGTCAATGGGATGCTTTCCACTCACTTCAACCGGCACTGAATGAGCCCTAAGGAACTGTTGTTGATTGTCTCTGCAAAGGGCTGTGCCATCCGTTCTCCTCAGCTGGGAAGCCTGATGGCCTTAAAGATAGGAGGGGGGTTACACTGGGAAATATCAGGGGGCTGGAGAAGCAGAAAGGGTCTTGAGTGCCCAATGCTGCCATTGTAACATTGTCACCTTGCAGTCTGCTCTCTGGTACACAGGCCTGGTGTGTAATGTCTGCGGAACGCTGCCAGCCAAGGGAACACTGCATTACAGAGCCCAGTCACTGAAGATTTGGCACATGCTTCGGTCATCAGGTCAGGGCTTGTGCATATGAATGGCAGCATTATTGATTGCCCTAAACCAGCGTGAAGAGCCCCAGAGAGGAAATGGTAACGTTACCTGGCACAACGGCTAATCGGCTTTAAACGCAGAAAAGAGTTTTAGGAGTTTTTTCCACTGACTCTTGTCTTATTCTCTAGATAGCATGTATTTTAAGTGGAGATGGGGGACATGCTGAAGCAGAGAGATCTGTATTTCCCTGGCAGTCTGGAAGGTTTTTGTGTCGTATACAGGGATAGTTAACGCTAACTTCCCTTGAAACCTAAGGTTCATTTCACTAGCTTTATTAATATTCGTGGACTGCAGCATCCTCTGTCTGAGGATATCAAGGCGCTTTGCATACATTAATTAACCCTCAAAACCCGTAAGAGATGGGGGATTTATTATCCCCAATGTCACTGGCAAACTGAGGCTGCATCTTCACATTTGGGCACCTGAGATTAGTGGCCTAAATAGCCGGCCTAATTGTCAGCAGTGTTGAAAAAGGGAGTTGGGGATGCTTAGCACTACTGCTAGTCAGACTAGTTATTTAGGTGCCTAAATTATCAGTTTAAGTGCCTACATTTACTCCTCTGAGTTTGACAGTTAAGCCCTAAGTGAATTGCTCACCCACAGCAAATCACTGGCAGAGCTCCTAACGAGAACCCGAGTTGTAGCCCACCCCTTGTGCTTGAACCAACGCATCACACTGTCTGGTAGCAGAGTTAGGCTAAAGAAAGCAGCATGCCCTGCTCGGGGGGTGGTGCACAGCTCCCAGCATGATTTATGAGGAGAGGCTGAGGGAACTGGGATTGTTTAGTCTGCAGAAGAGAAGAGTGAGGGGGGACTTGATAGCTGCTTTCAACTACCTGAAAGGGGGTTCCAGAGAAGATGGATCTAGACTGTTCTCAGTGGTGGCAGATGACAGAACAAGGAGCAATGGTCTCAAGTTGCAGTGGAGGAGGTTTAGGTTGGATATTAGGAAAAACTTTTTCACTAGGAGGGTGGTGAAGCACTGGAATGGGTTACCTAGGGAGCTGGTGGAATCTCCTTCCTTAGAGGTTTTTAAGGTCAGGCTTGACAAAGCCCTGGCTAGGATGATTTAGTTGGGGATTGGTCCTGCTTTGAGCAGGGGGTGGGACTAGATGACCTCCTGAGGTCCCTTCCAACCCTGATAGTCTATGATTAAAGTGGTGCATCTCCCTGTTGCTGATCTGTCTAGTCTGAGATTCTCTGTCGTGCCAGTATCCACAGTCTCCAATCTGCATAGCGAGATCACTAGTGGGTCTCAAGGAGTCATTCCTCTCTTCTAATTTCTTTAGGCCTCGTCAGAGAACAGTACATGCTGATTAGTTCAAAGCATCTGCTACTGCAGGGGTTTCCAGCCTCTTCCATAGCCTCGCTTCCCACTCAGTCCCTCACCCCTGGTCTTTCCCTGCTGGGCCTTAGAATCCTTTGCACCTATCACCAGGGCATTTCAGTGGCGTTGTTCCAAGAAACGGTGCAGTGGTTTCTGGCAATCACCAGTCCAGAGCTGCTGAGCAAATCTTCTACACTGGAATGGCAGAGATGTGCACTGAGACCTGGCTCAGGCTGCGTTTCATCGACTGTTCTTATCACTCGTGCTCTCACTTACGCTTGTGCACTCCCCCGGGAGCCCGACTGGTAGAGCACTTCCTGAGTCATTCATTCATATGGCATGAGCAGAAATTATTAGGAGCAATAAAAGCAAGCGCCTCTTAATGTAATTGATGCTGGGAGTAGCTTCCTGAGGAGAGCTTTGCAATTAGCATTGCTATTAATTTTGCAAATGGCCGGGCTGAGCTGCCACGTAACTGATAGGAAATGCCAGGCACTCTTCAGTTGCCAGCGTCCCAAGGAATCCCCTTTCGGAAGCATCTCCCCATTTCCGGAGAGGCGGAGAACTCCTCCCGTATGGTGTCAGTTGCCTGAAGACCTTGAGTGTCTCTTGCTACTGCCTAGGAAGGTGGGCATTTTCCTTGACGGTTGGGAAAGCCAGTCCAAGCAATTCCAGGTGCCAGCTTGCAAAGGGATGGGGAACAGGGACTGTGTCTACAACTAGGACTGTGTGTCATGTGGTTAACGTCGTTTGAGCCTTTTGAGACCTTACATGGAATTAATGTCACTTCTTCTAACGAGTGTGATTCTTGGTGGGGTATGTGAGAGATGTGCCAGCCGATTGGCCCGTCTCCGCGGCTCTGCCCACATCCTCAAAGGTATGTAGGTGTCTAGCTCCCACTGAGATCAATAGGAGCTAGGCGCCTAAATACCTTTTGAGGATCTGGGCCCTTCTCCCTGTGCTCTTCCTCCAGGTAGGCAAAGGGAAGCAACATGGACAAACCCAGTTTCTTACTGTTCACTAAGGAATTAGTGATGGGAATCCCAATTTCACAGGAAGCTGAGTGGAGATTTAATCAAAAGGCTTTAAGGCAAAAGGAACTATCCCAGCCCCCCAAAGCTACTGAAGTCTGAGTGGGTTAATTTTCACTTTTCGTATGCTTGGCATAGCTGGGGGCATAGGAAATGTTGCAGACCCAGCATGGGGAATTAATAAATCGGTGGCACTGCCAAAACAAAGCAAGACTCCCTTTGGGGAGTGCAGGGGAGTTCTGCCCATCAGACCCAAAAACCGCCTTACGTTCTTTTGCCAAGCCTATTGCCAGAAACCCCACTCTGTGCTTAGCTCCCATGTCAATTTGGGTTGTTGTTTTTTTCCCCTCCAGGTATCTCATGAATTTGCCATTAACTTCAACCCCACCAACCCATTCTGTTCTGGTAAGTACATACGTGGGCCCAGACCTTTCTGGCTTGGGGACCTGTATTTGCTGACTGCTAGGACTTGTTACCTCCCCTGTGGTGTCTTCCAAAGACTCGTGTCTTCCAAAGAGCAGTGTAGCAGGTCCTAACTAAGTCTTCAGAAGAACCTGTGTTCGAGCAGTGCAGCGTCCTGGAGGCTCATAGGACAAAGAGCACTGCGTGCCTCCTGTACTTTTACAAGTCCTCTTGAAGTTGAAATTTGGTTACAGTGACTTTCACAGATCCCATGATAGATTTAAAGCCAGAAGGGACCACTATGATCATCTGGTCTGACCTCCTGCATAACACAGGTCTTAGCAACTAGGACAATCTCAGGTGAGCTGTCTCAGCCCCTTGTACTTGCTGAGAACACCTCTAGTATTTGTGCTGTACCTACTTCACTAGGTCACTATCCGATTGTCCTGATTTTCAGAGAGCTTTCTATGTTACTGTTCTTTATGTGTATTACGGTAGCATTCACAGATCAGGGGCCCAATGTCCTAGGCACTTGTACCAACATATGGAGTTTGCCATCTAAATAATATAAACCAAGGGCAGGTCTACACTTAAAACGCTGCGTCGGCACAACTGCAGCACTTATGTGAAGATGCTCTTACCCTGATGAGAGAGCTTCTCCCGCCAGCGTAATTAATCGACCTCCCCAAGAGGTGGTAGCTATGTCAACGGGAGAAGCTCTTCCATCAATGTAGCGCTGTATATATGGGGGGTTAGGTAGGTGTAACTACGTTGCTCACGGGTGGATTTTTCACACCCCTGCGTGAGGTAGTTATACCGATACAGATCTGCAGTGTAGACCTGGTCTACTAAATTGGATTAAAGTAATCGAATATCCAGGTTCCACTTAACCCTTTATGGGGTTAGCCCGTGTGTCTCCACAGTGCACTTGCTCAGCTTTGTAATCATGGGTCAGTATTACTCCTGTTGTTACAGAGGGGGGAAACCGAGGCAATGAACGGCAAAGTGACTTGGCCCGCGGTCACCTGGAACTAGAACTCTGTCTCCTACAGGCGGGCAGACTGGCAGGGGTGGGAGGATGGAGATAACGACCTGACAAGACTGATAGTCCTGATTCTGCTGGCTGGAGAGAGGAAAGATGGTCCAATGATTAGGGCACCAGTCTGGCACTCATGAGTCCCAAGTTCAATTCCCGGCTCTGACACAGACTGCCCTGGGCAAGTCACTTAATCTTTCTGTTCCCTCAGTTTCCCATCTGATAACAGCACTGCCCTACCTCCTGGGGATAAATAATGAGACTGTAGTGCTCAGATGTTCTGGTAATGGGGGACAGATAAGTACCTTCAACAGATGTTGCTGGACAGTGACATTAATAATTGTAACTCTGCAGAACCACAGTGCTAGTGTCCTCCATAAACCTCCTGTGCTACTGTAGCCTTTTATCAGACTGTTAACCCAGTACTAAGCGTTTAGATTAAATAGGAATACACTTCTCTGATTGGTAAACAGAGCAATGCAAGATACTATGCACTATTTGCATGTCTGTGCATATGCATAGAATAATGGTTGAAATACTATTTGACACACATGCTTGGGTGGCACCAGTCCTTATTACCTCTTGGTAATAACATAATAAATCTTAGGTTGCCACATCATGCCCTATCTTCTATTCATGATAAATTGCCTTCAATCAAAAGGGGGGGGGGAGGAAATTCCCTGGAAACGGGGCATCTGAAGAGAGCACAGATCCGATTGGGCATGGGTGGTGGTGATTGCATTGTTCTGGAGTTCCATTCACAGATGAACGTTCCTCTCTGCAAGAAAAAGCTGGCTGGGAATGTTTCAGCAGAAACCATGAAATAGTTTAAATTGTCATCAGTAGGCTTCAGATTCAACACCCACCTGAGAGGAATCTCTGGATCTAATGTCCTTGCTACACTCCGGGCTATATGTACAGACTCGGACAGCACTGCATTGGGTCATGTTCAGACTAGGATTACCATAGTTTAAAAAAACAAAAAGAGGACACTCCACGGGGTCCCGCCCCCGCCCCAACTCCACCCCCAGCCCCGCCCCAACTCCGCCCCTTCCCCAAAGTCCCTGCCCCAACTCCGCCCCCTCCCCTGAACGCTCCGCCCCCCTGCTCCTCCCCCTCCCCTGCTTCCTGCGAATCAAATGTTCGCGGGAAGCCTGAAACAGGCAGGCAGCAGGTAAGCTGGGGCGGGGGGGCGCGAGGAGGCGCGGCCCAGTCCGGCCCCCCCGGCCGAGCAGTTCTGGCCCCGGTGTCTCTGGCCTGGCTCTGCTCAGGCCCTGGGGCGCCAGCCCCGGTTCCAGCCGAGCGGCTCCGGCCCACCCCGGCCCCGGCCCCAGCGACTCCAGCTCAGCTCAGGCCCTGGGGCACCAGCCCCGACCGAGCGGCGCCGGCCGGCCGGCGGCCGAGCACCCCCAATCCCGGTCCCAGCGGCTCCAGCCCATCTCGGTTCGGGTCCCGGTTCCGGCCGAGCGGCTCCGGCCCGGCCCCGGCCGAGCGGCGCCGGCCGAGCACCCCCTGCCCCGGTCCCAGCGGCTCTGGCCCGGCTCGGTTTGGGCCCCGGTTCCGGTCGAGCGGCTCCGGCCGAGCACCCCCAGCCCCGGTCCCAGCGGCTCCGGTCCGGCTCCGGCCCCGGTTCTGGCTGACCGGCTCCCGCCCAGCCCTGGCTGAGCGGCACCGGCCGGCGGCTGAGCACCGCCGGCCCCGGCGGCTCCGGCTCCGGCCCCAGCGGCTCCAGCCTGGATCCAAGCCCCACGACCCCTCCCTATTTTCCCGGACATGCCCGACTTTTTGGAATTTCCTCCCGGACGGGGATTTGAGGACCAAAAAGCCGGAGATGTCCGGGAAAATCCGGACGTATGGTAACCCTAGTTCAGACAGTTCTCTTTCTGTTCGGAAGTGGATATCAAACTCATTCTGTGAAAAGAGCCAAATTATGTCAAATTATGCCGTTATACTACCCTTGAAGCACAGCGGAGTTAACAAGGGGATGCTTTCACAAATATCAAAGGGAAGAATATGATGCTAAACCTTTCATTCGTAAAATGAGAGAAAATAGCACAGGGCCTCTTAGAACCACTGCTGTATTTCTGCTCTTTGTTTGGTCATTTTTGCATGGAATCACAGTAATTCTGTGCATAAATTAGGTGCACAATTGAATACCAAAGGTTTATATTTTAAAAAGGGGGTTAGTGTCACCATTAGGTTAAGTGTTAACACCCCCACTGAAATGAACGGGGCAGTTCAGACCTCTCAGAGCTATCATTGCAGTCTCAGGCAGGTACCACAGCATCCATTCTGCTCTGTGCACACTTGGAAGGTTTTCTTGGCAGTCATAGCAACATACTTGGTAAATTGGAAGCTTGCCGAAACATACTTCAAACTGCAGAGGGCTCGGGGGTCTCCCCCCACTGTATTACAGGTGGGATTTTCAAGAGCGTCTAAGTGACTGAGGAGCACAAATCCTATTGACTTTCATGAGAGTTGAGCTCCCGAGTCACTTAGGCGCTGTTGAAAATCCCATCCTAAAATAGACACTTAGACCCTGCAACTTCTTGCATGCAGGCAGATTGCTGTGCTTAAAGGGGAGCCCTGTCAACTCCAATAATTCTCCAGGCAAGGCCCAGCAGCCCTCATGCACGCAGGTGGTTGCAGATTAGGGGTCTTACTGGTAGCTGAAATTATGCATACGGCAGCTGGGCCCACCATGACTGTCCTGCAATAATTTACCACTTGGAATCAGCTATATTCAAACATAAGAACGGCCCTACTGGGTCAGACCAAAGGTCCATCTAGCCCAGTCTCCTGTCTTCCAACAGCGGCCAAGGCCAGGTACCCCAGAGGGAATGAACAGAACAGGTAATCACCAAATTGAACCTCTCAGTGCGACCACATTCACGTCTTGCATCTGTGCAAAGACTTTGGTGGAGGCTGGTCTCCTAGGTGATCAGAGCACAGATGACCCTCGAGAGAATCGGTGTCACGCTGTTCCGGTCAGGCTGGAAGGTGGTGCCATCAGCTAGTGGTCTGAAGCTGCAGGCATGAAATAGCCTGTGTGTTTCCTTTTTGTGTGTCTTTACTCCTAGATATTTCCATTTGAGCAATATAACAGTCGCTTGTCCAAGCGGCTTGGATTCCTGCTTCCCGCCCGGCCACAGAGTTGGGCATCCCACGTTAGCAGAGCATTGAGTTTAAAGCCACATTCTGTCCTCTGATGTGTGTGGGTGGCTCCCTTTTGAAATTCCAGCTCCCTTTGCTCCCACGTTGCAGAGCAGAATTTGGCCTCGTTATTTCAGAAGTAAGGAACTTTTAAAAAAAAAACCTTTTTCTCGGCTAACTAAGCCAACAAGAGAGAAGACAGTAACTTCAGAGCCAGCCACACCCAAGCCACTTGCATAACCCGAGCATGCGAATCTGCTGGCAAAAGTAGAAGTGCCCTGCAAGCTGGTGGGGAGAGTTCAGACAATGGACGTGGTAGGGCTAGACCAATGTAATCCTTATCATATGATCACCCATGGCAAACAGTCAGTAAGGAGTCCGCTCCGGGGATGGATTCTTTCCTCGTGTAGCCTGAGCTAAGACAGTTCTGTATCTCTCGTCTAATGTGCTGACCAGCATGTACACACCTGAGCAGGGCTATCAGTAATGAAAGCAAAAGAGCCTCCTATAACTCACAGATCAGAGCAACACTTTCAAAACTTCAGTGAAACTTTTTGGTTCAAGTTTCCAGCCAGACTGTCCCTGTGACTGTGGCTTCTCTCCACCGCTTTCCCTGCTTTATGGCTGTCTCCGTTCCTTCTTAGGCATGGTGAGATTCTTTCAGGGCATTTATTTGTGCTCCTGCTCAGGCAGATTCTTCACGTGGCTTGGTATATTTCCAAAAAAACAAAAGGAAGCCCTATCTGAATTCAGGCATTAGAAGCTCTCTCTCTCTTAACCACAAGGGCTCAGGTGTCTGCTGGAAAAGGTTTGTTAACCCCAAAGACATTTGAAGACTTGTTTTCTGAACTTCTGAGCAGCCACAATTCCAGAGGAAGTCAGCAGGTGGTTTCAAGAAACTCTGGTGTTAGACTGTGGCTGTATGGCCCAGTGGTTAGGGCACTGGACTAGAACCCAGGAGACCTAGTGTCTTCTCCTGATTCGGCCACTGACCTCGAATAACTTCACCTCTCTGTGTCTGTTTCCCTTACCACTTGTTACCTGTCTGTTTGAATGGTAGGGTATAGCACTGTTTGTATGGTCTCTCGCAGAAGTGGGCTCAGATCTCTGGTGGGCTACAAGATGCTACTATAAGATAAGTAGCAAAGTGAAATTTAGCTTCAGCGATCTCAAGCTTCTGCCCATTGTATCTGAAATCCATTTTGATGTGTACGTAGAAGGTTACTGCAAGGAGCCGGCTCGGAGGCTGTCTAGTTAATGTCTGGTTTGTCTGGTTCTCTTTAAGGAGTGGAAGGCATTGTCCAAGCATACTCAGCCTGTCTGCCTCACATACGCTTCTACGGACCAACCAACTTCTCTCCCATTGTCAATCACGTGGCTCGGTTTGCTGCCCAGGCAACGCAGCAGGAGTTTGCAGCAGTAAGTTAACCAGTGTCTGTCCTTTTATCTGTATCCCTGCCTTGGCTTGGAATTTCAAAGCAAGACTCATTAAGCTTACCATCTTGTTATCTCCTAGAGGGCACAGGATCATAGAAGTGGAAGATAAAAAAGACCTATTAGATAACTTAATCCATCCCTTGCATACACAGGCTGTGGTCCCTTGGTAGCGTATGTATCGCTGTCAGTGATACATCCCGTGTTTGATCTTAGCCAACAGGCCAGTAACTAGCTCTGTTTAAAAGCTGATGGGATGTCTCACCGTTAAAGGCATGGAACAGCTATATCTAGGGAAGAAGTAATTTCAGGTATGTTTAAACATTGTTGATTTTAGTAAGACCCGCTGCTGTAGGCTCATGTCAAAGGCAGATACAATGATACAATGAAAAAGGCAAGATACAATGGAATTCGGAGACTACTAGGAGTTTGAGGTTCTGTTCAGGGACTTGTAGCCTCTGTTACTGCAACAGTTGGGCATCTTGTAGGCACCACGGAATTAACCTCTATGCCCCTGGGTGGTAAGGAAGTGTTGTTCTCTCCATAATACAGATGGGGAACTGAGGCACAAGGACATTAAGCAACTCACCCAAACACACAGGAAATCAGTGGCAAAGCCAAGAATTGAACTCCCGAGCCCCAGTTTAGTAACTCAGGGACCATCCGTCTTCCTCTTGTGCCGTGTGTGTTTTCAGGCGAGTGAAGAGATGCAGTTTATCCTAGGTACTTATCTCACTATCGTAGTGCCTGAGAACCTCTCAACACCCCTGTGAGGTAGGGCAGTGCTTTTATCCCCATTGCCAGACGGGGAACTGAGACACAGAGAGGCCAAGTGTCTCAGCCAAGGTCTGTACCAGAGCAGGGAACTCCGCTTGAGTCTCCCAAATCCCAAGCTGGCACTGCAACCACTGGACCAGGCATCTGATTGACTTTTTTTTCCAGTGCCCATAACACACTGGCAAACAAATGTATGATTTATTTATTGACATAATACAGTTTGAGTCATTTCCTAGGTTAAACTCCGTGGGCGAGGTTTGGAAAAGCATTCAGTGTCGGTGTTAATTTTGCTCCCATTAAAAGTTAGTGGGAGTCAATGGGAAATGTGTTAATTGCTACAGCTTATGGACAATGAATATGTATTGCCCACGGATAGGATAGACTGTAAGAATGATTCATCTAAAATAAGGATCTCTACTTTTTCCCCGTGCCCCTCATTTTAATAGGTGTCATTCAAACACAAGCGCTCCAGTAGCACTGTGATGAGCATAATAGGCAGGAGAGGAGGAGACGATTGGTCCATGGAATAGAATGCAGGGTGGGAGGGCTAATGCTGTTTAATACAGAGCCCGTCTTTCCAGGTGTAGAACATCAAGGGGTAGCCATGTTAGTCTGAATCCACAAAAACAACAAGGGGAGTCTGGTGGCACCTTGAGGTTTTTTACCCACAAAAGCTTATGCCCAAATAAATCTGTTAGTCTTTAAGGTGCCACTGGACTCCTTGTCGTTCAGGTGTAGAACAGCGTTTCGTGTCTGGGAGCTGGGCTCTCGGGCTCCTGTGTTTTGTTCAGCGGTTTTGGAAACAAAAGCGCTTTGTATGCTGTGGTCAAACAGGCAGCACTTCAGCTTACCCAGGAAGAATGAGTTGAGCGATGGACCACCTGGGTTCTTATGATAAGGGGGGGTGAGGCAGCCTGGCACGGGGTAAGTCCACCAGCTTTCTGCCTTTGGAGCTCAATGGGTTCAGTTCCCGGTGGGGGCACAAAGTGATAGTAGTCTGGATCCCCTCCCTAATGGGTGGCTGGCCCCACTACAGATTGCCCCATGGCGCTGCGTAGCAGTCTGTGCTTCAGGAGAGCCCCCAGGACTGCAGAGCCAGGCTTGCGGTAAGTCAGAACCAGGATGTGTTACTGTGAGGGAGTGGGCTGGAGGACAGGACCGAGGTGCTGTGGCAGCACTATGAGAAACCTGTACAATAGCTACCCGAGTACGGGCCTCGGCCTGCGAGATACCAACGACCGGCGACTCTCATTGGCTTTAACAGGAAGGGCCAGTGCTCACTGCTGATCTGGCTCAGGCATTGGCTCCAACAAGTGTCTTCAGTTGTTTGTTTTCCATGAGCTCCAAATCCTACAATGTCCTTTTGAAGCACTCTGGCTTTGCATAGAGTTGAGCTGTTTCTTTTCATGAGGCCTAGAAGGATCCCCAGTTAATTCCACACAATATGTGAGTTGTCGAGCGACACACCATTGAGAGAGATTAGTGCACGTCGTGTAGCTTTGCCACAAGCAGACTGGCAAATGGGTTGTGACTGAGGGCTCGTCTTCACCGGACGTCCTCACCATGAGTTAATGGATTGCTGCGCATTTGATCAAGGCTGCAAACATTTGTTCTTTACCCTAGGGATCAGCCACATAGGACAACCCTAGGACCCCAACTTGAGACTGGCCTCCATTAATGACATCAAGGCAAAAGCCACAGCGCCTCATCTGCACTGGGATTTTGCAGTGAGGTAGCAATCTTGATGTCTTCACTGCAGAAAAAGCCTGAGTCACAATCTGTGTCCCAGTTCCCCTTGCTCCAAGGGGCACAGGCGCCAGCTTCTAATTTTCCCCGGGGGTGCTCAGCTCCAGGTCCCGCCCCCACTCCACCCCTTCCCCTAAGCCCCCACCACCATCCTGCCTCTTCCCGCCCCCACTCCACCACCAGTCCCGCTCCACCCCTTCCCCCAAGCTCCCACCTCCACCCTGCCTTTTCCCACCCCTGTCTCACCTCTTCCCCACATCTTTCCACCCCCTCCGCCGAGCACACCCCATCCCCGCTCCTTCCCCTCCCTCCCCCATGCCTCCTGCATGCCACAAACCAGCTGTTCCGCAGCATTCAGGAGGCGCTGGGAGGGAGGGGGAGGAGTTGATCGGCAGGGACCGCCAGCGCACGGGAGTGGGGGGGAGGGAGGAGAGCTTGGCTGCCGTTGGGTGCTAAGCACCTGCTAATATTTCTCCATGGGTGCTCCAGCTGGAGCCAACCACGCCACCGCGCAGCACGGAGCACCGGGTCAGGCCGGGCTGTGCTGCCCAGACACCCAGAGCATTGCGCCGGCAACGCAGCAAGCTGAGGCTTCGGGGGAGGGGGAACAGCAGGGGAGGGGCCAGGGGCTAGCCTCCCCGGCCAGGAGCTCAGGGGCCGGGCAGGAGGGTCCCACGGGCCGGATGTGGCCTGCGGGCCATAGTTTGCCCACCTCTGATATAGGCTATATCTACGGTACGGGGTTAATCGGCATAGCTACAGCGCCATACCTATAGTCCCCAGAGTGCAGACATGACATAAGCTTCCTTTCCAGGCCATGTAGAATTTAAGCTGACTTGTGAAATGGGGAATAAAAGATACGTTATTAATTGTACAGAAGGCCTGCAAGGCGTCTTTTGTTGCTTTTAAAACAAAAATGTCTCCTGCTTCTGTCTTACACTGGTCTTACCTATCCTGTCCTGTAGATGACTGGAGTACTAGTAAGATCATGATGTAACAATTGGAACTTGAGCAATTGAACAGAGAAGAAATTCTTATTCAGATGGGTTTTTAAACTCTTTGGTTTATTTAACTCCAACACACAACTAACCGTTAGGAGGAAAATCTTTGTTAAAGGGCTGGTCTACACTGGGGGGGGGCGGGAATCGATCTAAGATACGCAACTTCAGCTACGTGAATAGCGTAGCTGAAGTCGAAGTATCTTAGATTGATTTACCTTGGGTCCACACGGCGCGGGATCGACGTCCGCGGCTCCCCCGTCGACTGCGCTACCGCCGCTCGCTCTGGTGGAGTTCCGGAGTCAACGGGGAGCGCGTTCGGGGATCGATATATCGCGTCTTAACGAGACGTGATATATCGATCCCCAGTAAATCGATCGCTACCCGCCGATATGGCGGGTAGTGAAGACGTACCCAAAGACTCAGCATCCTCACCCTTCCAGTTAAGGGCAGAGAAGGCTCCCACTCCAGTTCTCTGGGTCTTCCGGGGAAGACTTGATTTACCAAAGGTGAAAAGCAATCAACAAAGAAAACTTTAGTTTTATAACACAGTTGAGGTCTTCAGATGTCATAAAGAAGCCACAAAGAGGGAACAACCTGTTTATTTCCTTTGCAAGGAAATTCCACTTAACAGTCCACTCAATATGTACAGATCGCTGCTCAGAACCCTAATTCTGCTGATGTTGACGTGGTCTGTGATCGACCGTGAGCCTTGAGCTGAGGGACAATTAAAAAAAAAAAATCCCTGTAAAGTCAGAAAAATCTTTGACATCTTTATTTTAAGTCATGTGGGCAAACTGCCAATTCTGTGCCAGCAGCCCAGTTCCAAAATGATGCTTCAAGTCACTCTGTAATCCCCGAAGTCCTGATTAATTAGCCCATCAGACTGTTTACACACAGATGCCAAAAGCTGCTTGTTATCTCTAAGGATGGCCCTCGTGAATCCGCTCTGTCACGTGAGTTTCTGTCTTGTTCTGGAGAGACTGTACCAGGATGTTAGTTATGAGGCCAGCTTTTGCGGGTTACTTTCTGTTTAAGCAGGTAGGAAGGAAGGGCCGGAAGGCATGTGGTAATTTAAAGAGACTCATGCAGCTGAAATAAAATACTGGCCTAAAAGGGAGGGAATCACCGGACTGCAAGCGGATGGGTGTGAACCAGTTTCTAGTGCACTGGAATCCCACACTTGTTATCCTGTCCACCAAGAAGAACTTCGGAGCTCCTAGGTGCTTCAGGTCAGTCTAGTCTGATACCCTGTAGTGGTCCTGTCCCACAAGGGAAGTTGAGCCCAGCCCCATCTGACACTAATCAGCTGATGCTGTGAGGCCAGGGACCAGGTGAGGGCTGAAGATGACCCAGTCCTCATAAGAGCAGCTAGTAGCTCAGGTGAGATGGAAATCTGCACGGGGCAGGGAGGGTGCTTCAGGAGAACAGACCCAGAAAGGGGCTCGCCCCACCAGCTAGGCGAAAGACCTGGCTGGGATACCTGCTGCTGTGTAGGCACCAGCAGAAGCTTCTGGGGAAGAGGCCTTAGGAGAGGCGAGGTAGCAGGGCCTGGTTCACCTGTTTCGATTAATGTTTTGAACTGTTTTGTTGGAGCAATAAATGCATCCCTGGGGCAAGGGACTCAACAACCTGACCCTGGTGGGAGCGTCCCTTGATGTGCTGGCTGGTGAGTGGGCCCGTCCCCTTACATAAGAGTGGGGAGACAGTGCTACACGTTGTCACTGGATATGATCCCCGCTAGAGCGCTTGCTCCTAGCTGCTCTGGGGATTCGCTCCTTCCCCGTCCGACACCTCCTTCTGCCGCCCGTTCGGGCGCCCGGCCGCTTCTCTCACTCGCGGTTACTCAGGGTGCTGTCTTCAGAGCTTGGCCCTCCAGCCAGGTCAATGTGCTTTTTCGCCTTCCAGGGGTTGTTAGTCTTTCCATCCAAAATGGCTGACTTCTCCCTCACTGCCCTGACTGTGTCACTTCCCCAGTCTTTGGTAGGGGAACCCAGGCCCATCCTCTACTCTGGGTTCCAGCTCAGGGACCCTCTAATAGTGGCCGAAGTCTGCAATGTCCCACTTTGCTGTCATTTCCCTGAGCCTTTTCCTACACCACTGCTCTCAGGCTTTTGCTCCACCACCCTTCTTGATATACCCTTCCGTCAGGGCCTGGAACCCTGGGGGTTTCTACACTCCCCCTGGGTTTCCTTCCTTCCCTGTCTAGCATCCAGAGAGTGGCTGCAGGCTCCTTCACTGCAGCCCCATTTCTGCTGCTGACTTCCTAGCTTTCTACAACATAAGGACGGCCATGTTGTAGTCAGACCAAAGGTCCATCCAGCCCCGGATACTGTCTTCCAATAGTGGCCAATGCAGGTGCCCCAGAGGGAATGAACAGAACAGGGAATCATCAAGTGATCCATCCCCTGTTGCCCATTCCCAGCTTCTGGCAAACAGAGGCTAGGGACACCATCCCTGCCCATCCTGGCTAATAGCCATTGGTGGACCGATCCTCCATGAATTTATCTAGTTCTTTTTTGAACCCTGTTATAGCCTTGGCCTTCACAACATCCTCTGGCAAGGAGTTCCACAGGTTGACTGTGCATTGTGTGAAGAAATACTTCCTTTTGTTTGTTTTAAACCAGCTGTCTATTAATGTCATTTGGTGACCCCTAGTTCTCCTGTTCGAAGAAGGAGTAAATAACACTTCCTTATTTACTTTCTCCACAGCAGTCATGATTTTATCATATGCCCCCCTTGGTTGTCTCTTTTCCAAGCTGATCAGTCCCAGTCTTATTAATCTCTCCTCATATGGAAGCGGTTCCATCCCCCTCCTCATTTTTGTTGCCCTTTTCTGTACCTTTTCCAGTTCCAATATATCTTTAATAGTCCCACCTGTTCTTTCTCGGATTGGCTCCGTCATCAATCCAGGGTTACTTAGCCCACCTAATTCCCCTAAGCTGTAGCCTATCCACTTAATTGGCCCTTTCTCAGCTTCATTAACCCTTCCTAGGCTAGGGTGGGGGGCACACCCCATCACACCTGCGCATATCAACATGCATTAGAGCTGTCAAGCACAGGCCCTGTGGGCTGTGCTGGGACCAGCCTGTGTGGCGTGTAGATGTGGCCTGTACGACCTGCCCTGTGCAGAGCCTCGGCTTTCGTTTGCAAATATCGTTTGTAGCCTTCCTGACTGCAGAGTGACTTTCAAGATGTGAAGTGAGTGTAAACCAACATCACGTCTGCTTGAGTCTGCAGACAGCCTGAAACAATGACTTGGGCGTGAGCTCCCCTGTTAATCGTCTTGGATTGTCAGCTCTAGAGTCCAACAAACTTCTTGTCAGTGCTGACTGTTCCGGGGCTGGTCACTGTAGTGGATCCGAAAAGGGGTGGGAATGGAGCCCTCGAGGGGTGGGGAGGGAGTTCCTGGCAGGGAAGGAAATGTACAGCTTGGAAAGAGGGAGGGGAAAAGAGTCAGGGAGAGAAGCAAAAGGCAGGAGCAGCGATAACCGAAAGGGGAGCAGATCTTCTCACCGAGTGATACCGAATGGGACAATGAGGTCCTGGATAAATAATAAATGACAACTTATTCACTCCGTGAAGGCTACGTTCTCCCCTTAATCTCTGTGAAATCCTCCCCCTGACGTCCCTGGGGAAGCTGCTGGGGAAGAATGAAGGCCTGAGTCTGTATTCTGGCCCACAGACTGTAATTAAACCTGGAATCTGGCCCTTGCCTCCAAATGAATTTGACACCCCCGCTTTAGAGGGAGGAAAACCCCACTGTGCCGCCAAGGTTCTTACAATGCATGAGATTCTTAGGTGCCCAAAGGGAGTTGCGGGGTGAATCAGCCCATGTGTTGTGGCGTTGGAAGACTAGAGTGGTTACCACAGAGTCCCTCCCCTTACAGCCCCAGTGCTGAGGACGAGGTCCTGGGGTGCAAAGCCCCACATGAATGCGAGGCTCCTGAAAGGACCAGGTCCAAAGCAGCTGTTTGCCTGGCTGGTACTTAGGGCCAGCTCTGAAAGCACCAGGACAGCTGTATGACATCGCACCCTGGAGCCACAAGTGTTTGGCAACTTCTGCATTAAAAGGCAGGAGTTCAGAGTTTCACCCGTACTTAACGCCCTCCTGAGCATCTCTTATCCCTGGCCAAATGTTCCCACCCCCAGACTGAGCAGAACTGATTCCACGGCCTGGTCTAAAGTGGGGCTACTCCTGATTTCAGCATGCGGGGGCCAGCAACCAGCCTAGCCCCACAGCGAACCCCTAGTGTAGACCGAGTTAGCAGCTCTCAGCTGGTGGTTGCTTTGGTGCAGCTTCCATGAAGGGTGAGCTTAGGCAATGCAGATTGTGGCTTTGCCCACCTCCAAGAGGGGTTTGCATTGGTGCTGTGCGCTGGTCCCCAGTGGCTGATTCCCATCCTAGACCAGGCTGAGTTCTTTCCTGCTTACGCAGCAGGGATTACGTTTGCTACCCTAAGTGAGAGCAGGATACTGTGTTAGTGGTGACAGATCTCCCAGGTCAGAGCCAGTGGCCAGCGTGAGTGATGCTGCCTTTCTGTCTGGGCCCGTGGAAACAGCTCTGTTCCATCCACACGGTGCCCCAGTCCCGAATGCCAACTGGCTGCATAATTATCCTGCCTCCCCATTACCTGTCTCCAGCCATTTTTCAAGCTGTCTGCGGTGATAACTCTGCTGTTCTTCCTTTTAAACTCGGTCCCTGGGTTTCAAGCTTGTGAGAGACCAACTCGCACGTTAGCCCGTGCAGAACCGAGCGAGAGCTAGAGATGCAGCGTCTCCGAGTGGGACGCGGTGACAGCTCTGCAGTGGGCCCTCTGAACCCCACGTGGTGCAGCTGGTTGGGGGCGGGGCTCTTGGCAGCGTATGGGCGCGAGGGGGAACGTGGAAAAGAAATGGCCTTTTGCGCTTCAGTGGCTGAGTGCTGCCTTGGGGGCAGTTGCAGGCGTGTCAACAACCAGACGCGTCGAATTTGCTTCACGATAATGAAGATACTTCCAGGTCACTGGGCTTAGATAATGGAATCCATGGTCCCTTAGCCCAGCGACCTCTAGGGGGCGGGGTCTGGGCCCCAGACAGGGCCGGCTCTAGGATTTTTGCCGCCCAAAGCAAAAACAATTTTGGCCGCCCCCCCCCCCCCCCCCGTTTTTTAATTACCCCACCCCCGGCCCTGCCTCAACTCCGGCCCTTCCTCAAATCCCCAGCCCTGCCTCCTCCCCCCAGGCTCTCAAGCCTAGGAGGGAGGGGGAGAAGCGGCGCCCGTGCCGCAGCCGCTCGGGATCTCCCCCTCCCTCCCAGGTTTGAGAGCCTGGGAGGGAGGGGGAGACTCCGAGTGGCCGCGGCGCGGGCGCCGCTTCTCCCCCTCCCTCCCAGGCTCTCAAGCCTGGGAGGGAGGGGGAGCAGCGGGCTGTTTCGCGCGCCGCGGCCGCTCGGGATCTCCCCCTCCCTCCCAGGCAGCAGCAGCGGAGGTGAGCTAGGGCGGCCGCGGCACATTTTTAGGGGCGGCATTCTGGCGCCGGCCATGCCGCCCCTAAAAATGTGCCGCCCCAAGCACCAGCTTGTTTTGCTGGTGCCTAGAGCCGGCCCTGGCCCCAGAGACTGTTAAAGGGCCAGCGCAGCAGGACCAGGAGGAGTTTTCAGTTCCCTGTCCTCAGGTCGACAGAAGCGGGCAGCAAGCATAGGTGCTGCACTGCCCCCTCCCGCACAAAGCAACAGGCTGGGGCAGTGGGCATGACCAGCTGCCCCTGCCAGACTCAGACGGGGCTAGAGAGCTGACAGAGGGAAGCTGAGCCACTGGCGGAAGAGGGGAGGGTGTTTGTCTGAGGTCCTGGGATCTTCACCTTTTGGGCCCCAGGAATGGAATTGCTGGGCTCTGGGGATCTTCACCCCCTCCCCCAGCTGAGACAAGGGCAGCATGAGATCGATGACCTGTTCCTAGCTGGGGGTGGATTGTAGTGTGTGGGGGGGTCGGCTTGCTGTGGGCCGCCCCTTTAAATGTAAGAAGTTGGCTTGCCTGTCGGCTAGGGTCATACCTCGCTTAGGGGGTCGTACCTCTCTGACGGAGAGCTGCAAAATCCTGGGGTTGCCTGGACCCGTCGGGAGCCCAGGGCAGAGGAGGGCAGGAGCTGCTTTCCTCACAGCCCTCCAATCCCGTTGCTGATTCCATCTCCGCTGTGCCCCCTCCCGTCCCAGAGCAGTTCTTCGCCCCACGGGCCCACGTACAGGGCTCCAGGTCTGGGGAGCCGGCTTCCCTATCCCTGGAGCTGGGAGGCAGGACAAGCAGTGGGGAGGAAGAAGCCCCCTTCACTCCAACAGCACCAGTCCCCCTTTTGTCCAGCCCCCCCAGCACCTTTGTGTTACCCCCAACCCACAGAGAGACCAAAAACTCTTCCAGTGGGACATGGTGGTTGGAAGGATGATATTGGTGGTGGTTAGTTTCGTCGTCCTGGGCCAAGTAAAGTTGAGCCGCACCACACTGGGGGACAGTGCCATGATGCGGGGACTCAAGATGGAGGGTCTGAGTGTGAGATACAAGCACTCTGCTGTCTCTCTCCTGGAGAGTGCCTGGGTGGTGGTGTTTTGGCTGGAAGCGTCATGCTCTGTCATGTTTCCTCGGTGCGTGCGCGCACAGACACACGCAATCAGCCGTGTTCCGTATGTAAAGATCCCTGTGTAAGAATACCTGACTACCCCTCTGTTCACCGCCCCTCATGATCAGGGTCACCTGCCTGTGAGAGAGGCCCTGTTGGGAAAATGATACGTAAGCCAAAGTTTTCAGAAGTGGCCACTGATCTGGTGTGCCCACTTGAGACAAAGGTGCCTTGAGCTGGACATGCAAAAATGGAGGAACACGAGGTCAGCGGCGACTTTTGGAAAATGTTCACCATCATTGATACGCTGTATAATCTGGAGCTGGAATGGAAGGACCAGCCCAGTGATTGGGACACTGGCCTGGGACATGGGAGCCCCAGGTTCAAGTCGCTGCTCCGCCATGGGCTTCCTGTGTGACCTTGGGCAAGGCACTTAGCCTCTGTGCCTCAGTTCCCCATCTGTAAAATGGGGTCCTAGAGAGGAGTGGGGCACCTCTGGGATAAAACCACCCATTGAAACATTAGGAAAATGATGTCCTATGGCCAAGCTGGTCACAGGACACACAGACATGTAATCTGAAATTGTTGGCCAGGGAACATGGGGGAGGCAGCTGGTATAGCACTGATGAAGACAGGGTATGATAAGAAATGCTATACATATTTGCAATGTACTGTTCAGTTGCTAGATATCTGTGTAGCAGAGTTCCAGACTCTGCATGGTCTCTGGTAAACAAAGGGGACAAAGCTGAAAGTCAAGCTGTATGGAAGCCAGTTTGTACCTGTAGCTGGAGCTGATTTCTTTTAACGGGAAGCATTTACTGAGAAACACTGTGATGCCACAGATCACAGCACATCCCCTGTTCCTGATCTTTAATTAAAATACACATCTTCACTTGTTTTCTTTCCAAAGGAGCTGTAACAGCTTTCCCCATCTGCTTTCGGATAGTAATATCTTTCTGCACTTCCATTTCAGTCTCCCATCCCTTTTAAAAACGTCAGCAGTAAATTGCTTTTCTAGGAGACGTCTCTTGCGTCGGCGGTAGTTATATACTTATTTTGTTGTTGGCAAGTCTGAATTTGGGTTCATTCACTATGAATTCCGATCACTCTTTATTTTCAATTTTTGTTTTATATGTCAGAATTCAAGAGGTGGTGGGGAGAAGGCTCCAGACCTAGGAATGAATAGAGAAGCATTAATCATATGTAAATTGCACCCCTCGGTGGCACTAATATTTTAATCAAAGGAGCTTTTAAATAACACTAAGGTAATAGGTCTACCGTAGGCAAGTCTGAACTGGATTTTTCTTTTTTTAAGATGCACAACGAACAATTGATAAGAGTTTTATTCCCCCGTGGCCTGCCCTCTTTCATCCCATCTTGAATACCTAGAGCAAATAATGTCAATAATGTCATCTTTAATAATAGCCTCCTGACAAAGAGGCGTCGGCTGAGAAGATGACAGCAGCTTCTTTTCAGGGAGAGAGGCACGTTTTATTTTTAGGAATGAAAGCGGCCATAGGTGGGTGGGTTTGTTGTAAAAGCACCAGGGGCCCCGTGAGCCAGGTAAAAACAAGGGGTGAATAGCTGGGGCCTATTTGGAGACCCCGGGCTCTGAGGTTCAAAGGGTTTCTGCTGGAGAAAACCAAACCCTAGATCTTGGTGTTCCCAAGCATGGGAAGATTTTGGATCCAGATCTAGAATTTCCTGACCAGGAACGGAACATTGCAGCTCAGTCCCATCTCTATGATCTTCACGAGCAGCTGCTGACCACCCCCAACGGGGTTGGTGCTCGATGTGTGGCTCTCCATGGGAGCTTTAGGCCCACGACAGAGACCTGTGGAGGGTACTTCTACACCGCAGATGAAGGTGTGATTGCAGTGTGGGGAGATATACCAGCTTTAGCTAGTGAAGACATGACGGTGCAGAATTCGGCCTAGGCTGCCTGCCCCAGTAAAAGCCTGCTGGGGACACTGGGTACCTAGTTGTGTTGCCAACTTCTACCAAGTCTTCACTGCTATCATTACCTGCACCAACTAGATGCAAGCTAGCCCAGGTCTGCCTTCCCACACTGCAGTCACACCTTAATTTGCAGTTATGATGTACTCAGAGTGGTAGAAATTAGTACAGTTGAAGCCAGTGGGGCAGCGAACTTGGCCCTCTGGTTGCAAATGGCTCCTGATGAGGATGGAGATTTGGAGAAGTCACGTGATCACCTTTGAACATTAAAACAAATGCTGTTGATGTGTCTTGGATCCACTTCCCCCCACCATTGTCGTTGTTCAGTCTCTAAGGGTAATATCCAACTGTAGTTATGGCCACACTGACTTGAACAGAGAAAAGGAGTTATAAGCAACGAGGCAACATTAGTAAGTGGGGTGATTTATTTGGCTGGAACTCTATGGCTAGAGAAAATTGATTTGCACATGAGGAGGGGATCTAGAATGTAGTTCTCCCATCAATTTGTGTGATAGGGCTTGGGGGGTTACACAGATAACTTCCATTGTGGGTAACCTCCCTGCCATATCGGGGGGCAGATGGGGAATAGATTTTTCTAGGATAATTCGCAAATAAACAGAAAGCAGCTGGCTAGCTCTGCCTCTGGTTTTATCAGCATGGTTTGCTTAGTGATTCAAACCTTTGCTTCTCAGGCCGCGGGCCTCAAGAACCATGAGCTGCATGCAGGTGTGGGGAGTGGGTCATGAGCCAGCATCCATTTCTCATCTCAGGTTTTCGGCTGAAACGAGTTTGCCTGGTCACTTTCCAGCCGTGCAGCCTGCCCCTGGCGCCGTTGTCAGTTCAAGTTCCATCTCCTTTGAGGTGCTGTAGAAACCGGAATAAATGATATGAGTGTGGAGCAGAGATGGAGCCGTTGGCAAGCAGCCAGGGGTCATGGTGTGAAATAAGCGGTGGCAAATGGCAAAGGAAGTATCAGTTGAAAACGTTAATGCAGATATTCTAGGCATGCTCGTAAATATCCAGCCTTGGGGATAGGCAGATGCAGATCTATTGATTTCTATCTGCCCGGCTATCTAATTGGACGTCGTAATTCTAGGCATTTATGATTTGTGAACATCACCATGGTATGCACTGTCACCGGGTCTGAATCCGCCCCGTTCTCGTTCAGCTTCCCTCCGAGAGGTGTGCCATTTCCTAACACTAAAAAAACCACCCTGCTTATACCTTTTCCATGGCAACCCAGATCACAAACAATGGAGCTCACCAGCTTTTAAGAGGTGGAGGCAGAAAACAGTGTGTGTGTGTGTGTGTGTGTGTGTGTGTGTGTGTGTGTGTGTGTGTGAGAGAGAGAGAGAGAGAGAGAGAGAGAGACGGCATGCACCTGACTTGACACGAAAAGGATTAACAAGCATTGGGAAATGAAAATTACCTTTCAAAGAGAAACTTCAGTTTCCAAATCACCTCCTTTTTCACTAGCATGCTGGATATGTTGGATAATCCCTAGCAGGCTTGAATCTAATTGCTGACTTAAGTAGCAGAAATAATTGGTGGTCACATTTTATAGGCAATACAGCCCATACGTGACTTTAATATCAAGTATCTTAAAAAACGGGTGGAAACAATAAATGATATTGGAAGAGCAGCCCGATTGTATGCTAACAGTCCATGCTGAATACTAAAAAAGGAGGCAAAGCCCCTGGAAGGCACCTTAGTATGGAGTCCTCTGACCTTTCTTCCTCACCCGCAGATTTGCCCAGAAGCCAGCAAGTCGTGAGCTGCTATCACTCCACAGGCCGTCCAATTATTAAAAGACAACCTGGTTCTGAAGTTGCATCTGCTCAGCACATGGAAAAGCCCAGTCTGTCCCCAGCATCCCAGGATCTGCTTCCCTGTACTTAAGTTTTCCCCTCTTTATCCTACAAGCATGAACCCCTTCAGGGCCGGCTCTAGGCACCAGCAAAACAAGCTGGTGCTTGGGGCGGCACATTTTTAGGGGCGGCATGGCCAGCGCCTGAATGCCACCCCTAAAAATGTGCCCCGACCGCCCTAGCTCACCTCCGCTGCCACTCGCGCGCCGCTTCTCCCCCTCCCTCCCAGGCTCTCAAACCTGGGAGGGAGGGGGAGATCCCGAGCGGCCACGGCGCGCAAAACAGCCGTTTTGCGCGCCGCTGCTCCCCCTCCCTCCCTCCCTCCCTCCCTCCCAGGCTCTCAAACCTGGGAGGGAGGGGGAGAAGCGGCGTCTGCGCCGCGGCCACTCAGAGTCTCCCCCTCCCTCCCAGGCTCTCAAACCTGGGAGGGAGGGGGAGATCCCGAGCGGCCGCGGCGCGCGAAACAGCTGTTTCGCGTGCCGCTGCTCCCCCTCCCTCCCAGGCTTGAGAGCCTGTGGGGAGGAGGCAGGGCTGGGGATTTGGGGAAGGGGCGGAGTTGAGGCGGGGCCGGGGGTGGGGTAATTAAAAAGGGGGGGGGGGCCAAAATTGTTTTTGCTTTGGGCGGCAAAAATCCTAGAGCCGGCCCTGAACCCCTTGCCTCAGCCCTCTCCTCCCCCACCCATGTCTTCCTTTGTAAATCCCCAAAGATAGTGGAGGGAAAGAGAAGTGAAGCTGAAAAGCTGGCCCTGTTCATTGGTCTCGAAGGCCCCAGAACCTCTGTGCCTCCCTGGTTCTCCATCCTGCTCCAAATTCTGTGTGAAAAGATTTCCATGCCTGTGCTTATCAAATTCTTTGTGTCTCTCTGTTATTGGCTTTGTGACAGGGTGGTTCCTTCAGCATGTGATCGCTTTGCGCCCCTGACTCCAGGAGTTTATGCTGGGTTCATGGTCCTGCCTTATTTATCCTTGGCATACACTTTGTATGTACGACAGTCTCCAGAGTGAAACCACTCGTGGTCACCTGTATTTGTGGCCATCCTGTGCCTCAACCCAGCTGCAGCCACACCAGGGAACATCTCCAATATCATGAGCTTTCCTCTCTCCGATGTGAACTCACTGTGTGTTATGCAGCCTGCTGAGAAAAGGGCTCCTAGCCACGGGCATGAACCACGTGGCTGCTTCGTGCTGTAATGTAACTGGAAGGGAAGCTGTTCCTCCTGTAACCGAAGGCTGAGCGTCAGTGCTGAAGGCCTTCTGGGGCAGCCAGGCCTATGTTACATGGTCACCTAGTATCATGGGGGGGAAAGGAAGTTCCAGTGGTAGCTGTTAGTGAGTTTCTTCACGTTTGGGATAGACTCAGCAGAGTGCCCGAGGGCTGAATGGGGCATGGAGACTGGCCTAGTGACTAGAGCCCTAGACTGGGACGCTGGAGAGCTGGGGGACCTATTCCTGGCTCTGCTACTGACCTGGGGCAAGTCACCTCCCCGCTCCATGCCTCAGTTTCCCTATCTATAAAATGGGGGAAATGATACTGGGCTCCTTCTTAAAGTGCTTTGAGATCGACAGAGGCCAGGCCTTATGTAAGGGTGGGGTGGGGCTCTTATTTTGGAGGCGAGAATGGTTTTGCGTCAGAAGGCTGAGGTGCATTGCGAAGGCCGTTCAGTGACGCATGTCCTGCCACCGCCCCGTACTGCACCTGTGCTCTGGGCGAAGAGGGGACGGTAGTTTGCAGGGCTGTCAACCCAGCACATTTGGCCAGCCCTCACTTCACTCTTACTGAATGTCATTGCGTCATTGTACTTCACCGCTGCCTCATTAGAGGGCTTGGTATTGTTAACCCCTGGATTTTTAAGCACACTCATAATTGTAGCTTATCCATGCTCGCCTGCATTCAGTGCAAGGCTAAGTAAATAACTTAGGGCTCAGGGCAGCAGAAGCCACGCTGTGGGGCATGGACTAGCTGTAAGTCTTTGCAGTTCATTCCTTAGAGAGCCTAATTCCGATGCCTGGATTCTTCGCCCCCTCCCTCCACCCTCAGTTATCTGATTCCAAGTTCCAGCCCTGACCTCCCTCACTATCTCTGCCCCAATATTCAGGTGCTTGCAATTTCTGCTATGTACTTCCAGTGGGAGAATCCCTGATCCCCCAGGGGTTATGCTGCGAGCGGGGTACCATTAAAAACAGGGGATATGGTTCCCCCCCACACACACATCCCTTTGAGGTTCAGCTACTGGCCACGGAGAAAATTGTTGGCAACTTTATGGTGAAACCGAGGCAGGGCCAGCCGGGTAAAGGCTGAAAGTAAGGTAGCCCATTGGGAAAAAACGTTAAGAAGCGGCCAGATGAAAAGAAGAGAGGTGAGAAGACCAATCCCCGTGAAAAGCAGCTTGGGTCACAGAGCTCTTTTCAAGAGGTGACACAAGGAAATTGCTTTAGGAACAGCTGTGCTCACAGAAAGTCAAGAATTGTTTTGTGACGGCCTTATTCTCTCTGATCCCCGGGGAATGGGGCAACACTTCCAGGTGTTGTACAAGCACCTAGGAAGACACAGCCTCTGCCCCAACGTGCTTGGGCGTTAGCGACAGGCAATGTGTGCGCAGCAGGAGGAGGGGATACAACACAAAGGTAGAGTAAGCAGGAAGATGGCCAGCACGCAATGGGTTAATTCCATAGCTTTCCCCGTCTTCATTATATATACACTGTTGCCAACTCATGTGATTTCTTTATTATTATCAGGGATCTTGTGATATTTTTAATTAAGTCCCCAGTGCCCAGAGTTAGGTGATTATTGGAGACTATCAGCTTTCATTTAAAGGGAAAAAAAAAAAGTCTCTGGCTGTCATTGTTCTGGAGAAAAGGCTGAAAACATGACCCCCTAAAGGTTCGAAAATCAGAGGGCAAATAGCTAGAATCTCAGCTGCATTATTTAAAAAGAAAAAGAAAAAGCACTTGTGATTTTTAAGCCAGTCTCATGATTGTGGGGGCCACCTCTTGTGATTGTGGAGTGCTTGGGCCTGCCAATGGTGAGCTTGTTTCCCAAATGTTAGTTTGGGGGGGGGGTCGGTGTTTATGGGAGAGAGGGGGAGAGGTGTTTGGAGTGAGGGAGGGAAGTGGGGAAAGGGAAACTGAAGCGAAGTCTTCACTACAGAGTTACCGCGTTTGTGGATAACGCAAGTTCAGTCCTCTCAGGTTAGCCTCGCTCCCGTGAGCTGCGCAGAGTGACTGGATTACTACGCGGGGGTCGTATTAGCAGCTGATTCAAGCTGTAACCTGTGCCCCGGACGGGCCAGCCGACTTGAGGTAAAAGCACCACCGCACTTGAGTGACGGGGGTTTGTGTGTGGACGGGACTCAAGTTGGGGGCAAGACTGGAGTTATAACGCAAGTTAACTCAGCAGTGTAGACGAGCCCTGAAGGGGAGGAGACTGTGAACTATTTTGGGGGGGCGGTGGCTGTCTCTCGCTGTGTGTCTGTGCAGCACCCAGCTGTCTCTAGGCCCTACAGTAATATAAATAAATAATATGACGAGGAGAGGGGTGAGAACCCGGCTGAGCCGCATGATGAGCTGGGAAGGTGAGGCCAGGTAGCTGCTTTTCAGGTGCTCCAGCCTGTTTGGCGTGGGGGAGAATAGGCTGTTTAGTCTTTCTCCCACTCAGTGAAGCAAGCGATGCTAAGCCTCTAACCCAGCCTCCTCACTGGGTCCCTGTTGTTCTGAGTAGCCAGCCTCGGAGTCCCTCTCATGAGCTGTTGGGTGAAAGGAAGCCCTCAGGTTGCTTACTCCCCAGTGTAATAAAGCCACATGAGATCTCTAGTGGGCTGGGCACATGATGCTACAAACTACGCACATTGCACTGGAAAAACCGGCTGGGGCTTACGCGCTAACGGCCAGGTCTTGTCCCTGCTAAGTGACCGCATTGCATGTACCGAGTGATCAGTCATGGGTGGCATGAGGGAAGGAGAAAGGGCACAGGACGAGCTCTCTTCCCGCTCAGCAGAGACGACGTAGTTCAGTGGTGCCGCCCAGGGCTGTCTGTAGAGCATAGCTCTGCAGGAGATTTCTCCAGTACACCTGGGGGTCCTGATCTGATGTAGTGCCCCACCTGGGGATATCGCTACTAGAGAAAGGGCCGTCCCTCTATTTTGTGGTGTACTCGGCCGGGGGTTCTGGTTCTGATCTCCGTCCAGCTCTGAGCGCAGAGTGGGGGGGTTCTGGGCTGGGCTGGCTCCTCCAGTTATTGGCACGCATGCAGTAGCTTGTTCCTCCTGCGTGTGATGTACGGAGGGATAGGAAATGCAAACTCCAGCGTTGTGTCTGCAGAGCCGGCAGCTCCCGTCTGCTGGTCCCATCCTCATTCGCTGGCACATGCTGCGCGGGAGGGTGACAAGGGGCGTCTGAGGCTGCTGGGACAGTTACCAAGGTGGGACGACAGGAGGAAAACAAGTCCCGAGTGTGATTTGGGGTAGAGATCAAACACCACAGTGACGGTGTGTCTGGGCGAGGAGAGAGAGGGCATGTCCCAGTCTGCAAAGGAGAGGGGTCGCTGACCTTCTGTGTTGGGAGTGGGAGGGGCTGTGGGGAGAGCTGCTCCCCCCAGAGGTTGATCTAAACCTGATGTAGCAACCGGGTTCCAATGGAGCCTACAATTGTCTGTAGAAAACGTATTTGCTTTGTGCAGTGACTGGAGCGTGATGGAGCCCCGTGCTTCTCCGCCGACAGCCCCCCATGCGCGCACGCAAGTGGCACATTGCCCCAGACGCTTCACCCCGCTGCTCTGGCGTCGGCTGCCAAAGTTGGGTCTGTTCGGGCCACGGCGGGCTTTACAGGATTTGAGAGGAGCCCAGGCCCTTGTGCTGACAGGAGGCAGGGAGTCCTGGGAGTTTGCAATGGGAACCCAGAGCCTCAGATAGTGGGGGGGAAGTGGGTCACTTGGACCCTCAAACAGTAGAAGCAAATGTGCCGTCAGGACGGGCATTGAATGCCACCAAGTGACATTTCATCAGCTTGCTGTATGGTGTAAGGGTTGTCAGACAGCATTGGTCCAGTTAGTCCAGCAGGCAGCCATTGGCTGTGGCTTCAGAAGGTGGTGGGAATAAAGTATCTGGCCAGATATGCAGTGCTGAAGGCAGGAGGAAAATGCCCTCCCAACCCTTGGCTGAATGCAGGGGGAAGAATTTTTGTGTCTATTCAAGTGGATACCAGTCATGAGGCCAGATTCCCACAGGTGCCGATTGGTACCTATTGGGGTTTACAGAACCATCTAAGCAGGTTAGGTGCTTAATTCCTATTGATTTCGAGGTGAGTTAGGTACCTAACCTGCTTTAGATGGTATTATAGACACCTATCTGCATCTGTAGGCCCCTAAACGCCTTTGGAAATTTGGCCCCCAGTCACATTGATGGAATTGCTGATGCCTTTTCATCTGGGGTGATTGCTTTTGTAAGACTATTCTCGGGAAAATAATCCTGCGAGTTTTCATTTGATTGCACATTAGGGGAAGGTTTGTGTGGCCATCCTGAAATCTCTGAGTTCCTGTTTATCACAGCTGGCCATCGGATCAGGATCTGGAAACAGCATGGTGACTCAGGTGGCCTGCGTTGCAGTCCTCGATGAGCCTGGGGCCAGGGGATTTCGACAACACCTCTGGGAGTTAGGCACCCGTTTCCATTGAATTTCAGTGAGAATTGTGTGCCCTGCTCCTTAAAGCCCCTTTGAAAACCACAGCCTGAGTGCCTAAGTAATCCTTGTCTAATAACAGCTCCTCTAGTGACCAAGGTAGACTCTTGGGGAAATGTTCCTGGTTAATGGCATGCCAAAATAACAGAAGCATATTTACAGCTGGATTTTTGTAGCCTCAGGGCCTGATTCTCTCTTGATGGTGTAAATCAGGAATAACATTCACAGGAGTAACTTCAAGTAACACTGAAGTCGGTAGAGTTATGCCGCTGTGAAAGGAGACGGAGACCCATGGGTGGTGGGTCTCCTGTTAGGTGTAGAGCTTGAGAAGAGGATATGAGTATTGAGCAATTTCCATTGACCCAGGCTGAAAAGTTAAAGGGAGAAAGGCAGTGAGGAGATGAGAATTTCATTTCGGTCCAACAAGGAGATAGATAGCTACGACGTCCCAGGATCTGCTGCTCTCCACCAGCTCTGATCATGTGTCCTTGCCGGATTGCTCGGCCGTAATCCCAAGGATGATCTTATCAGATATCCCTCATTTCACTTAGCCTTTGAAATATCCTGTTGATATAACGTTTGATGAGCTTTTCTCCCTCCTCCTCTCCTGCATGCCTTTTAGTGCTCATCTCTGATCCCATTGCCGATTTCACAGAGAGAAAGAACAAAGGGAAACAGATTTTTTTTTAACATGCATTGAGGCAAATTCTGCCCTGTTTTATGACTGAAGCGGGTAGAGTTGTATGGGGAGGAAATCAGCACCAAGTCCAGCCCGTGGTGTTTTGTACATTTACTCCTTGCTCATAGGAATTGCCAAACCAGATCAAACCCAGCGTCCCGTCTCTGACAGTGGCCGGTGTCAGCAGCTGCAGAGGAAGGTGTAAAAACCCCATAGTTAGAAATTGTCTCAAGCCCAGAAGCACGAGGTTAATATCCCTTCCAAAATTTTTGTTGTCATGAATTTTGATAACTCTGGATATGCTTGATATCCAGACAAATATCCCTCTTAAAAACTTGTTACGTTCTCTGCAGCTGCAGATGTGTCCGTTTGTGTGTATTTATAACTACACAGCTGTCAGATTCATGGTTCCCTTGTGTTAGCTGGTGCCCTCTGATCCCTAATCACGTAGCAAAATCCACATTGCTAACTGGATCTTTTCAGTAGAGTGTAAAATAATCCAGGCTTTTTCTATTGCCAGATTGGCTTTATTTTAAGTGTTTGGAGGCTGAGGGTTGGCTCCCTAAATCTCTCTGATAATACAGCATTACCAACCTCAAGGATTCAGAAATCACAAGTGATTTAAATAATCATACGTGTGACGGGTTGGATCACAGAAACCCCCTTGGGAGCTGCCACCTGATGTGCCAAGACTACCCCTGCTTCTGTTTTCCCTGCCAGCTCAGGACTCCAGCACCCTGTCTTGCTGAGCCAGACATGCCCATCTGCTCCAACAAAGACCCAGGGTCTGAATCACTTGCCCCAAAGCTGCAAGTTTACCTGAAAACAGCTCACAGTAGTGTGCTTGTCTTTAGCACTCAGATGCTCAACTCCCAATGGGGTCTAAACCCAAATAAATCCGTTTTACCCTGCATAAAGTTTATGCAGGGCAAACTCATAAATTGTTCGCCCTCTATAACACTGATAGAGAGATATGCACAGTTGTTTGCTCCCCCAGGTATTAATACATACTCTGAGTAAATTATTAAATAAAAAGTGATTTTATTAAATACAGACAGTAGGATTTAAGTGGTTCAAAGTAGTAACAGACAGAACAAAGTAAGTCACAAGCAAAATAAAATAAAATGCGCAAATCTATGTCTAATCAAACTGAATATAGATAATCTCACCCTCAGAGATGCTTCAGTAAGTTTTTTCTCAGACTGGACACCTTCCAGGCCTGGGCACAATTCTTTCCCCTGGTACAGCTCTTGTTCCAGCTCAGGTGGTAGCTAGAGGATTCTTCATGATGGCTCCTCTCTCCGTCTCTTCTGTTCCACCCCTTTATATATCTTTTGCATAAGGCGGGAACCCTTTGTCCCTCTGGGTTTCCACCCCCCCCTCACTGGAAAAGCACCAGGTTAAAGATGGATTCCAGTTCAGGTGACATGATCACATGTCACTGCAAGACTTCATTACTCACTTGCCAGCACACACATATACAGGGAGACTCACAGGTAAACAGCCATCTGCAGACAATGGGAGTCATCAAGATTCCAAACCATCATTAATGGCCCACACTTTACATAATTACAATAGGCCCTCAGAGTTACATTTTATATTTCTAGTTTTAGATACAAGAGTGGTACATTTATACAAATCAGATGATCATACTCAGTAGATTATAAGCTTTGTAATGATACCTTACAAGAGACCTTTTGCATGAAGCATATCCCAGTTACGTTACATTCACTTATTACCGTATTTTCTCTAAAACTATCCCAGTTACATTATATTGACTTATTATCAAGTTTTTATAAAACCATATAGACTGCACAACGTCACAATACGATTGCAGAAAAAAGAGGTTCTTTTTCATTATTTCAGTTTTTTGAGCCCTTAGGGGTCATCTTTTCAAGCTCTTCTCAGCAGCCAGGAGGACTAGAAACATCCTTTATTCTTTTGTAGATGAAAGGTGAGATTCTTCACAAAATTCCCTGCCTCCAGAAGCTGTGGCTTTAAGGAAAACACTCGATATAACAGAACGCATGAAAAATGCAGTTTTGGGAGGACTGAAACTATTCACGAATTTGGGTCGAATCTGGTGAATCATTTCAGCCACACACAAAAAAGAAGAAAAACCTGAAAACAAACATTTCAAAAAGGGTTGAAACGGTTGGTTTAGACTTTTGTTTCGAATGACATTTTCAAAACGAAATGCTGGCTTGAAATGACATTGTTAGAACAAAATGTAGATTTGAACATACATTGCAAATGCGATGTTCGACCCCAATGAATATACATATATTTTAATTTCTGTTCACAAGAAAACAGATTTTTCTGGTTTGGCTGAAAATCAGTGATTCACTCAGCTCTGGTGGCCAGCAGCAGCTGCTCCAGGGGAAGGAGTAAGAACCTCACAGTAGGCACAAGTGGGGTAATCTGCTCATAATGAAATATACTTCCTAGCCCCCATTGGGTAGGGGTTAATTTATGCCCTGAAGCATGAGGGTTTATATCCATTTCAAAACACTTGTTATTAAAAAAAAATAGCATTATTGTAAGTCTGAATTTTCTTGTTATTTACATAAACTTCGCGTCCTTTTTTGAATCCTCTTAAACTCTTAGGCTATGTCTACACTGCAATAAAAAACCCACAATACCGAGTCTCAGAGCTCAGGTCAATTGAGTGGGACTCGCAGGGCTCAGGCTGCAGGGCTAAAAATAGTAGTGTTGACGCTCGGGCTGGAGCCCAATCCCTGGGACCCGCCCCCCTCGCAGGGTTTCAGAGCCCAGGCTCCTGCCCACGCCTGAATATTTACATCACAGTTTTGAGCCCTGTGAGCCCGAGTCAGCTGACCTGGGCCAACTGCGGCTGTGCCGTGGGTCTTTTATCTCTGTGTAGACGTATCCTTAGCATCAGTGATAATTTGTTAGCAATGAGTTTGCGGCTGATCAGTGTTTTTCTTAAACTGGGGCTGGAACCGTGGGACCCATTTTTAATAAGTCAGGGTGGGTCACTTATTCACCTAATACATGTACTTCCTTTCGTCTTAGCTGTTCTGAGTGCCCGTGGGCGCCACCCCATTTTTCCTAAGACTCCGCCCCCCTCCAAAGTTCCCCCAGGCAGGGAGGGGCTCAGATCTGGGTGGTTTGATCCAAGCCCATGTCTGATCAACATAGAGCAAGTCAGCTGTGAATATCACACACGGATGCATTGTATTAATTTCGCCAAGGGCGTCAGCATAGCCCAGTCTCTGGCCAGCGTTAAATAAAGTCTGGGGTTGGGTATACAGAGACCTCAACCAGCTGAGTACCGTGGCAAAAACACCATTAAACATCCTTTGAGCCTTTTATTAAAGATACAGAAAAGAAGGGGAAAACAGTTAAAACATTTGAAATGTAAAGCAGTGAGTCAGGCTTCCCTGTTTAACAGCATTTCTTGTTCCCTTTCCCTGTAGCTAGAGAGAGTTTGAAAAGGAACCCCCACCCCCCTTTTTGACACACTCTTCGATGGTATCAAAGCTAGTAACAACTGTACTTTTGGGGCAAAGAGAAATTGGTTGAGATGGGCTGGAGCTGCCGTTAAATTCAGTTTTTGAATTTTAAACTCCCTTGTTTGACAGTGTCCAGATGGTAAGGACGGTCATCCCAGGTGGTGGTTGGAATTCAGCTGAAACCAGTAGGGGGAAGCAATGTCATCTGGCTCCCGCTCTCTGGCCTGGTCTGGTCAGGACATCTCTCAGGATCAGGGTGAAAAAGGCCTGAGGTGCCAAGAAACGGTGGCGGTGGAGCCATGATGCTGCAGCAGTCTCTGTCTTTTCTTCCCAAGAGTTCCTCCCCCCCAAAAAAAGTCTCTTTCCCACAAAGGGAATGGTGGGTGGAATAGCCCATCCCCTGATAATTTTGTCCACCAATTAGGTCTAATATCCAACTCACCCGTTTTGGGTTCATTAACTTCCAGCTCCATGTCATCTGTTTTTAAGAAGCATCATTTCAACAGTCCTTGGATTGTATCAACGTGGCCTTTTTGGTTTAAACTAAAATAGTTTCTCTCTCTGGTTCTCTTGCACCTGTTTAGAATATGCTTTATTATATGTTACTGTGATAAATTTTTACAGATGAACTCACAATTAGGGTAGATTGGTAGGCCCAGTTACCACAACAGACCCTCCTTGGAGCCCCCATCCCTGGAAAGGGCACCAGTGCCCAGCCAGCTAATGACTGGATGTTTCTGTAGAAGAGGATGGAAGAACAAAAGCAGGATTTCAATGGTGCTTACAAATAACTTCAGACAAAACCATTAACTTTTCACACCAGCTTAGGATCTTAAAGAGGCATGAGATAAAAAAGCCTGTGAGCGGAGTGTGTGGAGTTCATTATAATTATGGGCATGTTTGAATCTGTATGGTTATAATCGGTGGTGTTTTTGCATGGAATTAAATCTTTTGATATTAAATGTTCTCTATTAGCCAGCACGCAAGACATGTCAGCTGCGAGATGCATCAGCTTGAGTGATTCAGGCTCTGAATAGGACAGCTGGTTCTCTGGTGATTAGGGTGACCTCTGAGCATTTAATGTTGACCCTCAAAACATCTCGCTCCCCCCTCAAATACGTTTCCTCCAGATCTTGCAGTGTTGGTGGAGAAGAGACAGTCCTTGGTTGTAATGAATGTTAAAAGGATGCTGTATCAAGGCTGCTGGACACAGTCAGATCTTTTGGTTCTCTCTGGCTCTCATACTTCCAAGGGGACTAACATGGCCAATGCTGATTTTTGTCACCATCGGGGCCTCCCTAAGGGTATGTCTACACTACAGGATTAATCCGAATTTATATAATTCGAATTTAGGAAACCGATTTTATAAATTCGAATGTATTCGGCCACACTAGGCACCATTAATTCGGTGGTGTGCGTCCAAGCTACCGTAGTAGCATCGATTTCCAGAGCGTTGCATTGTGGGTAGCCAATAACATCTAATTGCCAATAACATCGAATTGCGGCCACACTAACCTTAATTCGGATTAACAATACCGATTTTGACGCTACTCCTCTCGTCGAGGAGGAGTACAGAAATCGAATTAAAGGGCTCTTTAATTCGAATTAAATGGCTTCGTTGTGTGGACGGGTCAAGCGTTAATTCGAATTAAAGCAGCTAAATCCGAATTAAAGTCGTAGTGTAGACCAGGCCTAAGTCCAGGCCTGGAGTGAGTCCACGTGGAAGGGACTGCTGATTGCACTTTAGGACCTGCATGTCCTTTCGTTGCATACAGATCCATGTAGGCCATCCGATAGGTGTTATGGAGTTGTGACCCCTGCAAAATACTTCAAAAACGATGGCACTTCCCTTTGACCAGCCCAGGAGCCACTCTGACATTGGAGAACTTCCGAGGGAGGGAACAGAATGAAAGGGTGCCGTCAATTCTGACAAAGATCAGAATGCAGCAGCTGATTTAATAACACTGGCCATCAGGAGCACATCACTCCATTAATCTCTTTGCTTCACGGGCTACCCTCCAAACACAGAGTCAGATTCAGGGTGTCACTTCAGATCTTCAAAGCCCTCTGTTGCATTGGCTCAGAGTTCTGGACCTTACTGCTTTCTCAGCAAAGAGCTAAAGCAGTGATGGGAGGGGAAGGCAAATAGGGAGTGATGGGAGGGAGAGGCATGTTCCAAATCCAACTGAAGGTGACACAGAAGCTTTTTTCACCCTACCTATAGTTGTGGGGGACGTCAGAGATTTTGCGTCTCCATCGTGACAACTGCAAAGTTTTGACTAGTGGATCACCTCTTGGTGATGGACAGTCTGACTGAATTCAAGCTGCCTCCTCCTGGAGAGCATTGGGTATCTCTCACTCCATCTTCATGAATAGGACTGCTCAGATCCATGGATACAGTATCCGAGAGGCTCTGGGGATCTTTTGGCTAAGTCTGACTAGGTTTCGTTGACGGAGTTTTGGGATGTACCTGTCTGATGGACCTTTGTAAAAGCCATTGGGGAGAGCGTGGTTCTGATACTGATGAGGCTATTTAATGCTTCTCTTTTTTAAGGCAAGATGCCACTTATCCCATAAGCGGTTAGTCTTGACACTAACCAATATCCACCATGTCTTGAACCTCCCTCTGTGGGGAAGGTTATTGAGAAGATCAATAGTAGCAGGTCTACACTAGCATCCTCGAAATTCTCCCAGTTTCCTTATTCCTTGTAAATCTAGTCTCTCTCTAGCATGGAGACCGCACTGGACTTTTGGTTCCCCGTCAGTCAACAAAGATCAGCCATCTATGTTCATTTTCTCAGACAGTTCAGTAGTTCTTGATATGCTTGACCATGAGGACATAAGTGGATGTGATTGCTTTCGAGTAGAATCTGCTCATGCCTCTCAGCACCCCTGAGAGGGAATCACTGATTTCTTCTGAGGGCTCTCCTGTGGGGTTCCCTCACCCATCCCGTCTGATGGGTGCCAGGCTGCTGGGGAAGACTGATGGTTAGATATTTGGGCTGCAGCAGCATCTGTTTGCTGATGATCCTCAGCTCCCTTTGTCATAGAAGCTGGATTCTACACTCTACTTGCTTTACCCAGAGCCCTTTGATGAAAGTAGGGTGAATTGAGCTTGTTTGTCTGTGAACCAGACAACAGAGGTGATGCTGGAAGGAAGGGGGCAAATGTCTGGAGGTATTGAGAGGCTGGGACTGATCTCTCTGTGAAGAGGGGCATAACAGGCCTTAGTCTTCGCAGATTGCAATCCTGAGGTCTTATTGGATCCATTAGTGCTCTTGGTCTCCAAAGGTGCCTCATAATACTGTCATCTTCAGCTGATCCAGAAGCTGCTTGGCCCTTCCTCTCTGAAGTGGCCCATACCACAATTATCCACTTCCAGGCTGGCCTGCTGAAATGAGCTTTCTTGGGGTTACCTTTGAAAGCCTATTTCACCTACGGCCCAGCTCAGCAAGGTGCCAAGTCCCTTCAAAATCCCATCGATTTCAATGAGCGCAATGGGCGCTCAGCATCTTGCAGGATCAAGCCCCTGGTAGAGAGTGCAGCTGCCTGGTTATTAAATGAGCCAGGACAACGCGAGCATCAAATGCCTGTGCTCTGTGTTCTGCACTGGCTTCCTAGCGACCTTTCGGGGCAATTCAAGTGGTCTTGTCTACACAGTGGCTCTGGTCCCTGATAGCTGCCAGACTCCTTTATACCCCACTGAGGCAGTAACAGGCCACTAGACTGCTCTTGCTGTCTTCCCGGATAGCTGAACCCCAGAAGGCAGGCCACAGGGCCTTCTCAGAGGGGAGCCCTTACTTGGAACTCTCCAAAGCTTGAGTCTGGTTCCTTTTAAGAAGCTGTGCAAGATACATCAGTAAGTGTCATTGCAGTTGACAAGGAATGGTAGCTGGAGTGAGGCTCAGCCTTGTTTGGTAGCTGCATCAGTTAAGCAGTTTGAAGCTTGTCTCTTTAATGTTCATAACCAAACAGCATATGGTAGGGAGTTACAGTAACTCCTTGCTTAACGTTGTAGCTCTGTTCCTGAAAAATGGGACTTTAAGCGAAACGATGTTAAGCGAATCCAATTTCCCCATAAGAATTAATGTAAATGAGGGGGTTAGGTTCCAGGGAATTTTTTTTCACCAGACTATACACACACACACACACACACACACACACACACACACACACACACACACACACACACACACACACACACACACACAGTATAAGTTTTAAACAAACAATTAATACTGGTACACAGTGATGATGATTGTGAAGCTTGGTTGAGGTGGAGGAGTCAGAGGGTGGGATATTTCCCAGGGAATGCCTTACTGCTAAATGATGAACTAGCACTCGGCTGAGCCCTCAAGGGTTAATTCTCACTCTACAAGGCAGCAGGAATGGAGGGAGGGGAGAGAGCATCGCAGACAGAGACACACACCATGTGTGAGAGAGAGAGATGCACATTTCCCCTTTAAGTACGCTGACCCTACTCTTAAGTACACTGCCTTGTTAATTAGATCAGCTTGCTGAGACTGCAGCTGCTGCCACAAGCTCCCTCTGTCCTGAGCCCTGTCATGTGTCCCCCCTGCTCTATGGAAGATGGGGTAAGCAGGGTGCAGGAGCAGGGGGGAGGGGGACACCCTGACATTAGCCCCCTTTTTCCTCTCCTCCCCCCCCCCCCAGCAAGCAGGAGTCTCGGGGAGCAGCTCCAAGGCAGAGGGCAGGAGCAGCACATGGCAGTGGGGGGGAGGGACAGCTGAACTGCCAGCAGTTGATAGCCTGCTGGGCAGCTGCTGCACAGGGAACTTAGGGGAGCGGGGAGCTGATAGGGGGCTGCTGGTCCACCCTGGTTCCAAGCCCCCACCAGCTAGCTCCAACAGGCTGCTCTTCCTGCAAGCAGTGGACAAAGCAGGTGGCTGCCAAACAACGTTAGAAGGGAGCATTGCACAACTTTAAACGACCATGTTCCCTAATTTATCAACAACGTAACAACAACGTCAACCGGGACGACTTTAAGTGAGGAGATACTGTATGTCCATGAATAGATGCATACATATGAGCAAAGATAGCACCAGTAATTATACTAAGAAATACAGGTGCTACCAACCTGCATGCTTCAGGGCATAATCCAATCACCAGGTGGGGTCAGGAAGAAATTTCCCCTTCCTGGGAAAGCATTGCAAAATTAAGCATATCACTGTGAGTTTGTGCCTTCCACCTAACACGTGGATTTGGGTGTTACTAATAAACTAGATTGTATGGGTCCCATTGGTCTGATCTAATCATTGGTCTAGGTAGGTCTGTGACAGTAAGCCTTTTCTAAGCTCAAATGAACTGTTTTTTACTTATATGGGGTTTGTTTCTCATGAAGAGAGTGAGTCTGGTCTGAAATACAGTCAAATCCTGGCACATGGGCTCAGTCCTCTGTGTTTTACTGGCAATTTAGGGCGTACCAGAAGCAGCCAAATGATAACTGACTTGAATGGGATTTCTCCATTTCTGCACCAAAGTTTTGCCTTAACTAGAAGTGACACAGAGAGCAGGGCCTCTGTCTCAAGCTGTTACATCTCCGCTGGCAGCACCGGAGGTTGATAGGAGAGAAATCACGGCTCTTGCTCTGTCAAGTAATCTCTTCCGGCCTGCTTAAGGAAGGGGGGAAGAGCTCAAATGCTTGTGCATCACTGAGTCATCTTGCACCACTTGGAATGACGTTGTCATGGAAATGTCATAAGCAAATTCACATCCACCTTGAGGGTGTCCGACCTCTTTGCAATTGCACAGCCATTTTCACTGGTGTGTGTGTATGTGTGTGTGTGTGCACGTACACACACACACACACACACACACACACACACACACACAATCTCACTCGCCACAGAACTGCATGAAATAGTTCTGTTGCTGGATATGACTCACCCTAGAACTGCATGAAATTGTCCTGGTGCTGAATATAGCGAGCGATGGCTGTAAGTCCAGAGGAGTACTCACCAAGGACGTGGGGCTAGGGTTATTTCCAATATAGCTGACTTCCTGGAGTTTATACGGAGGATGATGTTGGCCCAAGGAGTAGAGGCCTAGAGCAGGGGTCAGCAACCTTTCCGAAGTGGTGTGCCGAGTCTTCATTTATTCACTCTAATCGAAGGTTTCACGTGCCAGTAATACATTTTAACGTTTTTAGAAGGTCTCTTTCTATAAGTCTATAATATATAACTAAACTATTGTTGTGTGTAAAGTAAATAAGGTTTTTAAAATGTTTAAGAAGCTTCATTTAAAATTAAATGAAAAGGCAGAGCCCCCCAGACCGGTGGCCAGGACCCGAGCAGTGTGAATGCCACTGAAAATCAGCTCGCGTGCCGTTTGGGGTTTTTTTCTTTTAGAAACAATGGACTGACCCAGTGGGAGTGGGGAAGGTTGACCGTAAACAGTTGAGTTGGAACCACGTGGTGTTTGCTCGCTGCTATAGCATCAGGAGCTGGCTATTACTGGGTGACAGTCACCCCCGGGCAGAGGGTCGGCACACAGCCCGTGGACTCCTGGTGGGATCCCAAAGCTTGGTGCACATCTACATTGCAATTTTACAGCCCCATAAGCCAGAGTCAGCCGACATGGGCCAGCCGCGGCTGTTTAATTGCAGTGTAGACATACCGCTCAGGCCATTGTAAACCCTTTATTGAGAGCTGGAGTGATACTCGGGCCATTTGCTGGCTTTCTGCTCACGGCGATTTTGCCCTTGGTGAATAGAATGGATGGAAGTTGCGTAGTCCAGTCAATGGCATAGCAAGCTGGGGAGATGTGGACTGTCTAGCACAGTGGATCGGTAATGGGCTATGGAGAAGAGCAGCGTGTAAATTACCAGGTTGGGTTTGTCTGGGTTTTGGCTCATGTTGCTTCTCACACCCCTTGAGCAAAGTTGAATCTTGAACTCCCTGTGATGGAGGCAAAACTCGCACTGAAATGGGGCAAGTTTTGTTAATAACAAGCTCTAGCTCTTCTCATCAGTGCAGCTCAAAGTGCTTTATACAGGAGGCCAGGATCACTGTCCCCATTTTACAGAGGGGGAAACTGAGGCACAGAGACTGAGGCACCCAGCAGGCCAGTGGCAGAGTCTCAGTCTAGTGCAGTATCCACTATGCCACACTGCCTCCTCAAAGCAATTGAACACTGCAGATCCCAGGGGCTCACGAGAATTGGTTTCACCCAGTGGCTCCACTAATGGTTCTGCTACAGGTATCGAATATTTATCAAATGTCCACTTAACAAAGATTAAACAGCCACTGCTCTGACCTGTTTGTCTTAATGGGACAAACACAGGCAACGAGCAATACAAGAGGAAGGGAAGAGGGTGAGAGTGAATAAAGATCACGAGAATTGTACTAAGTTTCATAGAAGACTCGGGACCAGTTGTGCAAAGGTGCATTTGGAACGCTTTGAAAACAGACCAGCTTCTAGGCGGGTGACACCTGGGAACTAGATAGTTCTTAGAAGCCGGGAGATGGGTGCGGTAGAGGGCGCTAACCCAGGGGTGGCTTCAGTCTCAGGGCTTTCCTCCGGGTGAGTCAGCCATTGTCAGTGGAGATGTGGGTAGGCTGGGAGCAAATGTCCAGAGAGTCAGTGAGGAAACCGTAAGGGAGGTGGCTGGGGGGGCGACCAGTGACCAGGAGAGATGTTGGCTTGAGGCGCTTCCTCATGGAAGGGTGGTTGCAGGAGTGTAAGGCAACTCAGAGGAGACCGAGTCTCATGGCGAATGAGGGGGAGAGAGGTCTGAGGAGGTGAGTAAGGGGTCTACAGGGCTTCGGAGCAGTGGGTTGATGGAGGATGGGTATAGCTGGATGGGATGGTGGATCGTGAGGAGACACTGACCCACATTTTCTGAAATAGGAGCCTAAAGTTAGGTTGCAAAGTTTATGTTCAGGCACCTATGGGTGGGGTTTTCAAAGTGACATAGGAGCGCAAGTCCCATTGAAAGTGAATCTCATTGAGAGTCAGTGGCGCTTATGCTCCTAAATCACTTAGGCTCTTGATGTGCCTGTATCATATGGGAAAGGCATCTGCAATCTCTCAGCCCTGCAGTTGCCCAGTCACGTGGGCTGGGGCTGTGTTCGTGTTAACCCTTTCCTCTCCCCATCGAGCAAGTCTTTGCGGGGGAGTGCACGGGGCTGGGAGAAGCCTGGAGCCCATAACCTACCCGCAGCGCCGTGTCTGATTTCACTCTCGGCTCTGTCTCCCCAGCAATACTTCATCCTCCTGATCATCACGGACGGCGTCATCAGCGACATGGACGAGACGAGACACGCCGTGGTGCAGGCCTCCAAGCTGCCCATGTCCATCATCATCGTGGGGGTGGGCAACGCGGACTTTGCAGCCATGGAGTTCCTGGATGGGGATAACCGCGTGCTCCGGTCGTACACCGGCGAGGAAGCCATGCGGGACATTGTGCAGTTTGTTCCCTTCCGCGAGTTCCGCAGTGTAAGTGCAGGAGGCTTTGCTGTGCCCGCCAGACCCAGTCCATTTCCAGCAGGGTGTAAGTCAGCCACAGAGACCCATCCCTGGGGGAATCTGCCTCAGAGCTGGCGTGCTCTGTTTATTTCCCTAGTTAAAGAGGAGGGGAGAGGCTCATACGTTTAGTGCTGTAGAGCATTCTAGGTACTTAGGCTGTGGGGTGCAGCTGGTAGCACGCCCAGCTCAGAGTCAGAGGCCTCTTGCTAGACTGGGAGTCCTACGCAGTTCTCACGTGGTGCATTGCTGCAGATGAGACGTTGGGGACGTTACTGGCATTTTCCAGACTGCCAGCAAAATCAAAGCGCAGATAAGCGTGAGTCTGGGCAGCAAGGCTTGCCACTTGCCTCTGTTTTGCAGGCCGGAGCAAAGAGAGCGTAAGTGACGCTGCCCAAGCTCACAAAGCAGGTTGGTGGCAGCACTGGGGTTATAACCCGGAATCCCTGACTTCCAGACCTGGGCCATAACCACTAGGCAATTCTGCCTCCTCTGCATGGAAGCTTTTCAGACTCCATAGGGGCTAATGTGAAGTTCCTGCTGTCCAGCGAGCAATCCCGTACAATAGCGCTGTGAGGATAGTCCCAGTGTCTGGGCCATCATCCCTTCTCCCTTCAGAGCAGCTGCTGCTGTCCGAAGCTGTGTGAGAGCTATTAGCGAGTGTATACTGCCTACGCAGTCACTGCAGGGTAACCGTCTGACTCAACACTCTAAGTGCTTTGGGATGCCGGGAGAAAGAGAGGCAGGATACCAAGGCACATTCTCTAACCTATCAGCCCCGCTGGCCTCCATTGTAGTGGTGAGTGGGCGTGATCTAAAGCCACCGTGGCAACAGTTACCTTCTCTACCAGCACCTGGGCTTGCATGAAAACCTGGTAACCGTAGGTGGGCCTACACCCACCCTGGTAATTGTACATGGGCCTTAATACCAGCCCAGGGACCCGCTGGGGCAGCTGCTGGGCACAAGAAATCATTTGGCCTGTTTGTTCTTTTTTCATACAGGCACCTAAAGAAACTTTGGCCAAAGCGGTGTTGGCAGAACTCCCCCAGCAAGTCGTTCAGTATTTCAAGCATCAAAATCTGCCTCCCCTCAGCTCGGAGCCAGCGTAGCGCTGGGAGCATCGGTGTTGTCTGCATGTTGCCGGTTTCCGGAGGGTGCATGTTTCACATGCTTTTAAACCTTTGTACTCTTTTAATTTAATTAGTTTATTTTATTAAAAACTCTCCAACCCGGAGAAGCAGCTGAATTGGCGTCGTACGTTCCCGGGCCAGGGTAACAGTCATGGGCAGAACGGAGACCTCTCCTGCCTCCCTCCAGTCACTTTTAAGTATTGAAGGTACTTTGTATAATTTCAGTGGAATGGGTTGAAAATTTTTACAGATCAGAACTTGCTTTTTTCCAAACAACGAAATGCTTAATATATTACCACCCACTCCTGTGTATAGATCACGTATCTGTGCTGTACCCATAACCCTCTCATGCTCTATGGTCATTTTTATACTGTGTACATGTTATATTTGTTATACTCAGGTTAATAAAGAAACTCAGATATTTAAAAGCCAGGCCTGGGTCTGTTGTTTGGGTCCAATGCAGAAAGGCCTCGTAGCGCCCTGTACAGCATTTAATGCTGGCTGCCTTGCTCTGCTGGGGTAATCGTACAAACATCTTACTCCTCCTTGGCATAGGTGCCAACTTTCTCCGGCGCCGGTGGGTGCCCCCACCCCTGGCCCCACCCCTTTCCCCGCCCCGACCCCACCCTTGCCCTGCCCCCATTCCAACCCCATCCCCAAAGTCCCCGCCCTAACTCCGCCCCCTCCCTGCCCCTATTGGATCCCTTCTGCAAATCCCCGCCCCAGCCCGCCTCTTCCCCCAGCTCACCGCGTATTCCCCCTCCTCCCTGCCCTGTGAATCAGCTGTTTCGTGACGCAAGCGCTGGGAGGGAGGGGGGAGAAGCAGGAGGAGGCGGCACGCTCGCGGAGGAGGAGGAGGCGGAGGCGAGCTGGAGCAGGGGGAGCGGAGTGGGGAGCAGCACCCACCAATTTTTTTCCATGCGTGCTCCAGCCCCGGAGCACCCACGGAGTCGGCGTCTATGCTCCTTGGGCAAGAACGTTCCCTGGTTGGGTCTCACCCTTGCCTGTATCTTAAATGGTTGACTGGGGCCCTGATTCAGCAAAGCACAGAAGCAAGCGCTTAAGTCCCTTTGACTTCAGTGGCTCTGAAGCATGTGATTAAAATGAAGCACAAGTGTGGAAGTGTTTTGCTGAATACGGGTGGACTTGAGCAGACGCTTAATTTTAATCCCGTGATTAACTTCGTGGCTGGGTCTTCTGTCTGACCTAGATTGATGCTTAAGGGGGCCCCCATCTTTTGTTTGGACAGCACCAAGCACAATGGGGTCCCTGACTAGAATAATAATAGTGATAGTGTCGGAGCATCGTGCACACATTTCATGTATCAACCCTCACAACACCCCTGCGAGGTAACACAGCGTTGTAAAGAGGGGAAACTGAGGCACGTCACGGTGAAGTGATTTTCCCCCTGGTCACCCAGGGAGTCTGTGGAAGAGCCAGTAAGTTGCCCCTAGATCTTCTGAGTCTCAATCCAGTGCCTTAACCACATGGCCGTCCTACCTCTATGTATTTGCTCTAGCATGTAGACACTGAAATACAGTAAGAAAGAGAAGCATAAGTACTCTAAACAAAAGTGACCTCCGCTCTTGCCTTCTAAGGGTGCCGCCGTTGGCCTTGCATTACTTTTCCCTTCATCTCTTTTGCCCCTGAGGGCCGGATGTTTTGAGCAGGGCCCGCGTGGCGGTGGAATCCCTTCCTGCCAGGCCCGAGGATGTGTCCGACCGCTTTCAGAGCGCAGTGCAAAACCCGTCGGTTGTGCAGGTCGCCCTGACTGACTACAGCAGAACAGCCCACCCCTGTTTCTCATGGAGCTGTCCAGAATTCCTCACCGGAAGTAACAGCAGCTGAAACCCAGAACGGCCGTGCAAGGTGGCCTTTATGGACACATCCTGCTGGTGCGTAATGCCCCAGTCTCCCTGCCATGGGTATGGCAGCGACACAGATAGATCCGTCTAGCTCAACTGCTAGAAGTCTGACCTTGGAAACCAGTGAGTCACTGCGCGTCTCCTCGCACAGCAGCACACTGATATTTCTACAGGACGTCTCATGTGGCTCTGGTTCTCGTTGTGCTGTAAAACCTTGATTCCGTGCAGTAACCTCGGAGTCTGTCGTCAGAGTAACTGGAGGGGCCCTGCGCCCTTCCGCCATATCCAGGCCGCTCCACGGGGAAGCATCTGATATTAAACCAATTACTATAGTTGAGCTAGGCCGAAAGGTCTCTCAGAGGCAATATCGCTACTGATGTTGCAACACGAAGTGTCGCCCTGGCTTATTTGGCAGCTTTTTCGTGTCTGGGGCCAAAAGTGTGTCGGTCTCCCCCAGGAGCAGTTCTTCATTCCCAGCACGGTGACGCTGGTGGAGCAGCAGGTGGATCCGTTAGAGGACGTCTTCTGAGGCGCGCGTAAACCTTGCTGCCTCTCCGTGAATGTCTGTACGGAAGCTTTCAGATTGATCAGGAACTGAGCCATGAGCCGCAGCGGCTCCAGGCACCAGCTCTCCAAGCGCGTGCCTGGGGCGGCAAGCCACGGGGGGCGCCCTGCTGGTCCCTGCGAGGGCGGCAGTCAGTCAGCCTTCAGCGGCATGCCTGTGGGAGGTCCGCCAGTCCCGCAGATTTGGCGGCAATTCGGCGGAGGGTACGCCGAAGCCGCGGGACCAGGGACCTCCCGCAGGCAAGCCGCCGAAGGCAGCCTGCCTGCCGTGCTTAGGGCGGCAAAAAAGCTAGAGCCGCCCCTGCCCATGAGTCAGGCCACCCTCCAGATAAACCAGTCCCGAAGGGCACAGCTTGTGGGCTGAGCGCACACAGCTACCGTCTGCCTACCCCCTCATTGCACTCTTGGTGTCTACCCTCTTGCTCGACGTCCCGCTGGGGGGAATGGCCTTTCCTGCCCAGCGCACCGGAGCAAGCCAGGGTTTATTTTTACTAGAGCCAGGTGGTTGTCTTTAAGCGGAGTGAATCATCACACAGCCTGCAACGACCGTCGATGTGCTCTTAAGACCAAAGCGTAGCGTCAGCTTAAACCGGGGAAGCCCAGTGAGTGGCAAACACGCTCCCCTGGCTTTGCTGGCCAGCCAGCAATCCCTGACGGACAGGTTCTTTGCCCTATTGTCAGCTGCCTCGCCCCGCCCTCAGGAACCTAAAGGAACTGGGGGGGCGGAGGCAGCTTCCTTTGGGCAAAGCAGCAGCCAGAGCTGAGACAGGAGAGCGGGTCTGTGCAGTGCCACGCCCCGGCAGTGAAGAAGGCGGTCAGTGGCAGGGGAGAAAGGAGTGCCGGGGGCCAGTTGGCTCCTTCCCTTCACGCTCCGCTTTGTTTGGTTGTCCCCAGGTTCCTGGTGCCAAGCCCTGGATTCTGCTCTGGTGAGTCTCGTTCAAAGTTAATTGCAGATGGTTACCTGGCTGATGATACCAACATCAGTGCCACTCGGCAAGAACCTTTCATTGCCTGCACCTGTGAGGTGGCTACCGAGGTTTCCTTGTGCTAAGGAGCAGGCACTTGCTGTATGCAGTTGGGTAGAGAGGAAGGATGGTCCAGTGGGTAAGACGCTAGACTAGGATTTGGAAGACTTGCTCTGCCACAGACGTCTTGTGTGACCCTGGGCAAGTCACTTCGTCTCTCAGTGCCTCAGTTCCCATCTGTACAATGGGGAAGATAGCACTGCCCTGCCTCACAGGGGCATGAGGAGAAATGCATTGTAGCTGGAGAGATGCTCAGATGGGACGGTAATGGGGGACATTAGGTGTGTTTTCCTGTGTTCCTATCTGGGTACTATGTCCTGATGCTATGGGGAATGCCCTGGCTTTACCATTTGGCGTTAAATTGGTTTAGCAAGGTGCAACCTTGGGACCTTCACATTTCTCTGCCCATCCCTGGCTGAAGGGGGAAGCACCCATGTGTATCTCATTCTTTTGCACTCCCTCCTGTATTTTGTTTTCTTGGACTTCTGTGCTTATCAGGAAGTGTCTCTAAAGTGGGGGGCTTGAGCTGGATTTGTATTTATTCTGTAACCAAAGACACTTGATTGACACCACAATTTACCCTTTACTGGGGTCCAAAAGGCCAGATAGAAGGGTTACACAGCTCTGCAATTCGCTTTGAAAGTGATCTTTGCAGGGCAGAAGGCCTAGTGGCTAGAACACTGGAACGGGACTCAGGAGACCTGCAAAATGGGGATATGATACTGACGTCCTCTGTAAAGTGCTTTGAGATCTACTGATAGAAACACTGCAGAAGAGCTAGGCGGTGGTAGTATTTATTTATTTATTCATACCAGATGCACCTAGAGGCCCCAGCTGAGATCAGGGTCCCAGGGTGCTATGCTTTGTACAGACATATCCTGTCCTAGAGAACTTACAATCTAAAGAGCCACTGTAACACCATTTCTGCTCCATGTTTTCCTTGAAGATGATGCCTTGGAAGACCGATCTGGTGTGCTGGGTCACGCTATCTTACGCTTTCCAGGCCATGGAAACAACGCTGCCGTTCCTATCATATTTTATACGTTATCTAAACTCTGACTGCTTTCCCAGTAAATACCTTATATGGCAGAGCATGCAGTTACTCCCATGGCAACTTCTCCTATAGTGAGTAAGGCCCCATTCCTCAATGATTTCAATGGAAATTAGAACTGTAACTACCTTTGAGGGATCTGGCTTGGAGAGCTTCCTTCATCAGTGAATACGATGCTAGATCTCCCTCACTGCAGCCCCTGAACTAGTAAGCGGATTGTGCATTGTTGGCTGGTTAGGGAGATACTGCGTTATTCTGCAGTTTTCTTTTGTGTTTCAACAAGTCCTCAATGTTCAGCTTTACTCTGAAAGGTGACTGTGTAAAAAGGTTGCTGTCGTATTCAAGAGATCTGCTTCTTGTCCCTATTCATTTGTAGCTGCTGATCTGTGCATAAAATAGGGGTTTGCTGCCTTTTTACCCCTCTTTGCCCTGCAGAGAACACAGCCACAGGGCCGTGAGCTGGACTCTGCCTTCTTGGGCCTCAGCAGAAATGTTTAAGTTCCCATCAGTTGTATCCGTACTACCCTATTGAAGGAGGGGGAGGGGGGAGTTACACACAGGTGTAACTGAAGACCTAATTTGGCCTGCAGAGACTTGATTGCTGCTGCTAATGCACAAGAAGGAAGGAGTCCAGCTTTATTCTGGGATCCCAAGTCAAGCTGTCAGATTTGCCAGTTGGAGGAAAACCACCCTTTGTAACTTGTGAATAGTGCATCTGGGTGCTGAAATCATTGAAACCGATTGCACAGGCAACTCCTCACAGTGCCACTTACAAGCTGATGTCCCTAGTAGAGCTGCACACTTGAACTCCTTTAGGTTCCAAGTATGACTAGACAGGCTCCTTCCAAGTGAACTCCTCCCCACTCCAGGAGCCCCTACTGCACCCCGAAAACTGGGCCAAAGTCACTATCTGCAGCCAGTGGAGTTCTGGGGCTGAACTGGGCCCCTACGGGGTTAGTTTTGTTCTGGCTTTGGATGCTGTGACCAGTGTCCTAGTGGGGAGCCAGCTGTGGTCACTCAATTAAGTTGAACCCCAAAGAATGGGGCAGCCAAACCCCCAAAAGCAGGTGGATATTCCAATACTTAGATTCACCAAGCCAGCATCAAACAGCTTCTTTATTACCTCACTGGTTACTCAGAAGTCCAAACAACACAGTTCCCTTCAAGTGATCCAGCCTCAGGCCTCCATCCAGGTACCCACGTCAAATATGATGATTTCTGAAAATCTTATTTCATCCTATAAAAGAAAAGGTTCTACCAATCCCACAGGATCGGACACATCACCTCCCAGGTTAATGAATGTTTCAGATCTTACCCAAATACACGCTACAGCCAATTCTTATTAACTAAAGTAAAAGACAAAAGAGAGAGAGTCTGGTTAAAAGATCAATATACAGACAGACTTGAGTTCAATCCATTGAGGGTCAGATTCATAGCAGAGATGGTGAGTTTTCTAGTTGCAAAGAGTTCCTTTAGAATTCAGTTCATAGGTCCTAGTCCAATGTCCAAATCTCATATTCAGGGCGTCCCAGCATAACTGGGCCCTCAGGCGTGTGACTCAAACTCCCCTGATGAAGCCTACGCGGATCTGAGATACAGGAACAGACCCGGTCCTTTTATACAGTGTCCTAGCATCCCCTTGACCACACAGTCCTGGTTAAACAATAGGCTTTTGATCAGGGCCGGCTCTAGGATTTTTGCCGCCCAAGGCAAAAACAATTTTGGCCGCCCCCCCCACCCCCCCGTTTTTTAATTACCCCACCCCCGGCCCCGCCTCAACTCCGCCCCTTCCCCAAATCCCCAGCCCTGCCTCCTCCCCCCAGGCTCTCAAGCCTGGGAGGGAGAGCAGCGGCGCGCGAAACGGCTGTTTTGCGCGCCGCGGCCGCTCGGGATCTCCCCCTCCCTCCCAGGTTTGAGAGCCTGGGAGGGAGGGGGAGACTCCGAGTGGCCGCGGCGCGGGTGCCGCTTCTCCCCCTCCCTCCCAGGTTTGAGAGCCTGGGAGGGAGGGGGAGACTCCGAGTGGCCGCGGCGCGGGTGCCGCTTCTCCCCCTCCCTCCCAGGTTTGAGAGCCTGGGAGGGAGGGGGAGACTCCGAGTGGCCGCGGCGCCGCTTCTCCCCCTCCCTCCCAGGCTCTCAAGCCTGGGAGGGAGGGCGAGTAGCGGCGCGTGGGCGGCAGCAGCAGCGGAGGTGAGCTAGGGCGGCCGGGGCACATTTTTAGGGGCGGCATTCTGGCGCCGGCCGTGCCGCCCCTAAAAATGTGCCGCCCCAAGCACCAGCTTGTTTAGCTGGTGCCTAGAGCCGGCCCTGCTTTTGATGTAACCTTTTGCTTTCTAAACACCACCAGTAATTAGTTACACAAATTAACATAGGGCAATTTATCCATTAGGCAGTCTATACAAATTTCATAGAGACATATAGACAATGACATTATTTTAAACCCAGATTCATCCAAATGTTAATATTCCCTTTTGATCTCTGAATCAATAGTTATAGTGACAGACCCGAACTGTCTGTTTACAGGTAACATCTAAGATACACACCATTAGTATTACTTCTAACAATATAGGTTTGCATTTCAAAGTTCTAGCCTATTTAGCATGAATGGCCCTAATGATCATTCGCATACCTTCTAACATGACTTCAAAGGGGGGCTTTGGGTCATTCAGCCTGCAAGCTGGTTAACCCTTTCTAGCCATGCCTCACAGATGCCCTTTATTTCCTTTCTCCAGTTAGTCTGTACACATGACTCCTTCCTGCATGTCCACAAGGCACGTGACACCCACCCAGACACTCTCCTCCTCCCCGCCTGGGATCCTGAAGTGGTGGTGTCATATGATGCATCTTGGAGGGGGAGAATAAGGAGACTAGAGGATCCCACTGTTCAGACCATGCTGCCTTATTGAATGTGGCAGATGAATGACGCATTGGTCACTTCAGATTGGATAAAGAAGTGGGAGCTGGCTGCAGGCTAATTTAGAACACATGCCCAGACACTCTTTCGCTGCCGATGGTAGTGAAGACATGGAGGGCCTGGGCTGCTCTCTGATGAGTAATAGGAAATGGGTGTGAGTGTAACGCTTCTGGCCTTAGATCTGTGTCCGATTCAGAGCAGGAGAAGGCGGGACAACATTATTGACAGCTCAACGTTTACCCAAGTCCCTTTCAAAAGGACACAGCCAGATTCATCATCTCTTCTGCACTCCCCCCATCAGACGTGTGTCGCCACACTGCACTCACCCACCCCTGTTCCGCTTGCAAAGACCTTGGGGTTGCAACCATCAGTACAACACAGACAGGAGTAATCTGTAACCTGTAGCAACAAAGAGGTGCAGACAGTCTTTAAACTGCAACCCCCATCCTGACAGGTGTGTTGGGATGCTACTATAATAGAACGGCTTAATAATAAAGGGGATTGTAATAGAGTCTAATGACCATGGTCACGCGTTTTCAAGCCCCTAAAAATATATGCCTGTAACAGACACTTTAGAATAACCGTAACGCTGACTGAAATTCCTATTTGTTCTGCAATCATTTTATTTAAAATGATTTATATAAAACCGTTCTGGAAAAAAAGCCAAATCATGTATATACATTCTGACAAACGGATTAACTTCCAACAAAGCCCGCAGCCATAACTGTGCACTCCTCCAATAACTATGACATTTAGTCTAAAGCAACAGCAATAAATACTTTGCCGGATTAGCCTGTGTCTGAACTGACAAATAATGGTTCCCATTTGGCAGTAGCCTTTCAAAGAAAATACTTAGATACCAAAAATCAAGACGAAGGACAAAAAGTTAAAGCAATACCAACCCATGAGTCCGAGTTAAGGGTGTGTGTGTGATATGATGTACACATTCTTATATACTTGATAAGAATGTGTTTATTACATCGGCAAGGTATGATTGATGGGGCCTTAAATGACTCATTTCCTAGCTTTTAAGTTCTTGTTTGTTTTTCCCGGACTGGTGCAGTAGGTTACAATGCTGTCCCATAGTAACCTTAACATTTTGATTAGCTAGGATGCACCTATTATGAGGTGGTTTTAGTGTGTCTGCAGGGAACGTACATGCTAAGGCATGGCACATTATACATCACAATAAGGGTAGCAAAGGCCCTGATTCAGCAAAGCACTTAAGGGGTGTGCCATGCACCCAGCAGGCTCTGCCTCTAAAACCAGCTGAATCAGACCAGAGATGAGCCCGCACTCCCAGTGTCAGGGTGAGCCGCCTGTAGCCCAGACCCACTGCCCCTTCATGTTGGCATAGCATGGAAGTGGGGTGTGGCCAAAGGGGGTTTAGCTGGACTGTCTCTAGGCCACACGTGTGTTGCCTGACATAACTTAGAGCCATTTTCAGAGCTCCTGCAGTGCTGGGGAATTGGCCTGTATTGAGCAGCATTAACAAAGCGCTAAGGTGAGCTGTGATATGTGCGCACAACCCTCCCGCTCCAGCTAGCTTGTGCTCTGTGCAGTGTTGCAACTCCTCAGGATCAGGCCCATAATAGGTTTAACTGTGTAGTGGGATTTCATTTGGTACGTGTTCTTTGGAGCATTGGCCCCGCTTCTCTTCCCCCCAGCCAGGTTTAGGAATCATCCTGTTTATTTTGCTTTTAAAAACAAAAAAACCTGAATACAGGTCTCTAGTGATGTTTGACAAGATTTAATATATTTCACAGATTAACTCGTAAATTACTTTGCATGCATGCCTTTGAAGCTTGTGGCTAAACTGAATCTGCCTCATACTGGGAAGAGAGTTTGGGGTTTCTTTATCCTTGTGGTTTTTACCTATTAGAAACTTTGAAGTGATGAAAGATCTGTGCCGGTTGGGAAAAACTGGGCATCTAGCTAATTAGAACTGTGTTCTCGAAGTGTTTGCTTGAGCTGTTGCTGAGTGAAATGATATCTTCAGCATTAATTACTGCTTTGTTCTGTCACTAACTAGATTAACAACCTTTAAAGATAAATTGCAAAACTTGAATTCTATTATGAGACCCATTGACAAGCAATCCTCATATCAAACTCTATTAGACTTGATTTCTTTTTTCCTTTAGCTAAACTGTTTGTAGTGGAGGCTTCCTGCGTCTCCTTGCTGCCCCCAGGAGTAAATACAGTAACAAGCTGGAACGACCATTACTTCTAGCGTGCCTGGTCATCTCTCAACTTGACTGGAGTACTGGCCTTGTTGCCAGCATTTTAATGCATTTTAATGCAAAAGTGCTGCTCAACTCTGCTCATCATGGGCTACTTAGCACAATCTATTGGCTGTCACTGGAGGTAAAAATCAGAACTGATTTTTAAATACAGCTCTATTTAAGCACAGGACTTGGTCTAGCAACATAATCCTTGTATGTTCCATTGGTCTTTGCAAAAGACGGATCTTAATGAAACATTCAGCTCTTACCCTCCAAACTTTGGAAGGGTGAGAAAGAGGTTTCCAAATAGCTCTAAATCTTGTAAGTGGCTATTTTGTTACAATAGGTTGAAACAACTCGGAGTACCCCCCCCCCACCCGACTTTGGGGTGTTCAGCTTCCAGATTGGAGTCTTTCAGCTCAGAATCTCAGCTGGTTCTTACAAAGGAAATTCTATACATGTTGGCTGCATGCCTCGACTCTGGAAAGATGTCTTCACCTCTCAAGTCTTATTTGTCCATGTTCATTTTATTTTTAATTTTACTGTTGCAGAGTCTTTTGATAGATTAGTCACGTGCTCTGTAATGAGAAACTGGCATTTAAAAATAAATGAAGCAACTCAGTTACTGGACTGATACCATGCTGTCAAACTTCCCCTACAGAAGCACTGAACCCAAGGCAATGCATGTCTATTTCAATTCTTTCTGCCTCCACCCTGAAGAGCTACCAACTCAGTGTCAGATTAGCCAGCTGATTTTCTGCATGTTCTGATTTATTTCCCTCCCTCCCCACCCCATTCCTCCAGCAAATCACTGGGTGCACTTTAGGGTGACCAGATGTCCCGATTTTATAGGGACAGTCCCGATATTTGGGGTTTTGTCTTATATGGGCACCTATTACCCCCCCCCCGTCCCGATTTTTCACACTTGCTGTCTGATCACCCTAGTGCACTTAGAATACACTGCTTTGAAGCACACTAAGGTAAACAGACAGCTTTCCCCTCAGGAGTAAAGAACCTTCCCCTCTAGGAAAGTACTTACCCGGTTCTTCTGAAGATTATCCCCCTCGGAGACTATCAAGGGTATGTCTACACTTACCTCCGGGTCCGACAGCAGGCAATCGATGTTCTGGGATCGATTTATCGCGTCTTGTCTAGACGCGATAAATCGATCCCGGAAGTGCTCGCCGTCGACGCCGGTACTCCAGCTCGGCGAGAGGAGTACGCGGCATCGACGGGGGAGCCTGCCTGCCGCGTCTGGACCCGCGGTAAGTTCGGACTAAGGTACTTCGAATTCAGCTACGTTATTAACGTAGCTGAATTCGAAGTACCTTAGTCCGAAGTGGGGGGGTAGTGTGGACCAGGCCCAAGTGTTTCGCATAATGAAGGGAACTGACTATTTTGTCAACTTGCAGCTGTGGGTGAAGCGTCACCATTCAAAAAGCAAGCCCAGCATATTTGAAGTTAGGCCCAATACCTCTGCCTGTGAGGCTGATTTAAAGCACTGTGCAGAAATAGATGGATCCCTTCCACCTGCAGCCTCACTATTGCATGCACAATTCATTACGCTTTACAAAGAGGGTCAGGCCTCTTCTGCAGCTTGTCACGTAGTAGCTGTGCACTTAGGAACCAGTAACTGCAGGGAACGTAAACGAAAGCTCCGTGCTATGCAGGGAAGTCCACTTAGAGCTTGTGGCATGCAAGTGCTTGAGTTGATGCAATAGAAGCACGTTAGCCAAAGACAACGCCTGAGGAAAACGTGGGATGTTGGATCCATGTAACCCAAGATCCACACCCGTGAAATGTGAATGGAGTCAAGGGACCGATTTGGTTCCCTAGGCAAAAGCTTGCATTGCTGTAGGAGATGGTGGGGGTAGAGAGGCAGCAAAGGAACTGCCCATTTCAGGGAATACTCTTCTTGTACAAATACAATGTTTGGGAGATGTCATTGCACAGTTACGGTTTGTGCCTTAACAAGAAATGCCTGGTTTCCTTTGGCCTTCATCAGATCTATTTCCTTGTGGGGGCCTCTGGCTTTCTCCAGAAGACATCACTTATTCTTTTACAGGCAAAATATGTTAGTCTCAGTGTAGACCAAGGCTTGCTCCCATACGATCCCACCTTATGTTGGTATAACTACATCGCTCAGGGGTGTGGAAAATCTACACCCATGAGCCAAGCAGAGATGCTGACCTGACTCCCGGGGCAAATAGTGCTGTGTCAATGGGAGGGCTTCGGTTGCCATAGCTACTGCCTCTCGGGGACGTGGAGTAGCTACTTTAAGACATCCTTCTCTTGGAGGAAAGCTGCTAGTCACCACATTTACCAGTATCCCAGATTAGTGTATACATATAGAGAGAGGATACACTCTCAGCCTTGAGCAGAAGGGGTGATTATTAGATCCATCACCCACGGGAGTGTTTAACAATTGAAGTTTGGCTGAATAATTTTGCTTTGGTAAAACGAGTCAGGTGAGAAGACCAGCGGTTTGCACTAAACAGCAAGACTTGATTTTTCAGACATCTACGCTCTGGGAAGAGCTCCATTCAGAGTGAGGGTCTTGTGTTGCTGCCTCTTCTTACTTTGTAGGGTGCTGGCACCCTAGATGTCATTGATGGTAAGGGGCTGGGCCCAGTAGAAATTGCTTAATGGAACAGACTCACCCATGAATTATGAATGGCGAAAGCCAAGATAAAAATGCATTCAGAATTTCTTTAATCATGTCACACAACCTTCTTTACAGTGTCATGGCAATCTACATTTCCACCATCTGCTTGATTTTATTCTGCCGCCACTTCTCAAATACAGAATAAAAAGGGGCATTTTAAAAACAGAACACGTGGCCATTTTTACAAGCCTTTGGTGCTGCAAGTGAATGCTTTAGCCTCTGGTTGTGGGGGGGGAAAAAAAAAAAAACATCTTCAATCACCAGGAAAATCTTTCTTTCCATAAGAACTTTAAAAGAGAAGGCTTTCGCCTGCATTCCCCCCCACCCCGCATCTTGGTTACAATAGCAGTATTTTCCCTCAGTGTTTTCGAGTAGAAACCTATCAAACAGGCTCGTATGCACCTCAGAAATGGAAGAAGCTTTGGGGGAAAGATAACTTCAGTTGATTATTTTGGTATTATGTGAAGGTACCCAGAAAGTTAATCTTGAGAGGTTAGCTAGGAAGGGTATCCTGGGGGAGAAAGGATGCATCTTTCACCCTCTAGGGCATAGGCTATCTTTCCAAGCTACATTGACATGGAGGGATTTTATGTTATGGCCCATCAAAGAAATTGCTGCTACGAAAGACCGAGGAGACAATCTTTCCAGTGGAGTTGATAGTGCCTTCGCTATCTGAACTGGACTCCGAATCGCTGCTTCCCGAGTAGGCGCCAAGGCCCGGGAGGATACCAATGCACACAGCTGCTGAGGGGCAGTGGACTGCAGAGCCACTCATGGAGCTGCTCCCGAGTGGAACACAAGCTGGCTTTTCTGAAAGACACATTAACAAACCGTTACACTCTTCAAAAAGCAAGAGCATGAGTCACACGTAGCTTTTAATCCGAGAGTATAACCAGATGCTATACATATACTATTGCCACTTGAACACTGTACTTACCTAATACAATTAAAGCAGCTTTGTTACTCTAAAACTTCCTCCAGTAGGAAGGACTGGCGACCCCAGCGATGGGCTATGGAGCTTTTCCTCACTAGTCAATCCGGTCCTGGGAAGGCAGTATTTCCTTCGAAGACCATCAATTTGATACATTCCATGAACACTAAAATGGTTCTGCTTCGTATATTTGACAAATTTTGCCCTGTAATAACTGGGTTGGGAGAAGGACTACTAGAGCAGTGGAATAAAGCAACATCTCCAGCACTCCACAGCTGGTTAGCTTTTAGAATGCTGGGAAACACAGTTAACTGAACAGCTGGAGTTTCAGAATGTGCCTTGGGGTGCAGTTAGTAAAAGCTATTCTCTCTTGGCAATAGCCGCCACAACAATGAAGACTGAAATCCAGCTTGATTTGACTTCCTTTCTTTCTCAAACACATTTGTCTCAGGCTGAAGCTTCCTAAGCCAGTCCACTGCCCAAAAGGGGAGTAGTTCTGATTTTGGTCAACCCTTCTGATGACCTGAGTACAGGAGTCCCATTTTCCCCTCTTGGTTTGGATGACAAAACTAGTTCCCAGCTAGCTCAAGGACAGCTGAAGGAAAACAGGTCTAACTTAGCTTCCTTTGTGCATCTTACTAAGATTTGAAAAGCAGGGAAACCAGTCGTTTAAAAGTTTAAATTTGACAATTTTAGGCATGAACTTTTGCCCCTCCCCCCCAACTCCTTATTAAGTATACTCCTGCTGTGAGCATCTCTTTCTACGGGTCAGGCCAGTGGAGCCTGTAAGCTCCAAAAAGCAAAGCACTCCCAAGTTCGGGTAAGGATTAGTCTGTTAACAGCTGCTCAGCCTACATTCTGCACAGGAAGAGCGGCCAGGTCAAGTAGCCTTTAGCAGAGGCCCAGGATCAAGGGACTTTTAAGTCTTGTTGTTCAAACTTGTAAGATCCCCAACACCAAGCAGTTTTGGATTCCCCTTTAAAAAAAACAAAAGCCAGACCCGAGCCGTATCGAAATCCTGAGCACTCGGGGAAGGCAATCCCAAGCATTAAGCTACATTCATGAAGTTCACCCCACCATGCTGCACATAGTTGGTCAGGATATTATTTGTTTGGCCATGTCATGGGGTTGAGTTATCTTAACTCCAGCTCCTTGAGTTGTTAGAATTTCACTGCTACCTCATTTTGCACCAAGGCTACCTTTTGTTGGCAGTTGTGTTTACAGAGGCACTACAGATTATAGTATAGCTAATCTGCTTGTGCGGTGGTATTTTATGAAGCTTTATTTAAAAAAATCTGAAGTGAAAGGGAACTAAACTGCTAGGGTGCCTATGCTCATCCCCCTGAAAACTGGGGCTGCTATCCGACTCTGTCCATGAATGGTCATTTGCCATACAAAAGCAAAATATCCCTCGGCTGTTTGCGGAGAACCCCATAGCCCAGACCAATGGCCCTCTACGGTCAAATAGTAAACCTCCGTGGTGGAGCCTTGTCTTAATCATGACTGCACTGCTGTAAGTTCCTAAATGGCTGCCAAGTTTGCCCTGCCCAGAACAAAGGTATTTAGGTACCTATCTCTGAGTCTTTGGGGCTTCTGTAGCCACAATGACCATCTATTGCTTTGCAAAGCATTTGGAAATACTTGGGAGTACTATGAAAAGAAAATAAGATCTATATGCAACACAGTCCAATTAGTTTCAATCTTGGAGAAAGATAAGAGCCCTTATAACAAATAACACTGGCAAATAAGTTATGACTTCCCAGATATAAACCCTCTACGGTCAAATAGTAAACCTCCGTGGTGGAGCCTTGTCTTAATCATGACTGCACTGCTGTAAGTTCCTAAATGGCTGCCAAGTTTGCCCTGCCCAGAACAAAGGTATTTAGGTACCTATCTCTGAGTCTTTGGGGCTTCTGTAGCCACAATGACCATCTATTGCTTTGCAAAGCATTTGGAAATACTTGGGAGTACTATGAAAAGAAAATAAGATCTATATGCAACACAGTCCAATTAGTTTCAATCTTGGAGAAAGATAAGAGCCCTTATAACAAATAACACTGGCAAATAAGTTATGACTTCCCAGATATAAACCATTCTACATATCAAACTCCAAGGCCAGAACACACCTTGATTCTTGTCGTTGTCAGTGTCTAATTTCAGTCTCTTCACACTGTTACCGCCTTCTGAACTGTAAGAGAAAGGGGAGTCACCTGGTTAGTCAGAAGACAGTCACTTTATAACTGCAAAAATCATAACACTAGATTTGCCTTGAGTGCCAAAGAGAATTCCAGCCAACTACCTTGATAACTTTGCTGCTAGTTGGGAAGGATCGCTATTATGCAGACATTCAGCATACTGCCTACACTGTATTCCCACCCCTTGCCAAGTTAGGTAGTAGAAATCCAGATCTAGGAATCAAAGCCAGGTCTTTTGTATGGGAACACAGCATTAGCACTGCCCACCTAGCTGGGACTATTGATCTTGAAATATTGAAGAGTGTGTGTCCAAGAAAACCCCCAAATAAGTTTGCATCTCTTTATACTGAGGGACAGCATTCATCTCACCAAGAGAATACAAGCCTGCTTACAAAGGATGGGATCTTCCTTCAGATCTGTCACTTCTATACTCCTCCAAATGCTTCTGATTAGAAAAATCAGTCCAGTCATCCCTTCACTAGTCAACTAGGTGTTGCTCATCCTCTCCTGTATAGAAGTGCCTGCTATCCCTGAGGGGGGATAGACGGTTCCTCTGCCCATGTGCCAAGTGGGAATTGTTAAGCAACATTATGTAGCACACCAATAGTAAATGTGAAGATGCTTCTCCTTCATCTGAGGGGACAGTGACACCTCTCCCTGCATTAAAAAGTTAGTCACAGAATAAACCTGCAATAATACATGTCCATTTATTGGCAAGGAAAGTCTATAATGCCCAGACAGATGTTAAATTGAGGCGTCACTTAATCTCAGCTAGCCTGAAATAGAAGAAAAAGTGACTGACTTCAGAAACGTCTTAATGTCAAGGCACTGACATGTCAATTTTGAAACACTCTTTTCAAATAGATGCCATCTGCAGCCATCAGATGTGCCATCAAGCAACATGCCAGAACTTGCTGCTTAGATGCCAACGGTTAGGGAGAAAAATAGCTCTTTGGATGCTAGCTACCATCCAAGTTTTGTTCCCTTTTAAAAACCAGTCCAAGTTGTACATCATGAATTGGAAGAGGAGTTTTGAGATATTCCTGTACTGAATTTACCAAAGCCAGCTTCCTAGATTATGAGTTACTATTTCACTGGGGATGAAATTACTCACCACAAATCAGAAGCATCTGAAGGAATCTCCTGTAGCTTCAACTACAACCAGATTCAATCACCAATTTACTTCTAGATGCTAATTAACAACAGTCATTGTTATCAGATGGACTGTTTGATTGTCTATGGGAAGTGAGGCTAGGTCTGTGCTGCCACTAGTGGTGTAATTTGCAGCTCATGTAAACATACCTGTGCTAGCTTCAGTCTAGATAGCTCGCTAAAAAATAGCCTTGAGGATGCGGCAGAGCCAGCTAGCCGTGTGAATACATACCCAGGGGGCGTGCACAGCCCACAGTGCCGAGTCCTCACTGCTAATTTTAGCGAGCTAGCCAGACTGGGTGCGTCGACATGAGCTGCAAGTCACACTTCTGGTTGCACTTCCATAGCCTGAACGCATGGTCATAGTCCAGATCCTACAGGATAGTGGTTCCTATTACACAATATTGTAACGGGTAGCTAAGATGGGAGTCTCAAAGAGGCGAAACAGCGAATGGGCCACTGACCTAAAACTGCCCTATCCCTTGGGAAGCGAGGGTTTTGCAACAACGCTGTCAAGCCAAACTGGTGGAGAACAAGAGAAGCTTGCACATTACCCTCAGGAGCAGATTGTCACAATGAGTTACACCAACAGTCAAAATTATGCAATTAGGTATCAATAAAACAAGCTGACGTGATGCAAATCATTCGACTCAATACAAGTGGCATGAATAAGATTGAAAATAGGCCATTTTCAGATCCAAATACAGGATGTAATGACACTGACATGACTGAAGCCTTGTCTGGTTGAATCATCTTAGTTTCCCCACAGTCTGGGAGACTTATAGAAACATGCTAGTCCCCCTCTCTTTGCTAAGGTTCACACCTCTGACAATCTCCCAAAGGCAGCTTTTGGCCTGCCTCACTCCATACTGCTAACTCAGTTCCTCTCCTTGTGAATTTATAGAGGTGTGAAACTAACCTTCTGTGTTTCACAGCTCCTGCCAACAGCTTTGCCTGAGAGAACTTGTTCTTGTTTTCTACTGATTTCACAGTGAGTTTCTTCTCTGCTTCCTTCTTTGGGTCCGTGCTGACGCCCACTTTGGCGAGAGTGCTGTGAATTAACAGTTAAGGATCAACCGGGATGTGAGAGATGACAGTTCTTCTGCATTACATTCAGTCTGGCCTGCTAACGCTGATGGGGGTTCATTCACAGCTTGAGGGCCTCATAGTCCTGTGCAAGTCTTTTGAATGGCATTGAGCAGGTACCTCATGCCAGCAGTGTGAGAACCTTACTCTTAGGAGCTGGCGCAGGTGTTCCGATGCCAGGCCTGTTCCTGGAGGACTCGCAGGCAGAGAGGGATGCAGGCTATAGTGGCAGATGCATAATGGGAATTCTCCTCATCAGATACTTCAGGATAGCAAGGAAAGGACTTTGTACTGGACCAACAAGCAGTGCTCTTGGCACCAGAGGAGATACCCTATAGGCCTGTGTCCTCTCTCGTTTTTAAAAAGTTTTTAGGAAAGGTGGAGGGTGCAAGGAAGGGGAAAAAAGTGCAAGCACAAGATGACATGGGACCTCCTATCACCCCCTGGGCCCAGACACTTTTGTTACAGACCAGCTGTTTCCCAACCCAACCTTTCTGAAGGAGAGAGAATTCATTAGTGGGCCAAATTCTCCTCCCCACTTTGCAACCATGCAGCACCAGGAGAATTCATCCCACTCGGTCTTCCATAAAGCAGAACAAATTAGCCTTACATATCACAAGGCCTTCTTAAAAATTCTCTCCTCCCTTTATGCTGGCCTCATTACTGGTCACACAGCAGGCTCCTTCCTTCACGGACAGCCTGAAAATTAACCCTGCCAGGTTGGAATGTGGTTGGACTAAGATTCAACCAGACCTTTGAAGAACCAAAAAGCTGGAGTGAGGGAATCTTCTTTCTTACAGAGAATTTTGTAGCAGTTTGTCCTCAACATGTGGACAAGGCAGATAATGATTTGTTTAAATGAGATTGTAAACTCTTTGGAGCAAGGATTGTGTGCACCTGTGCATGGTGAGCACCCAGTATAATGGGGGCCCTGAACACAATTAAGGCCTCTGCGAACTACTAATGCAAAAGATCGAGGGCCCAGAAGTTCCCTTCCTCAGTGAAATACAAATGTATTGGCTGGTCAAGTAAGAGTGGCTTAAACCTGTCTGTCCTCATATACAAGTAATAATCTTAAAGGATAGGTCATCCCATAAAACGTAGATTACATTTTCAAATGCCCCCCCATGGCTTATAAGCACCACAGCCCTGTTAAGAACAACTCTGCCGTAGAAATAAAAACCACATTCTCTTTGAACAATGGCCTAATTTCTCTTCTTTATGCTGCCCCCACTGTTAGTGAGTAGCATCATTTACCAGTTCCAGCAATGCCCACAGAGGAAATGAGTAGCCTATACCAGAACATTTGAAAGGTGGGATGCAGGTGCAACCCATAACGAAGCAGGCAAGTCTGGATAGGCCTCAAAGGCTGGCTTTCTGACATTAAGCCACACCCAAGAGTCTGCAGAAACACTAACTGGTTCTCTTCCTATGGAGAAGTCCAGTTTGATCCCAGCTGGGCTGATACAGGACCCATCAGACCACCTCTTGAAAAAAATACCTCCCCCACCCCATTTCCTTGCTGCTACTAGTGCATTACTCTGGTATTTATGGGGACCTGGAAAATCTTCTGGAAAGTTTTATAATTGCACCTACAAACACAATGTAACCTACAAGGTTACAAATCAAAAAAATTACCCTTAACTCCAGTATCAGTCCCTTCTTTGACTACAATTCCCTGAAAAAGCTAACAGCACAAATTCATATAACGCCACAAAAATCTGAGTTGCACAAATAAGTAAAAGACAACATCAGCTGTTGCAGGGAAGACACAGGACACAGTAAACTTCAAACTTGGCAGGTCATGTCAGTAAAGTGGCAGCAAATGTGCAAATACTCTGTTTTAAAGTGTATTTACACACATACTTTGGAAATTCTGAACATCTATTTAAAAGCTTTGTTTTAGTCTTTCCAGTTCATAATGTGGATCATTCCTTATTTGATTTTTCCAGGGACATAGTTACTATCAATAACCCAGTCTGTCATGTTTGTGATTTTCTTCCCCCTCTCAACAACTGAACAGCCACTAGTAGTTGTAGCTGCTAAGTGGCTTAAAAAAATTTTTTTTTAAAGACATGGAACAATGGTGCCATGCTGTGGCCACTTGCAGTAATAAATGCTCTCTCTAGACAGGCAGTACCTCTTTAAAACAGTTTCATGTTGCAACATGTGGTTCTTTTCACTTATGTTAGCGAGGTAGGCTCTTATTGTCATATTTCTAGAATACCTGAATACTAGGCTAGCTAAAGCCATTATGAGCAAGCTGAAGTGTAATTTTTATCTACAGATGCCATGGCAAAGGATGCTATTTTGCAAACATTGCAACCCTACCTCCAAAATCCTCAGCAACTAACTAAACATCCATTTGCAGAGACTGAAACACCCATTGCTGGTTTTATCTAAATTAGCTCTATGGGCAGAAGTTCCCACTGCTGGAATTGCTGGATTGACATTACAAGCAAAATTACTTTTCCCTCCCATAAAGCTATGTAAAACAGATGTACAGAGCGTTGTGTTAATCCTGGATACAAGCATAAAAATAGTTGTCCTACAATATAGTTTAATGCTAGCATTATGGGAGAGATGACTGGCAGGACTTCCTTTTCAGAGAGCTCTAAGATTATATGGATATTTCCTCTTTCATGCTTTTCATTTGTCTCATCTAAATAGATTGCAAGCTCTTCTTGAAGGATCTCTCTCTCAGTATGTTTGTACTGCGTTTAGCACAATGGACCTTCATCTCAGTTGGGGTCTCTAAGACTACTGTAATACAAATTAGTAAAGCAAACGTGTTTAGTAAATTAGTTTAGTAAATTAGTAAAGCTAGTGTTTACAAAACTATTTCTAAGAAGCATTAAAAATAATACAGGCAGACAATTAAAAGTTCTTTATCAGAGAAAAACTGAGTAGTCAGTCACTTCTGCAGTACAGAAGAAGCAATTTTTAATATACACACCCCTACAAACATCACATACCCTTGCTTTGTGTTGAACAGAACAGAGCATTAAAATACTTTTTAAAAAGTAAAATTCAGGTTTGTAAGAAATGGTTGAGAATTTCAAAGCAATGTAGGCGATTTAGACACATCTTCCATTAAAAGTAAGCATCTAAATCCCCTAGAATGCTTTGAAATTCTCAACCATTGTCTGTAGCCAATATGTATCCATGACTATCAAGTTATGAGCTATCAGACAATGCAATTAGGTATTTCAGAATTGCAATAAGCAATATCCTAGTTTTCCTAATACCTTCCTTGCTGCAAACTACACACTTTGGGTTAGCACAGCCAGGTAACCCTCAGTCTAAGTCAAGCTTAATTTTAGAGAAACCTAGAACGTTCACAACTTACCTAGAGATAGAATTAGTTAAAGCAGCACCGATAACTGGAACCCTTTCCCAGTGTTAACCATGGGCTTTGGGGGTTATGAGTTGGCCATTTCAGTTCCCACTTCAGGCAACATTTTATCTGACAAACTACAGGTGGAATACATTTTTTCTTTTAAAATGACTCTCAAGGTCTAAGCATGTTAAATCATTCTGAGACAATTTCCATAGGGTGGTGTCACATTTTTCACCTATTACAGTGCATAAATGGAAGGAGACTATTTGAGCCACCTATTGATCTTGGTCTGTGCTTTGGGCTGGTGCCTCTGCGTAGCTTAAACTGAATGTTATGCTGGGGAAGTCTGATGGAATGACAAAAGCAACATTTCTGATCCACTTCTTTTTAGACTGGAAGGACTTTAGGGCAGGGACAATGGCATCCTACGACATTTTGAGCTCTATAGTCACACAATTACTAATAATCCATTTACATCTCATACTGCAGAAACTATCTTCCATTTAAAAATGGATGCCAGCATCTAAAAGTAGCTTAACTTGAACTTTAAGATGGGCCACTTGGAGTTACTCAATCTGCCAGGAAACTGAAACAAGATACAATGACAAAATATAGGGTGAAAGGCTAAAAATTCTCATTGACAGTATCAATAAACTTAGGACATGGGTTCTACAATTTGTAATATATAAACAAGGCCTGTCGATGCAAAAACAGATGATACTTTAAAGCTGTAAAGACTGAGCTTACTGATACCTAAAACTCTGGAAGATACACTGCCCGGTAACGTCAGGAGTCAATTACTTAGCTAACAGAGGGCACATAAGACTCCTTCTAGGCTAGCATGATTCACTTTTGGACTTGTTTGACCTGGCTAGTGCAGTCATATCTATCCTGTGGAAGCAGCTGCCATGCACATCCCAATATTCAGCACACCCTGAAGCAGCCGTGGTAGAAACTAAATATATCCCGTGAATCATCAGTCCGAATAAATCTAAGGAAACTCCTATATGCAAATGTGCCTGCTATGTCCCACATTAAGTTTTGTGATTTCTAACTGTACTCGCATTATTTACAAAAAGAGGAGCTGGGGCAGACTGGCACATGCTACCAAGTTAGATGTTGGCGGTTCCTGTCTCATGGATAAGTGATGCATTTCCAATACATATTACCTTAGGACATCTTTATATAAAACCGGTATCAATCGGATTCTCTCCCCACTTCATTTTCCTACTTCATTCCTCATGTGTGGAGTTTGACCCTCCTTGTTCTGCCTCAAGCCCCCTCTATTCCCCCTGCTAACTTGCACCGAAGTGTCAGAGTTTGCACATCAACCACCGATTACTTAAACATAATGGGCTTGATCATGACCGAACAGAAAGGGAGGAACCATCAGCATCTTGGTAGATGAGAAGAAACAATTCTCTCCTTTCAACCTTAAAGACAGTCATCACTAGCTCAATGCTTTGCCATATGTGCAAGCCCAGGCTGAGGTCCTGAGCTTGTCCCCAAGCATGTTGGTCTGGCAAGGGATAGAAACACAGTGGAGTTGACAGGCTTAACCCTCAGGCTGGGAGAAAAAGAGCATCCCAAGTTGCACTCTAGCACTTCTCCACGAACAGCCTTAACTATTGCGAAAGCAATAGAAAGACAATAATTCAATAGCGACTTCAAACAGTTTGGCTTTTAAAGCTGTCAATGTACATCTGAAAAAAACCAGCTTGGTGAAAGCAGATCTGCTTTTTAAATTAGGTGCGGGATAAAGCAGAGCTTGCAAAAAGGGAAAGCCCATCCTTCCTGTATACATCCTCCCTTCCTATCCTTGTATCAGTGTAAAATATCAGAAGAAGCTAACAGCAATTAGAAGGAAACAGGAACATTCAGAAAAATTTTCAAGACATGACCAAAAAAACTGAGATTCTGAGAGATCCAAAATAAGAACAAAACGAAGCACTTTAGAGGCAGATAATCATCATATACACTTCTGTGTACAAAACTACTTTGCAGGAAAAACAAGTGTGTGGACATCAAAGTCTGATTGCAGCACAACCCAACTGTAGTTCCCTGTCTTATAACCGTCTACTCAGACCAGTGGCGAGTCATTTCAATGCAAAGGATATTCTGTATTCATTTAGTTCTTTCAGATCATCTTCTCTTCGTTGCTTTTCTATTAGCGCTTGTTGCCGAGAAACCTCATCAAGGAACTTTGTCTCATCTTCATCTAAGCCTCTTACCATATTTTCTGAATAAAGCAAAGCAAAAATTAAAAGCCATTTAAGAAGCTGGTAGAGTGGAGGACCACGCAACAGTACTTTTCATCCAAGGTTTTCAAAAGGTAGATAATCATCCACAGGTATTTTACAGATAGCATCTATAGTACCACTAAAGCAGAGAGGGGAAGCGATCACTGGTAGGGTAGGAAGTAGTACCCATGGCTACTATCAATCCTCTCTTCTAACCAGTAGAACATGCTGTCAGTTTTAAAAAAAGTAAGCATATATCAGACCCTTCAGAAGACAAACCACCCAAGGATCAGCTTGTTTTTCTAATTAATGACAGAGAACAAACTTCTCCGGGCTAAAGAAAGTCTAATCAATGGGATTCCAGATTAGCAAAACTGAGCTCCCAAGCATATTCAAATTAAGGGCTTGTCTACACTGCTGTAGCACTTCAGCGTACTACCTATGCAAATGGGAGGGGTTCTCCCATAGGTAATCCATCTCCTCAAGAGGCGGTAGTTGGACGAATTCTTCCATCAACCTTGCGTTGTGTACAGGGGAACTTAGGTCAGTTTAACTACATGGCTCAAGGATGTGAATTTTTCACACCCCTGAGCGACGTAGTTGTGCTAACCTAGTTTTCTAGTGTAGACCAGGCCTCAGACACATGTTTTTGAACAAAGCAAACATAGCATGGTAGTTTACTGAACACATACTCAACCACAATTATAAATACAGTAAAAGCTAAATTAGCTAAACATGTCCTGTTTAGCTATCAAGACTTTACTCTCTAAATTTCCATTCTGGTATCCTATCTGCTCTTCCAAGTAGGGTACAGATAGCTTATTAGAAGGTTCTTTGAATCTCTTGTTATGCAAAGGATAATCACTCCATCAAAGCCACACATTTTCAGAGAGCTAATGAAAGGCTTAAAAAAAGCAAAGCCGGCGGTGTCTGTGGCCAGACCGAAAATTCTCTTCAGTTATAGCAACTGGCCAAATTTCACTGGTTTTAGCTTCATGAAGGTTTAATTCCTAAAGATGATTTTTAGGACTTTACATATTTAAGGGCCATATTTTGCCCTCAGATAAAAGTCCCACATAACTTCAAAAGGCAGGGCCTGAAAAATCTGATGAGTGGCAAGCTTCAGGAAGGGTGGGGCCTCAAAGTCAATTTTTGTTGAATATAAGGCTTTAATTTGAGAAGTTCCAGTTCTTACAGTTGTGAAGACTATAGTACTCCTCCCTGAGTCTCCAGACCAATAGTCTCCAATGTGTCTGCTACTGCTCAGAGCTTTCCTCAGAAGCAACAGCAAGGGAGAAAACACTAGTCAGGTTCACTGGTCCCATTCTGACTGACTGCATGAAACTGACAAGAACCTTAGTTTTACTCAGCAGGTGCTTGGTATCTGAAACTATAAGCAGCAGCTGCCAAGGCAGAAGTGGTTGTTCCTAGATCTTACTGGTATCGCTCTCCTATGAGTCAACGTTTGTCTGGTACGCGAGTCTTCTCGCTTGCAGGTGTTGGATAAACTTTTTAAACCCCAATCAAGGGCAGCATTTAGCCCCAATATAACTATCTACCAAAAACAATATTTTTTGTAAAGCTTACCAATAAGCACGTTGAAAAGAATGGGTACTTTCCCCAGCATTATCAATCAACAAGGTATGTGTGTCAACAGCACTTTCCTTTCTAGTCAGCCTACTCCTGTTGCCCAGTGCAGTGATGTATCTCAGTCCAATATTTAAGCTATATTGAATTTTTTCTGAAATGAAATTGAGCTGTCACAAATACTGCATAATTGGGCAAGAGAAACAAGCTGATTTAGATACGAGACAGCTACAAGGAGCCTTTCACCCCTAGGTCACTGCTGACAAACTGATCGCTATTTGGTGGCCAATATGAAATGATCTGGTTGTCTGTCAGTTCCCAGTAGAACTGTCTTTTGTCACGATTGGCATCCTTGATAGCAGTGTCAACAGAGGTACCCAGCGCTGAATCTGAATGGAAACTGAATTCTTCTCCTTCATGTAAATACCGTCCTACTGGTATGGGGTTTGAGGGGTGTCCATGGGGCAGAATGAGGAAGCTTGCATGGCTGCTGCCCATACTATATCTGTTCTGTGCCTTATACAACTTTTACCAGCACTGCATTCATTCAAGACCCCAGAAAGGAGATTGCTTCCATGCACAAACACCTCTGCTCTCAGCATTGTTCAGAAGGGAAACAGAGCACAATGACAATTCAGTAGAGTTGTAGTAAAGTATCTTTCTTTTAAAAGCACCAGAGTATGGCAAGGAGGTCTTTTTTTAGTTGTTTTAAAAGCAGCAAATCCTGCAAGGAAGTCTGATTCTGTGCAATCCTAATATATTGCCTATATTCTGTCAATTACACTATGAGGTTTCCTGAGCAATCTGAGAGAAGCAAGATACTGTCACTATGTTTATTTGTTCTATCTTCTTCCAACTGCTTATATCTGCTTCATACAATATATACACAAACATATAAAATACATTGTGTATTTAAGAAACCACATGTTTATGTTTACATTATAACTAGAACTGCTCAAATTAAATTAAATTACAGAATTTTGTTAGATTCCAAAGCAGTTTTCATTTCATTGTGTTATGCAATGGCCCAATTTTCATTTTCTAGGTTTTCCCATGGATTTTTAAAATGTTTTTAAAACAAGAATTAACTAGATTTGAAGAAAAAATCCCACCGTGTGACTCTGCCAACCAATCCAAATTGACAATGCAGAAAAATGAAAACCCCAAAAATCTTTTTGAAGGACAGGCTACATTTTCTCATGAAGATTTCTGTTCAAGATTTTATTTAATGGAAAGTTGTTTTTAAAAAACCACTTTTTAAAATTTTCTGTTTTCAGAAGATGGCCAAATCTGTTTATTTCAAAAATGTTCAAGCCTGCTCATTATATCTAAGAATGAGTCAACATATCTGTATCACTCTTAGGGCCAAATTCTGCCCTCGTATGTACACATAATTCCTATGAAGTCAATACACGTTGGGCACACATACGGTAGAATGTGTGCCTTAATGTTACACTTTCCTCCCCCCTCTACCCCACAATCTGTGTCAGGCCAACAGTCCCCCATACTGAGGTAAATTGGTCATAACTCTCTGGAGCCACCAACACTGATTTTAAATCAATCAAGTCTTCCCATCCTTCCCCCTAAAAAGCAATTTCATCACGGACAGGATCCTAATAAGCACTAAGAGATCAATTGCGCTATTCATGGCAGTGTTAGTTCTAACAAAGCACTGTAACTTTATGCATCTATTAAGGACTGAGAAAGAAGAATTCCATTTGATGTGGCAACAGCAGGGCAGAGATTTAGGCAGAATGTAATTACCCAAACTGAAGTTTGGCCAAAGCCTGACCCTTGCAAAGAGTACCATATGCTCTTTAAAGCACCTCAAGCGGTCAGGGCCTCTCTTTTAAATGTCTGAAAGATTAAATCTCTAACTACTGTTTGTCCCCTTTCACTCTGGAGCACTGGTTCAAAAGAACAATCTAGAACTGACTCAAACATCATTCCTGTAGCACCTGACTTCAAGCTCTCTTACCCAACTTCTCACTTTTCCTTAGAACAGCGGTTCCCAAACTTGGATCGCAGCTTGTTCAGGGTAAGCCCCTGGCGGGCCGCGAGACGTTTTGTTTACCTGGAGCTTCCACAGGTACGGCCGCTCACAGCTCCCAGTGGCCACGGTTTGCTGTTCAAACAAAACACCACAGGGAGTGGTCTTATGTTTAAAGCACAGGATGGGGAGTCAGGAAAACTGGGTTCCATTTCCAGCTCCACTACTAATTCCAACATCCTTCCGCTTCAGCTTCTTGATCTGCATAATCTAATCCAATACTTCACAGGAACGTGAGTTTTGATGGACATTAAGTAACTTTTAATTCCTTACGTGCCAAATGCTCTCTTAATGCAAATAATTACTGTACATATTTTAGGATGCACAGCAGCAGTACGATCCACCCATTTGATTATTTTCCAAGTAAATTTCAGAGTGACCGTTATGTAACAAACCAGTGCTTTGAAAAAAGACAAATAAAGCATCAGACAGGAAAGAGCTATCCATCTGGCCACGCATCTCAAAGTTACCAAAGATGTGGCACTTTTCTGGGCTTCAGCTCAGAACAATAACTTGCTGGTGCTTACTGAATTTAAACTGCTCCTCAAACTCCTGCTGTTTCTTGTCTTTCTGTTCCTGGAGTCTTTCATATAATGATCGTGGGTCATACACCTCCTCTGGGCATTCTGAGAGACGGGAAGAGAGCAAGAGACAAGAACATACCTTAGACTATTTCTTTTTTATTGTTTTTTAACAAGCAAGCATGGCTTTTAATCTCCCCCCTCCCCCCCACTTAAAGCTTTTAAATATTCTCACAAGCATAGCAGCTGGTTCCTTTGATTTTTGTAGTGACAGTTAAATATTCTTTGGATCTCTTTCCTGCAATTACCAAACTATATCCTAGTACCTTCTGGGTCCTCAGGTTTTCGAACCTTCTCCCATTCTTCCTGTCTTCTCTTCCGCCGCTCATCTAGCTCCGATTCAGACACAAATCTTTTGTTAATTACAAGGTCAGCAGTGCCATCTCCTCCATCCATTGTGGAACAGCCTGTCCAAAAAAATACATGGAAGAGAATACTGATACTGGAGGCCAGATTCCAGTTTCAGTTGCATAAGGAATACTAGAAATAGAAGGTTGCACTTATGAGCAATACAGATCCTTCAAGATACATAGGGTATAGGAGATAAGAGTCTGACCCCACAAGTTGAAAAACGTAACATTAAATATTAACTCAACGTAAAAATGAACACAATTCACCTTGATTCCAAAGCGCCACTTGTAGGACATCTTTAGTAAGAAAGCGAGATCTATTAGAGTCCATCACAGAACCCAACTCAGTAACAGCAGATAGATACTAAACAGATACTATACTTGTTCTTGGTCAAAAGGTTCAGAAGAGGGGTGCATTTTGCATGTAGCAACAAAATTGAAAGGTGAGGGATTAAAAAAACTTGTTAAAACAAACCTGTTTATAGAGAACCTCAAAAACATTTAAACAAGATACAGAAACATTTGCCTATTATAGGCAGGCAAGGCTGTCCAACTCTGCCCATTATAAACCCTACTTTTAGTTGCTTATAAAGCTTTGCCACGCTTCAACCATTTGGGCTGAAATTTTCCATGCCAAGTGTCTGTCTTGTGTGAATTTTTTTTTTTTTTTAATTTCAGCCAAAATGGTTCATCTATTTCCAAGGATGAGGTGATTTGATCACGTTTTTTTCAGTTTGATTTTCCCCTCCTAAATCTAGGAGGCTGCACACCAAAACCTATGTTAAAAGAATGTTAAGGTTGCTATTGTCAAGCACTCAAAAGTTAGGAAATGCCACAATTAAGACTGCCTATGGGTTAACAACACTGCAGACAGGAGCTTAAAGTACATTTTACAAAAAGACATTTTAAAATGTAATCAAACTATTTCTGTTTATATTCAGGGTTTTAAAATCCATTTATGAAAAAAAGTTTTGGACCAAAGATGACCTTGCTAACCCAGACCCTAAAACTGACACATGAAAGTAGTCTCTGCCTACTTCTAAGCAAAAATTTAAAAGCAATAAACAACATTGAAATGAGGCTACCTACTACTCAAACATCATTTTCTCTACAAAAATACAGTTCAGAACATTATGAATGTAACAACAAATTAATGAAAGTTGTTAGAGAAATTAAGTCTATTTTATGGTGCATTATATATGCTCTTTGTTCATGTCTTACTGAATCTTGTACATTAACAAGTAATTCGCAATCGGATTTCCTACTCATTAGCACTAATTGAGGTTCTACTATAGTTATCAGTGCCACTGTAAGACTGATGTCCGTAAGGAATTTCCTGTAATCAGGGCTTAGTTGGTTTCATTCTGAACAGAGGCTTCCCCAGTGACCAGCAGCAGTATTCAGTGACAAGGGAGAGACACCTCCCTCCCCCCCCCCCCCGCACCTCCAGTCTTCACCCACACAAAAGTCACAATGCTTGGCCATCATGCAGGTGAAGCAAGTGACATGCTTTACAAGTGTTAGAGTGATCCGCCTCAAAGAGAATTAATTAACTTGACACCTAAAGTCCTACTCCCAGTTTAAACCCATGCAATATATTACAAGCCTTAAAGTTCAAGATTTATTCTGCCAGTATAAAGTTATGCCCCTAATCCAGATAGTTATAGCTCTGTATTCTAGAATAATACATAAAATTGATGCAAGTGTAAGGTTGTTCATAGAATAAATCTGTTGCTATTACTTAGATCAGTGGTCCCCAACCTTTTTCATCTGGTGGGCGCCAGACGGAAAGCCACCGCGGACCGTGGCTGGCGGACGAGCATCCGCCGAAATGCCGCCGAGAAGCGGCAACGTCAATAGGCGCCGCCGCCAACAAGCATCATCATCCAGAGATACCTTAAAATAGGCCTGATTTTCAGAAAAAGCTGAGCGTATGCCTTCTGAAAATAAGGCCCTTTTAAGCTGTCTCAAGATGGGCACACAAAAATTACAAGTCACTTAGGAAAGTGTAGGCTTAAATAAGTTGCCCAAAGACACACAGGAAATCAGTAAGGAGGGTTGGAAGTTGAACCTATGCCCCATGGGTCTGAGTCCAGGGCCTCAACTATAAGAACATCTTTCCTTTCCTAATACATGATACGTTCTTTTTATGGCAGCTGTCCCATCTCATGAACTCCTTTTGGAAAGGGATAAAGGATTCAGGTATGTTGGTGATGGTAGGGCATAAAAGAATGTAGATGGGGTGAAGGGGCAGAGACTCAGGCTACACCTACATTTACGACAGCGTATAGAGTACAGACACTGCACACTCAGCTAGCATGGGTATAAACAGCAGTACAGATGGTGAGACACTGTTTCGGCAAGTAGAGCAGAGTTCCCTACACATCTGAACCCCCAGCATATATACCCTACACAGTTCTCTACATGCCCAAGCAATGCCTCTCACCCCTATGCTGCTATTTTTAGCAGTGCAGTGTCCCGCTGCCAGAGCCTTTCCCCACCACAGCGAAAGGCTCCCCCTGGCCAGATGTGTAACTACACACTGGAGCGACAAGAGTTTAGTTGCAGACTGCCTTTCACTGCCACATGTTGTGCATGTACTCTGTATGCTCCCACAATTTCATTAGGACTAATCTGTTGCATGCAAAATTGTCCAACCTAAGCGCATCACAATCCTAACAAAATCAGTAGGCTCAGAGGATCCCTTTACTCTAGGGAAAGGATCTATGTACAACAGTTATCAAAAACAGGTTCTCCCCTCAACTGGTGCCACAGCTTAACTGTGACTTTATGCAGGACAAAAGCGTTTTCAGCATCATTATGGACAGCATGATGAAAACCTGGAGCACAAAGATGAAAATGAAAAATGCCATTTAAAAATGAAAAATTGGATCTTTTCAATGTTACTTCCATTTTTCAGCAAGATAAGTCAGCATTTTTACCTTCAGAAAGTCCAGATATTTAGATGTCAGCTTATAATGAGGTTCACTCTTTCCCCTCACTCTCAAAAACTAGTGGAAATACAACTAACCTGCATTTGTAATGCTGATGATGAAAGGTTGCTTTTTACTTCTATTTATTGCTACTTAGTGGCTTGTGTATACTCAGCAATTTTGAACAATTTGAATACCCACTTCTTCGGATGCATGAAAGCTCATGCTCCTATACGTCTGTTAGTCTATAAAGTGCCACAGGACTCTTTGCTGCTTTTACAGATCCAGACTAACACGGCTACCCCTTTGATACTGAACATGTACTAGTTTCTCTGCTTCCCCCTGTAAAATACTGAGAGGCTCACTCAGTGATGTCATCTGGATGAGCTGCTGAACAGTAAGTAAAGGAGATTCTTATGACAGGGCTGATGCTTACGCAGTATTTATACTGATGGTTACTGTTAACTCTTCAGAACAAACTGCTGTCAGAGATTTTTTCCTCGCTGCTGAATCCATTTTCTCCACTTGGTTAAAAAGGAACTGTAGTCAAAACATTTGCTCTGGCCCAAGGCATCCCCACTGCTCTGTAAGCAGAGGGGACTCTTATCTGGCACAGCACCAAGTTGGGTGCCATCATTCCTCTTTAACTCTTCAGAAGTCCCGCCAGGGTGTACAGCAGGGATCTACTTCTGAGGTAGTGGGGGGGGGGGTTTCTACCCACTCTCTATGGCATTCTCCACACCAGAAATGGCACATACCAAATCCGATCTCACCAGTAAAGTAACTAGAGATGAAAGGCAGGTATGAGAAATAAGTGAAGATTTTGGAGTCTCTCCAACTACCAAATTTTAAACAATTTAAACATTATTTTAGTTCTAATTACCTCCCTCACAACTTTCACATATAGGTAAATCAACTCCTAAACTGTTTTCTTTTCTAAACCTTTCAACAGATCTGAAACCTATAAGGTATTTTTAGAAATGCCTAGTTTAAAAACTTTATTTTAACCCTCCCACACACAAGTTCTTCAAGATTTAGAGCATTGTCAGGGGGATTTCTTGGACCATACCTATTGATGTGGATTATTGATATGGATTATATTTAAGGAACAGATCTACCTCATGCTCCCCATTTAGTGTTCGACTGATAGCATAAAACAAAGCCATCAGTAATGGAGAGATAAGAGAACTGGTCTTCAAAAGCCTTGTAAATATATACACCAGGAAAAGAAGTCTCTAATAGACCCTCACCATCCCATGGCTGGGTTTATTTCATACCCTCCGTTTGACTGGCATGCTTGATTGTTAAGCATCTAACATCATTCACAATGCTTACATCAGAACAGAAAAAACATGCAAGACTTGGAGTCTAAATCTTGCACACTCAAGGCTCCTATTAAATAGGAAAGTTAAGCACATGCATAAACATCTTCAGGATCAGGACTTGGTCTGCAGGAATTGACAGCTAAGGCCTCCCCACTGGCTATAGGATTTTTCTAGCCTTAATAACTTCCAGAAGATGAAGTTTTAAATATCACAATACTATACTGTTAAATTCTGAGGCAAAAAAAAAAAAAAAAAAGATCAAAATGTGTCTGTTTAGGACAGCAGTCTAAATCCACCTCCCTCGCCCAGTATAATTTAGTTTGTATCTTATGGGTGGATTGAAAGTTAAAAGCATCAGGGATTAGTCAACGGCAGTATGAACTGCCAATTTCCAATCTACTGTGCATCTTGATAGAAACCTATGACATGGCATACGGCATCTCAGATAGTGGCTAATACCAGATGTTTCAGAGACAGTCACAAAAAAACACTGGGAAAGCTTCTTCCTGATATATTAGTTAGAGATTGGCTTATGCCCTGACGCATGAGTTTCTCACTTCCAAACTCTTTGGTGTTTTTAAAAAAATCCTTACTAATGTAACAACTATAGCAATGTCCATTTTTTTAAACCCTGCTAAGCTGTTGGCCTCAGGGATATACACCTCTACCTCAATATAACGCTACCCGATATAACACGATTTCGGATATAATGCAGTAAAGCAGTGCTCCGGGGGGGGGCGGGGCTGCGCACTCCGGTGGATCAAAGCAAGTTCAATATAACGCGGTTTCACCTATAACGCAGTAAGATTTTTTGGCTCCCGAGAACAGCGTTATATCAAGGTAGAGGTGTACTGAGGTAATGTGTTTCATAGGCTGAACACAGTTCCTTGTATTCATTTTAAATTTTCAACCTTTGTTTCGCTGAACGTCATTTGTTCTTGTTTTGTGAGAGGATAAACCAAAAAAAGTTATTTTTATTTTTAACTCGTGATGAATAAATTGAGACATATAAAGTGTCAGAGAAATAGGTCTGGCAAGATCTTCAAAGCTGGCTGCTGTTACTAAGCCATTTAGTTTTAGCCCAGTTTACTTAGCTAATAAGGATTTTGATGTAACAAAACTGATAGTTTTCAGAGTAGCAGCCGTGTTAGTCTGTATCCGCAAAAAGTACAGGAGTACTTGTGGCACCTTAGAGACTAACAAATTTATTTGAGCATAAGCCCACGAAAGCTTATGCTCAAATAAATTTGTTAGTCTCTAAGGTGCCACAAGTACTCCTGTTCTTAAAACGGATAGTGTGATTCCAAGGCAGACACCGGTTTCATTTCCAGCGACTCAGTTAAATGCGAACTTTGTAAAGAGAATCCCTAACTAGGGAAATTTTAAAACTATCTCCCATGGTTGATGATACTGGTTCAGCAGGTGTAGGAAATGCTGGGACAGCCTGAAGGGTGCCACTACCATTTTCATCATCATGCTACCCAAACGTGATAGGTGTGAGTGCTAAAAACAGCGTCAGACACTTAAAGTAGAGCTCCTAAGATTACAAAACACTGGTGTTTGTAGCCATGGGACATTTTTCAAGGATTTCCATAGTGCAGACAGGGCCAGCTTGTTCAAAACTCTAACTTAAGTTTGGTCATCACTAGCTTTCTTACACTCATCTCAATCACACACACACAAAAAAACAATTAGAACCAGTACTTTGTTCTAATACAGCACCTTTCATCTGATGATCTCAGAGCAATTTAAAAACATTAAAGGGACACCATCAATTTGAAATCTTATCAATTTATAAAAAGGTGAGACGTACTTCCCCCTGCCAGATTGTGCAGTCTGAATCACATTTGTCTATTTTTTCCTCAAAAAAACCCAACAAAAACACCAAAAACCCATTTCTCCACACTGTTTCTGTGTAAAAGATCCACATAAATAGGAGAAACTCACTGACAGAGTCAAGCAGTGAAAGTATCCCCCCATGTAGTGTTATCAAAGATTCCAAATGAAAAAACTTTTTAAAAAGTCAATTATAGTGGGTTTTTTTTTTTTTGGGGGGGGGGGGTATTTGTAACAAGAGATAATGTGTTGAGACAAATGTGATTTTTAAAAAGAAACCTTGTGTCTCTTGGAGCACCACACCAGAACTGGATAGTAAAGTTCACATTATACAGATGGGGAAACTGAGGCACAGAGGTGCAGTGACTTGCTCAAGTCTGCACGACAAATTAAAGGCAGAGCTTGACACTGAACTGTGAAGTACTACTCCAAACCCTTGACTATCTTTCCTTCATAATGTGACTTATTTCACCAAGGTACTCACTTTCAACTGATTGAACTGTCAAGAAGATAGGGCCTGCCCTAAGACATCAACTTCTGCGGAATTTAGGCATTCATTTAAGAGTTTCTTGTCCTTGAATAAAGAAAGCCTTCCAAATTTGAACTGACTGTAACCCCAAAAAAGTGTTATCTTCCCTAGTTTTCACGTAGACAGCTTAAGGATCTCTGAAGCTTCTCAGTCCTTTTCCCAAGTTCCAGTACAAGTAAAATGACTAGACTTAGATAAGTATTGCTGTTTCCTTTCAGAACCCTTTGCGCAGCACTGAAACCTACAAGAATCGCATCCATTTCACTCTACAGGTATTAGGAAAAGCTATGAGTAGCAGAGGACGCACTTTGCTGACGCCCCAAAGAACTTTATCAGCTTCCAACTATTAGATATCCAAACTGTCAGTGGTTGAGTGCCTACAAGCATTCTACCACCATACTTCCAAGGGTGCTTTGTTTTTGTATGCAGGCAGGAAGAGCTCTCAGATCACAGGAATCTTACACACAAACACTATCTTCTCAGAAGACCACAGTCGCCAGAAGACCAAATACTCAGACTCAGACTTTAAGGTCATAAGGGACCATCCTGATCATCTAGTCTGACTTCCTGCACATTGCAGGCCACAGAACCTTGACTATCCGCCCACTCCTGTAATAGACACATAACCTCTGGTTGAACTACTGAAGGAATCACCTGTACAGGGATGTACTACTAATTTTGTCTTCATGCTAGCTCTGTTTATCAACAATCTAGTGAAGAAACTATCAGTTGTGGCTATGGTACATTGCTGTATGATTAGTTATTATGAACTACATGCACTAAACTTAAAGGTTTTTCCATCCATATTACTAAAGAAAAAGCATGTAGGGTGAAAAACTTTCTAAATGAAATGCAACACTGCTCTTCAAGATGTCCTACACTCTATAGAGCACAGCCAGTTACAGCTTAATGGGTGCCAGTCTAGGAACAACACCTGAAACAGGCTACTGCTGTCATGGGGCAGCTTGAAGAAGAAAGGTAGATGTATATACAGAACTCCACTTGTGACAGCTCTTCAGGAAAAAAAATAATAGTTCATCAAGTCGTGGAGGCTGCCATCCGATACTGCAGAATGAACACTTTCATTTTTTTTAAAATGTAATCCTATAGCCCTCATCATCCAGCTCTCTGGAGTAGAGCCAGTGTTTCCACTACACATGTGTCTGGTACTTAGCACAATAAATTCATAATCATCAACCTCTAGCTGCTAATGTAACTCAAACAAATAGTCAACCTCACAGAAAACCTTCAAAATATCCTCAAGTGTACCAAAGTGACGTCTGCCCAGGCCTGAAGTGGCCGGATATCTGAAAAAGCTGTGAACTATCCTGCTTATCTCGAAGTGGTGTTAACTCTGAATCCCAGCAATGCTGGTTTAAACATCAACTTTCCAATGTAGATCAAAGAGCCCAAGAAAAGAGGAGGATCTTAGAGAGAACTGCACCATCTTTCTACAGCAAGAGACATCTGTTCTCGACTAGCCATACTGTGCCCTGGAACAACACCTTTACCTAGCTCACCCGCTGTTTAACCCAAAGGGGAGCTGGCTTCCGAGGCAGAGTGGCTCGGCTAGGGAGACACAAGCTAACACACATCACCACACAAGAATCTGTAACCTTATTCTCCTCACCCCCTCCCTGGATCCCCACATTACAGCCACCTGGCTTCTCCCCCATCCCCCCAGCCTCCCCTAACCCATCCCCTCAGCCTCCCCCCAACCCCCCCAGCCGCCCTCTAACCCCCCCAGCCCTAACCCATCCCCCCAACCCCAACGCATCCCCCCAGCCTCCTCCTAACCCCCCCAGCCCTAACCCATCCCCCCAACCCCTAACCCATCCCCTCAGCCTCCCCCCAACCCCCCCAGCCCTAACGCATCCCCCCAGCCTCCTCCTAACCCCCCCCCAGCCCTAACCCCCCGCCCTAATCCACCCCCCCTCCCCCAGCAGCCCGGCTTTGCACTCCCCCAGCAACACGGCCTCCCTCAGCAGCCCGGCCTCGTCCCCTCCCCGCATCCGCCCCCCAGGAACCAGTTCGCCCTCAGCCCCTGCCCCAAGGCTGCCCTCACCTCACCCCCCCCCCCCCGCGGCGCAGGCCCCCCCACCTTCCTCTCGGCCGGGCCCCTCAACAGCGCAGGGCCTCTACAGCGATGTGCGCACCATACCCCACTGCAGCCACCATTGACCCCGCGGGGCCCCGGTCTGCTAGGAGCCACACCCCCTTCCCGCCCCAACCAGCCAATCATTTGCCTCCTTCCTCTCACACGGCCACTACTAGCCAACCCCGGCTCTCGTTTTTTCTTGGCCGTCCCAACAACACGGCGACGATTGGCTGATCTCGTGATAGGGCGGTGTGATTGGATGAAGTGTCACCGGCTCGGGGCCCCGCAGCCGGATTGGTGGGCTTGGCGAAGGAAGGGGCGGGGCGGGGCGAGTCGCCGGGGCTACGGGGTTGGGGGCGGGGGAGGAGGAGGAGTCGGCTCCCGGAATGGTAGGGCTGGCGCCTCCATCTTTCCACCCCGCGCCCAGATGGCACAAAGGGGCAGCGCCGCCCGGCCGCCGGCCTGAGCGGGGGACGAGCCCGGCACCGCCCCGGTAGGTACCGCGAGCGCAGGCGCGGAGCGGGAGCCCCAGCCCCCCAGGGTCGGGCGGCGAGCGGGGGCTGGCGACCCCAGCCTGGGGGGAGATGCTGTGGGGCGAGCCCCAGGGAGCTCCCCTCAGGCGTGGGGTGGGGCGGGGCGGCTCCGCGGGGCTGGCACCCCGGGCTGGGCGCTCCCCTTGGGAGGGGCCTTTCCGGGAGCTCGGGGCTCCTCGGGGAACCCTGGGGAGGGTCCTCTGGGTGGCCCGGGGGCGGGGCGGAGGGATCCGGGGGGGGGCTGGGTCTAGGGAGGCGATCGGGTCTCCCGGGCAGGGGGAGGGGGGTTGACTGGGGGGCTGGCCCGGATGGGGGCGGCCGAGAGTTATGGGGCTGGGGTAACCGGTGGCTCTGGGGGCAGGCTTGTCCCGGGTCGGAGGGGGTCCTACGGGGGGTTCTCTGGGGTTGGGGATCTATGTGCGCGGGACGGGAATTGGGGGAGGGTCTTTGGGGTTGGGGGATCTGTGTGCGCGGGACGGGAATTGGGGGAGGGTCTTTGGGGTTGGGGCGGTCTGTGTGCTCGGGACGGGAATTGCGGGGGTCTCTGGGGTTGGGGGATCTGTGTGTGCGGGACGGGAATTGGGGGGGGATCTGTGTGTGCGGGACGGGAATTTGGGGGGGGGGTTCTCATTAGGAATGGGCCTGGCCCCTGTTACCTGGGGGGCACCGGGCTGTAGAACAGAGAGAGGACTGGAGACCGGTTTCCCTCCCCCCACTCCCCGCAGGTGAACGGGGTGCGGGAGATGCAATAGGTCCGTTTGCCTGGATGTTATTCTGGGTTCCCGTTTCGCCTCGTGCTGGCTGGGCTCAGCGCTGCTGGTTAGTGGGGCAGGCTGCAGGTGTCTGTTTTGACTAGGGAAGGGGTGTATGAAAGAGAGAGATCAGAGATGCGTCCTGTGCAACCCTGATTTGCATTTACTCTCAGGAAGTCACGGTAACTGCGTAGGCTCTGCCACTGCCTTAGTAAGCGCAGTTATCTTATTTCTAACAATGGAAGTAAGGGTAGGTGGATTGTTGCATTGAAGTTGGACGTCCTCTTGTTTGCAGACACCTCTTCCTGTCTCGTTGGTATGGCCGTATCTAACGTGCGAGGGTTGCTGTGTTCTGGATTTCTGGTCCTGTTATAGATGCATACTTTGCAGTATTGGTAAAAGAATGCTCTGAAGTAGAATAGAAGGTGGACTGACGTAAAGGTAATGGAGTGCCAGATATGGCCAGAGGGTCTCGGTATTATACATGCAATTGTATCTAAATCAAGGGTAGATCTTGCTGCTCTCTCACAGGTAGAAGTCAGAGAGACTGCTTGTGTGAGGAAAATGAGCAGGAGCAATGTCTATATTAAAAAAATAAGAAATGAGACCGACAATATTTTTTGGGCTGTATTCTTACTCCCGTTAGTAATCCTTACTCGTGCAAGTAGTCCTGTTGCTTCCAGTGGAACAACTTGCACGACTAAAGTTGTGTGTGTACATATGCTATTAAAACAAATGAAAAAAGGACCCTTGCAAGCACGCAAAACCATATTTAACCTTATTCACACTAACAGTGCTTAGATGTAAAAGTGTGCTGTAGTGCTTTGGTGAATTGGATGCCAAAGTGAATAGGCTATTATTATTATTTTAAGTGATGCAGCCTATAAAGGTGAACTTAAAAATGAAAATAGAACTTGCCAAAAAAATCCACAAACCAGGCTGCAGGTGACATCAAGCACAGGAATAAATGTTAACTTATTAACAGCATCATAGACTGACTTCCTGGTTCACAAAAAAAGCCCTAATACATTGGGTTGCAATGACTTCTCTGTTATGTATAATATGACAAAATGATTGTTTTAATCCAGGATTCCTTCTGGGAGCCAGAAAAACCCAGAAGGATTGATTTAAAAAAAAAAAAAAAAAGTATAGACTCTAAAGTCAGAAGCTTTTTAAATAGTGTGTGGCCCACTCTCTGGCTAAATATAAAACTAATTTTCTTGCCTGTGTTACAGAGAACATCTTCGTAAACTGACTAAAAAATTCAAGATAAAATTTATTTTTACTACTATTTTACTTTTTGTATTTCTCTTAGCTTGGAAAATTACAATGAACTAGTCAGTTTAATCTTTTCTATTAACATGCTACCACCATTCTACATTAATTGCAAATGTAACATACAGAGGGTCTTTTCTTAAGACTTTTGTTAATCATGGAAACATTTCAAATTGGGCTTGGGGTTTTTTTTTAAGTTTTTGTTTTGTTGGGTTTTTTGTTAAGATGTTTTTTTTTTTTATCTTGAGCCATATTTCAACTTTTATTTTTATATATATATATTCTATACTCTATACTCTATACCCATTACAGCCTTATTAGTCGGTACACAGGCAGATTAATTGTTTTTATTTTGCTTTTAAAGATTTTTTTTTTTCTTAGCAGCTTCACCAGATGCTGCCTTTTGTGTATGTGTGTGGATAGGTGGTAATCAATAGAATGGGACACACTGAAAGGTAATCTGGAAAGAAGAAATTAAGTGTGCACTTTCCCCCTTCCCCCACTGCTTTGTGATGTTTGGAGAAGACTATAAATAAATAATATTTATTTTGAAATCTTTGGTGTTTTACATGCACTATTCAGTTCTTGTCTTGTTCACCCTGGAAGACTCTGGTCACTGGAGAAGTAGTGACGTATAAGAGACTGAGAAGTGTGTGACTCAATAGAGGGAGGGGAAGGGACTCTTAGTCTCAGTTCAAGACTCTTATTTTTAATACCTAACTCCAGTGTTGAATAAACACTGGGGAGAAATAATATCTTTGTTAGATCTTTAACGCTGCAACCGCCGCCTCTTTTAAATGTGGAGAGAGAGAGAGAGAGAGAGCTCATGAGATGGGATATCTTCTGAGATTCCCGAGAAGTCCTCCAGGAAAAACCAGAAGAGACTGACTGATCATTTCAGGATTTAAAAAAAGGAGACGGAAGTGAACAGCAGGGTCCCTCAAGGTTCTCTGCTGGGACATGTGCTGTCCATATTCATTAATTATCTGGAAATGGGCTGAATTGTGAAAAGGCAAAGTTCGCAGACAATACAAAATTATGACAGGTTGTTAAGCAGACAATGAGGAGTTACAGAAGGATGTCACAAAACTGGGTGAGTGGGTAACAGAATGGCTGATAAAATTCAATGTTGATAAGTACAAAGAAATGCACACTGGAAAAAATAATCCCAACTATACGTGTACAATAATGTGTTCTAAATTAGCTGTTACCATCCACGAAAGAGCTCTTCGAGTCATCATGGCTAGTTCTCTGGAAACCTGCTCAATGCACAGCAGTGGTTAAAAAGGCTAACAGAATATTAGGAGCTATTAGGAAAGATATAGATAAGATCGTAAATATCATAATGCCACTATATAAATCCATGGTATGCCCACACCTTGAATACTGTGTCCAGTTGTGGTTGCCCCGTCTCAAAAAGGATAGAGTGGAAATGGAAAAGGTTCAGAGAAGGGCAACAAAGACGATCATGGGTATGGAATAGCTTCCATGTGAGAAGAGGCTATAAAGATTAGAGCTGTTCATCTTAGAAAAGAGTTGAATGGGGGGGGGGGGAAATTCATGAGTGGTGTGAGCAAAGTGAATAGAGAGGTGTTATTTATCCTTTCACACAATATAAAAACCTGAGGTCAGCCAATGAAATTGAATAGGCAGCAGATTTAATACAAACAAGAGGAAGTACTTTTTCACACAACGTACAACTAACCTATGGAACTCATTGCCATGGGATGTTGTGATGGCCAGAAGTATAACTGGGTTCAGAAAGCACTGGATAAGTTCATGACAAATAGCCAATGATTGACCTATTAGCCAAGGTGATTGGGGTGACCCTAAACCTCTGACTACCAGAAGACGGGGTGGATCAGTCCATAATTGCCCTATTGCGTGTACACACCCTGAAGCACTGGTACAGGCCACTGCTGGAGACAATATACTGGGCCAGATGGACCAGGGTCTGACCCAGTATGGCAGCTGTTAAGTTCTTATGTTGAAACTTCTTGGGGTGGGGGAGAAACTCTTTCAGGCCTTGTCTTCTTTATACATCATATTAAATAAAATGGGCAGAAATCTAGTGGGGGTTTTTATAAATCATTTGCAGGCCACCTTTCATACAGCAGGAGTTTTTATTATTTGTATTACAGTAGTATGTAGAGGCCCCAGCCAAGATCAGGGCTCCCCACTGCGGTAGCTTCTATATATAGCCATAGCAAGAGAGTCTGAGAGGGTCCCTGGCCTGAAGAGTTTACATAGACAAACACAGGCAAAGGATGGGAGAAAAGAAGTCGTTATTGCCATTTTACAGATCGGGAACCGAGGCGCAGAGAGTTCAAGTGACTTGCCCAAGGCCACATGGGTAGTCCGTGGCAGAGCCCACTCCTTAACAACAAGTCCATCCTTCCTCTCAAGACATTTTAAGATATTCCCCTTGAATTAACAGGAGAGCGAAATTCTTCTGAGCCAGTAGTCAATTTTCCTATTGTTTAAGAATGTAGTTGGTAATTATGCTCTACCCCATCCCCCCATTTTGTCACTTCAGTGTTTGTTTTGCAGGACTAAGACTGGAGGTTCTAGACATTACCTACATTCTGTGTTTAGGCAGTTGTCTGACGACTTACAGTGCAAACTTCTAACTGAGCCAGCACTGAATTTCTTTCAACAGTGTTATCAAAATGTTTCACACTTCCAAAACTGTTTCAGCATATTTTATGCATCCATAATACATTAGTCATACTACCTAACTGGGGAATTACCATTGTTATACTGTAGATCATACCGTGATTCACAGGGGTATGGCATGTATTTTTGTTGGTACAAATCCTTTCAACTCTCATTTTAAGTAGATTTCCTTGTAATAAAAGTAAAAGCTACATCAATAAGATACTGTTTTATTATTTTAAAAAGTTACTACAGTACTAGTAGAAAAACCTCTCCTCTGGGTTTTAATACATGGACAGAATGTTGAGTGAAGAATTGTAGTTTTTTTCAGCTAGACAAGTTTTTAAAATAGTCCATTTAAAAAGAATAAATATTTAATCCACCCTCTTGCTCAAATTTCCAACCTCTAATATTTGGTACCCGAGGGAAAGATTATCCCAAACCCCCAATTGTTTTTCCTTCTTCAGTTGAATGTCAGCTGCAACTTATCACAATCTTTCTATGAACTTTTTTTCTTACTCACAGGAGTAAGTTCCTCTATTGCTGGCCAACTCTGAAACTTTCACATTTCTGTTTCTTAGTGTGTCTGCATCTCTCTTGCTCATAGGACTGGGGTTTGCTGTATTTCCTGTCACTGTTGTGCATTTCTGAAACATAGGTGTGTCCTTCTCTCTGCATCTCTTCAGGCAAGGGCTGAGCCAAAACACTTTCCCACTACCCCATCGTGCTGGATGTGATTCATCCTTGCAGCTGCCATGAAACCTTCATGTTCCCATAATCCTTCCCACTTGTTAAAGGAACCTGATTCTAAAAATGTGTTTCTGTCATTTCAGCCTAACTCAAAAATATTTACTCAAAAGAGAAGCCAGCTTTTACCCCTTTGCTGTATCTGAAAGTTAGTTTTTTGGAAGCAGTGTCCTGTTTTATCAGAATTCATGTTGAATAGCCTGGTAATGCTGGAGTGTGTCAATAGGAGAACTAGGTTAGCTTTTTAAACATTCTGTCACACAGAGAGGACAATACCATCCAAATATTAGGTAACACTAGCACAAGAAGAAAAGCAATCCCTTCCTCCCAAGATAATGAGAGCCGTGAGGCCTAAATATTTGGTAAAACCTTTGGGAGAGAACAGTGACAGAACAGTCTCACACTTTTTAAAGTTACATTGCAAAACCTGACCTATGAGGAAAGGTTGAAAAAACTAGGCACGTTTAGTCTTGAGAAAATAAGACTGCAAGGGTACCTGTTAAGTCTTCAAATATGTTAAGGGTTGTTATAAAGAGGATGCCGTTGTTCTCCATGTCCACTGAAGGTAGCACAAGAAGTAATCAGATTAATCTATAGCAAGGGAAATTTAGGTTAGATGTGAGAGTGTTCTAACTATAAGGATAGGTAAGCACTGGAACAGGCTTCCAAGGGACATTGTGGTGTCCCCATCGTTGGATGTTTTTAAAAACACCTGTCAGGGATGGTCTAGGTATAGTAGGTGCTACCTCCGCACAGGAGGGTGACGTAGATGACCTCTTGAGGTCCCTTCCAGCCCTACATGTTAATGATTTATCCACACACGATATACACAGTCAGCGGTGATAGGACAAGATTTTCCCACACTGCCTCACCAATGAGTGTCAACCCTGACCTGGCATAATATCAGTAAAACCAACTTAAAACAAGAAATAGGAATGACCACCATATGCACAAAACATTAGTCTCATACCCTCATCTTCCTCCTTTTACTTCTCTCTTGAGTGCTGTCTTCTCTCCCTATCATGTCTAACATGAGGCCAGTTCCCTCAGCTCCTACTCACTCCTGACTTCAATGGGATTACTCATGAGAAAGGTTTGAAGGATTTTAAACCCCAATACTGCAGTGAACTCTGCATAACCAGATGCCTGAGCCCATGTGGAGCTCCACTAATGGGATCGAGGTCCAGAATTGTAAGCACTATGAGCAGGGTCTAAGTCTCTTCTCTTTCTGTTAATGCTAATGATACTGCTAACGGGATCCAGTTGTGATGGTGAATCCAATTGTGATATGGAAACTAAACCCTGATCTGCAGTGTTGGGATTTATGAATGTTGAGTCCATGTCCTTGTAGAATCAGGGACTAGGAATTTTTTTTTTTTAAAGAAATTAAATATAAGAAATTGATTAGCCAATTGTCATGGAATCTCTGAAACACGTCGCTCAGTTAGATAGAACATGCACATGGTTTGACATAAAATTTGGTAATCACTCTTTTTGCAATCTACACTCTGAACACAGCTCAGCATCTATAATGGAAGTTAAACAGCTTTGTTCGTATCAGCCAAGATGTTTCTCTGCCCTGTTTTTCCTCCAATTTTAGTAGTCTTCCAAGAAGAAATGTGAACTTCAATCAATTTTTCTTGTATTGTTATTTTTATATAAAAAGAATGTTCATTTTTAATGAGACCTAGCTCTCTGTCCCTCTGCCGCAAGGTCTTAAACGTAAGCAAACTAATGACTGTCTGTGGAGACTTGCAGTTTAGTCTGGTCGATCTCCCACCGTTAGCTTGACCTTCATTTTTTGCTTGGGGTTCCCCAATGTTCCAGCGCCCTCTTAGAAAACTAAGTTCTCTAGCAAGAATTTAAAATATTTTACCTTCTCAATAGAACACCAGGTTAATGCAAATCCATTAACTTCTTGTATTCATTCAACATCCTTATGACAGCTCAGACAGCCATGACATGAAAGCTATTGTTTTACTCAACAGTTTGGGAGGGGAAAATATTGGTAATACTTAACACCATTTCTGAGTGATGAGTGGGAACTGAAACAAAAAGTGGTTTAGTGCTTTTTCTTACGTCTTTATGTATCAATTTCTCATTAGCTTGGAGTATTCTCAGCTTCATAAAAAGGGGAGGCTTTCTTTCCACCATGAGGCAATATTGTGGTTGGCTGTAACCAAATGTCTGAGGAGGTAAATCATTGATCCCTGGACTGTATATTAGAGAAAACTAGATTGATGCCATTTCCAGCCAAGACCTTCACTAACATTCTCTCCAAGATCTTTTGGGACCAGGCCTCTTGGTAGGTTTGATATTCTCAATAGTGTCAGACATGAAGTATATATACACCTGTATGGGATCGCTACTGTAATAGTTGCTTATTTTAGGCCCCCAGCTGGGGAAGCTTGTTGACAGCATAAAGGGGCCAATAAACTCCTGTCCATCAGGAGACCAGCACAACTTGGAAGCTGCACTGAGCAGGCCAAGATAGGAATAGATAGAAATAGTCATGGAATCTCCAGCATTGGAGGTTTTTAAGAACGTGCTAGGCAAACACCTATCAGGGATAGTCTGGATAATAATCAGTCCTTCCTCACTGCAGGGGACTGGACTAGATGACCTGTTGAGGTCCTACATTTCTATGATGGCAGGTGGATGTGCTTTCTCAATCCATCCCTTGAATGGCCTCTGCCAACAAGATGCCACAGCTGTGGCTAAAAGCTGCTTCTCTCTCAGCTAAATGAATTATTCTTTAGCTCAAATGGTATTTTAGGATAGTCGTTTGTTTAGTGATAGAGGTCCCAAGAGGTTTGATTCCTTCTGCTGTCTGCAGTTCCTATATGTGCGTGACCACAGTTCATCATGTAGGCATGCAACAGGTGCTCTTTTATTTCTTTCTGTCGTAAAATGGAAAGTATCAAAGTGATGACAAAAGCATTAAAAGAATTTTCCAAACGTGACTCCTTCTTAACTTTCAAATTGTTTCTCTAACTGCTTCTGATTCTCCTCCCTCCCCCTCCAAAATTTCTTGAACCTTTCCCAAATTTGGCCTTAAAAATTCTCTTTTGTTCTCAGGTCACATTTGAAATTTGAACCAGAGAGACCATTTCTCTTTCATTTCAGAGCGTGTGAGTGAAAGGGAAACTGCTTACAACTTTAACTATCCATAGGCAACTTCCTCTTCATAATATAGCCTAATTAATCAACTCTGGTATTTCCAAACATAAAAAAGTCTCTTTTGGCCTTTTAAAGGCTTCAGTTTTGTTCTGATTTGTACACCTTCTGTTTCATTAACCCATATTCTTTTTGATACCGGTGCAACCCCACTGAGCACTGGTGGGATTCCCCCACTCTGCCCAAAAAAAAAAAAAAAAAAAAGACCTCAGAGGGGAATTTGGTCTACTATCTTGGGGTTGCCTTGAATGCAGGCTAGTGGGTTTTGGCATGATTTTCAAGCACTGCAGTTTAAGTACAATAGTTGTTGTTGTTAAGTGTTTAATTATTGCAGTCTAACGTTTACCTGTGGCACTTGGAAAATGTACCACTTCTCTTTTTTGTTTATTTTCAGTGAAATTGAGCAACATTGCAAGGCTCACTACATTTTACTTAAGTCCTCCCCAGAAAGCTTTACTGGTTTAACTATGCCAGTATAATTAAACTGGCAAGCCTTCCTAGTTTAGAGACAGTTTTATTTATAAAAATGCTTATACTGTACTGGTATACCTTATGCTGGTTCTCTGACTAGCATGAGCAATTCCGATATATTCCCTTATATAAAACAAAACTGCATCTACACTTAACATTTATTGTATTGTGGTAGTTCCTAGGATCAGGACCCCGTTGTGCTAGGTGCTATACAAACACAAACAGCAAGATTGTCCCTTTCACAATGAACTTACAGTCCAAGTATATGATGAGAGACAACAGGTGCAGACAGACAGTATTGGTCAGCGTGGTAGGCAGTGGTCTCTGCACACCAGCAGCCTACCTGTTAAGTGTGTGTGTGTTTTGTTTTTTGTAAGCATCATGGGAAATGAGAATTCTGAGGAGGGATTTGAGGGTGAAATGAGAGAACTTTGCAGATGTTTATGGGGAGTGCCTCCCAAGCATGTAGGGCAGCATGGGAGAAAGTACAAAGGTATTTGAAAATTTAACAAGTGGACAGTAGTCTGGCATCATTGGCTGATTGCAGGCAAGCATTGAAAGCCTGATAACGAATGACAGATGATAGGGTGGGGGAATTGGCTGTGTGGAGCCTTGAAAGTGAGTACAACCAGTTTGATGCAAGTGGTGGGATTTAAAGAAAGGTATATCTCCATATATTCACCCCTATCTCATGGAAGTGGAAGGGACCCCAAGAGGTCATTGAGTCCAGCCCCCTGCCTTCACTAGCAGGACCAAGTACTGATTTTGCCCCAGATCCCTAAGTGGCCCCCTCAAGGATGGAACTCTCAACCCTGGGTTTAGCAGGCCAATGCTCAAACCACTGAGCTATCTCCCTTCCCCTAATGACATAGCTGAAGCAACAGGTTATGAAATTGACCTTTTGCAGCAGCATTCTGAGCACTATAGCCTGATCCAACAAAGTATTTAAGCACCTGTGCTCAGCATCTTGCAGGATCAAAGCCCTAATTGCACAAATTTGGGTATAGCTTTAAGGAACCTAAAGATAATGGATTTAGGGATTTTCTTTCCCTTCTCAATCCTTAATTAAATATACTGGAGTTGACTATAATCCATTAACTAACTCCACTGACTTCATTGAGTTTAAGAATTTAAATGGCCTGTAAAAACTTTCAGCATATACAGTTTAAAGAGACAAGGTGGGTGAGGTAATATATTTTATTGGTGAGAGAAGCTTGAAAGCTTTCTGATATCCTGGGACCAACATGGGTACCGCTGCGCTACCTACATCATGTATAATTGACATTCCTGTTCTGTTAGGATTAAGGTGACACAATCCTTTTTGAAACTGATGAGCAACTGCTACTTAAAACGATTAGTCCAGTTTGGGGAAGAGAGAGGGGGTTGAGAAGTGAAGTTGGCATGTTAATGACCATAAAAACAGATCTGTGCTTAGTTCTGAGCATATTGACCTTTTTAGTATCCGTTGGTAATGGTTGAATTTTAGTTTTTGTATTGTAAAGTGATTACAGTAGAACCTCAGAGTTACGAATGAGGTTGTTCGTAACTGAACAAAAGGTGGTGGTTGTTCTTTCAGCTTCCAACTGAACATTGACAATACAGCTTTGAAACTTTACTATGAAAAATGCTGCTTTTAACCATCTTAATTTAAATGAAACCAGCACAGAAACAGTTTTCTTACTGTGTCAAATCTTTTTAAAACTTTCCCTTTATTTTTTAGTAGTTTAACACAGTATTGTGCTGTACTGTAGTTGCTTTTTTTGTCTCTGCTGCTGCCTGATTGCATAGTTCTGGTTCCAAATGAGGTGTGTGGTTGACTGGACAGTTCGTAACTCTGGGGTTCTACTGTACAAGTCATCCTGTACAGCTGATAGCAGGGCAGTGATGAATAGCACATTATACTAATTTCCAACAGGGAAGACAGTTTTGAGATTGGAGGAATAGGCCAAAATGTAATAGTTATTTGCAAGGGTTTGAACTCAAGTAGGTTTTTAAAAAATGTGTCTAATGATTATATGCTTTTTTTATATATTACATGAAGCAGTATTAAATTTATACTCTGATTTTAAACATTATGCTATTATGAGACACTTAGCATGAATGTCACATTTACTTTTCATGTCTGTAGAAATTACTTTCTCAGACATTGGGATGTTGATAATTTTAGTCAAGGTATTTTAATTAATGGGACCTATTCATCTGAAAATATGTTGTAAAGAAATTTCTTTGTTCTTACAAATATTTTAAACTAAAGAGAATTTTTAAAATCCATTTTTGTTTAGTTTTTTGATTTTCTCTTGACATATGCAATGGAAAATCAGTGAAGTCAATTTTACTTTCAGGTTCCTAGTGCTGCAAAGTTTGGGTTGTAAACCGTGTAGGTAGGGGGTCTTTAAGTATTTTTATTTGTTTTTGTTTTAATTGTGGAAACATTTCTGTTGGCTTCCTGTCTTATAAAGAATTAGTTTGTTTATTTATTGTTTGTTTGTTAAACAAAGCTTACATTTTAGTCCAAATTTGACCATGATCCTTTAGTTTTAGTTCTCTCACGTTCTTTAGCCTTATCAGGGTTTTTTCCTTTTTAGGGTAATAATTCAACTGTTGCTTAAATGAGTTTTCAGTTCTAAGGGGATTTGTTTTATTTTCATACAAACTCTCAATTGGTGAGTTGTCCAAATTTGGACAAGAACAAACCCAATAGTTTTTTCTAATTGCAAACTTTTTTTTTCTATTTTCTATGGCAGAACTGCGCTCAACTGGGTTTGGGAAAACCAGTGAAGTCCTCTTTACTATAGTGCTGTAGTTTGGTATCTGCTCTTGGAAGCCCTTGTCCACCTTCCCTTTCTGACTTGATGGTCTGTACAGCATACCTCTAGCATGAATTCCTGTCTGTACTTTACTTCCTTTGTTAGACTTTTTGACACTTTTATCTTTCATGGTCATGTGCACTTCAGAATGTGTGTACTTCCTTGTATGCAGGGGAGACAGTGTTGCATTATGTCTCCAGGATAGATCATACTCTTGTATGCCATTCCAGTCATTTGAATCCACCTCTCCATTGCCAAACAAGTCAGTTGTATTTATGTAATAAAACTGCTTGTGCCTTCTATTTGTTCCCCTTTTTTGTCTCTACCGCTCTGAGATGTTTCAAAGTAGTTTTAATTGTTCTTTTGTCCCTTTGTTCCACCCTGTGTTTGTCCCTAAAGTTCCAATTTAATACTCTGTTCAGTCCTCCTTTTATTTTCAGCAGCGAAATTGACTTAGTCGGAATGGCCACCCTCAGCTTGATACGGAAGTCATTGTTCATAGTAGCCTTGCAAAACTTGTAATGAAAATCTACTAGACCAGGCGCAAAGTCTACTCCATTACCCATTACTATGACAGAGGTTAAAAAACAAACAAACAGTCTTTCATGCCCTTTAAAACAAATACTTCATTTACTTGTCAATTTACTTTCCCTGGGAAAGTGGAATTTTACAAGACTTGTTTATAGACTGCTCAGTTTACAGTTACATATATAACTGTTTGTCATTTTGGTTTGATTCTGCTCATGGCTTGAAATTGCACTTCCTAATTGCAAGTGATCTTGATACACAGAGGAGCGCAGCCCTGCACAGCAACTCTGTGACAGGAAGTAGAACAACATTTGCAGAAGTTTCATTCTGGCTGACCAACTTATATTGGGCAGAGTGAGGCCTTTTTGTCAATGGTACTCTTTTGTGTCATGTTTAGCTATTTCACGCAGAGATTGGTGCTTCCCTTCCTCTCTCAGCAACCAGTAATTTGGGAGAGGGGAAAGTTTCCCCACCCCATGTTCTGTTTCAGATTCCCAAGGTTGTGAAAGCAAAGAGTTCCCTGCTGGAGTATGCTTAGTCCTTAGGGGCCCCTAAGGGGATCAGCTTTTGCTGATAGGGTTAGTCCTAAGGCTACTAGGTGGTGATTCACTTTTGGAGCCCTGAGTGGCATGTCTTTTTTTCAGATAAGCACAGAGCTGGGAATTCTGTATTTCCTCAGCCATCAGGAAAACCACCTCCTTTCTTGGAAATGTATCTTCCAAGTGAATCATTCTTTCCAAACCACATATGTGCACTGTGGCTCGACCCAAACCTGGGGTCACTCCTAAAAGTGCAGCTATTGAAAACAGTGGAGCAGCATAATTCACTGAGTACGATAAAAGCCCATATGGTGCTACTTTTCTGTGTATAACTGCTTCGGTGCCCTAAGGCGGTACAGTCCATTTCTGTTACCCTGTTCCATTAGGGAGCCCAACTGTTCTGGAAACAGTTTGCTGGAACTGTATCCAAAACAGTGAAGTAATGTCCTTGCAGCTTCTCTGTCCCACACAACTGTTTGCCAGATTGTGCATAAATAATGACTCTGCACTAATACATATGCTATATTTGACAGGTCTGTGGTGAGGTGGGGTTTAAATATCCTTCTCTCACTCTCCCCATTCATTAGCTCCCCAGCACATAGTTTATTGGTCTTAATTCATTGGTTAGCATCACTCCAGCACTAGAAGTGCACCTGCTCTTGTTTTTATTGATTGTCCTAAACAGTGTCTCTATGAGGGGGGAGATGCTTTTTGTCAACACCTTTTTATTTAAAAACAGTGGGATGGGATGGATGTATATTAAAATAAATAAATGAAGCAACCTGGGCCTTACATATAAACATTGCACCCTTTTCATCCTAAAGCCTGCAAGAAGAGGAAAGAACATTTGGAGTGAATGTAGGGAGAACTCCATGAGGTTTATCTCATAGTTGCCACCGCTTATAGGTGCTTATAGGAGAGGGTTTGTGTGGCTCACCCCCCAAATTGCAGTGTCTGTTTTCCTCGTATCTCCTACCTCCAATCCTGAAGATCTGTAATTCGGCCCCCTTGTGCCTGTGCATTATGATACAGTCTTTAATTACATTACTGACTTCTGAGTGCTTGACTTTGCGACCGTAGTCTTTTAACATGATTGTCATTGGCTGCCCTTTCCCAAGGGAAGCAGGCACAATGCAATAAGACTTAATGTTTCTCACCGCTGTGTTAATATATCCCTAGCAGAAACGCACTCTGGGTTGGAGTGAAGCTGGACATGTAGAGCGCATCACACAGTGTATGCAGAGGGAGGGAGGGGAGGGAGTGTGATGCTGTGACTGATTTAGGCCACTTTTTATATCCACTTTCATGTGGCTCTTCTAAAGACTGCAGGGAACGTTTCTCAAAAATAGACAGGACCTTGGGTTTTTAAGGTTTCATCTGGAAGACCCACAACATCAAACCACTTGGTGCTCAATGTCGGCTGAGCAAAGTGAGATCTTACTCTCAGCTCGATGGCATTTCTGTGTCTGTAACACAGGGCATTTTGAATGCCACATCCAATTTCAAATTTTTAAGGAATGTTCTAGACATCAGTGGGCAGATCCCTGGGGCGAGGATGGGGAAATGGAGGACCCACAGAGCCCCTTGCATTTGTTAGTAGTCCCAACGGCTTCACCTCCATAATGGTCTCTGGAGCAAAGAACCAGTTGATAACAGCCGTTAACACCTTGCAGCATAAAAATACCGCTATCTCAGTTCTGTCTATTCTCCCAGTACAGTTCAGATGGTTGACTCTCTGAGTGGCCTATCCTAGACCGAAAGACCAGAAATAAGGGGCTGGCACACAATTCCAGGCATATGGGGGTTGGCGGAGGGGGGGGAATCGGGAACAGTAGTGTGGGGGAGAATGACATGGAGCTCTTGCCTTGGGGTGAAGGGGGGCACACTGAGCGTCTGACACCATGGTGTGTGTACGCCTCCCTGACATCAGGGAGGAGGTGTCCGGGGGCAGGGACTCCCTGAAATAGAGAGGGGTAGGAGGGTGGGCACACATGGAGCTTGTGGGGGGAGGTGGAGGGATGCAGGGAGTCCCTGGGGGGTGCAATGTGTTTGACCTCCAGAAGCAACACATTGTGTGACACTCTAGCCCAGGGATTGGCAACCTTTGGCACATGGCCCCCCAGGGTAAGTACCCTGGCGGGCCGGGCCGGTTTGTTTACCTGCCACGTCTGCAGGTTCGGCCAATAGCGGCTCCCACTGGCCGCAGTTCACTGCTCCAGGCCAATGGTGGCTGCGGGAAGCGGCGGCGCGGGCCGAGGGATGTGCTGGAGCGGCGAACCGCGGCCAGTGGGAGCTGCTATAGACCAAACCTGTGGACGCGGCAGGTAAACAAACCGGCCCACCAGGGTGCTTACCCTGGGGGACCGCGTGCCAAAGGTTGCCGATCCCTGCTCTAGCCTAAAAGGTTATGGGCTGTTTCTGCCAGAATTTCAACATGTGCTTCCACATGTTGAGTTGTTTCAAACTTGTCCAGTTTGCACACCAGCACTACTTGCACACCAAATTCCCAGGCATTTCAGTGGGAGTTCTGAGTACACAAAAATGTCCGGATGTGCCACAGATACCTGATGCCTGGATGGCGTTCGTTTGTATCTTCAAATTAATTGTTTACTTCGCTATTGAAGGAGGAACTTCAAGACTTGCTTATTACTCAACAAATTTATTGAAACATGATTGACTTCCATTTTTCTTTCTTTTTTCCCCCCAGATGTGCTTCCGGATGACGATGCATATTTTAATTGATGATGTCGGAAGCTAAATCTACAATTCCCCATTAATTCCAGCTTGTTAGCAACACACACAATGCAAAGACCACAATTCAAGATCACAAAAACATTCCTCTGACATCTTTCTAGATGATTGTAGTTGCTCTGATTGTGTTCTATGCTAGCAGAAGCCTTCTCCAAGGTTTACTGCTCACTCTAGAGCAGCACATCCCCTGCATACTGGGAACTTTGGGTGCTAGCAACATGGGCAACTCCTGTGTTTGTCGAGATGATAGTGGTGTGGAAGACAACGTAGAATCCCAGAATCAGCAAACACAGAATAGTAGAGTACCAGTACCTGAAGCAAGAAGCCATCCAAGGGACCCTGTAAGGCCACCCAGGAGGGGGCGAGGGCCACATGAACCAAGAAGGAAAAAACAGAATGTGGATGGACTAGTGCTTGACACGCTGGCAGTAATACGGACACTGGTAGATAAGTAAGTACCTCTGAAAGGATCACTCAATATTAATGAAAACTGTTCCATTGAAAACTTTGGTGCTAAAGATTAAAGAGATCTCTTACTCAGAAACCACCAGGAGCATGCATGAAATTAATATTTTTAAAATAAGAGGGAAGGTTGTTTGTCTCCAAAGATCAATTGCATTGGAAGAATTTTGTTTACTTGCTTGTATATACTTCTCTCTGGAAATGGCTAAACAAAACTATAGAGAGACGGCTTTCATCTTCATTAGATATGTGTACTCTTCCAGGTTGCAAATCTAATTTCTTATTTTTAAAGCCAGCACACTATAATTGTTCATATGGTGAGCCAAGTGCTGCACTTATTGCATGCTCAGAGCACCCATTGTGGTGGTTTTGGATACACAAGAATCACAGGATCTGTCCTTGTTTTTGATGGTTATGCTGTTGCTTTCCATAAATATTTAAAAGGGCCTCTAAAGTGTGTGTTTATTATTATTTGGATTGGATAAAAGCATGGATTGGAGAGACCAAAACAGGTGGAAACTATTACCGATGTAATTGCACTTTATACTAAATAGCTTCGGTCTGAACTTAAATCTCGGATAAATCTCAAGATAATGAGCTTTGATTCATGCGTCTGCATGGGCACTCTGGAATGCCCCTGCTGGAGGAGTCAGTCTGCCTTTCTGCTGAAGGGTGCTGTAAATGGGCATGTGAGGTCCAATTTGCCTTGACATTTATCTTTTTTTCTATGAAAAGGACACCTTCAGCTGGAATTTTACCTACTAGTGTTACAAGCAACACCTATGATGTGTTATAAATGAAAGCTGTTGAAATGTATATTTTTCTCATCTCCTCTCTCTCTTCCCCCCCCCCCCCCGTTTATTTACTTTATGAATTTGACACCACCTTATGGCTACTTAACTCGGTGTGGGTCTTTCCCTCAGCAACATGGGAAAGAAGAACACGTACAAAAACAGAAAAATATGATTATAAACTGTGGTTTACAGAAGGACTCTGGGGTAGGTGTAGTAAATATTGGAGGGGGGGGTTGTTTTGTTGGAGTGCTGACTGTCTTGTTTTCTGTTGCTAAATTGTGTTGATAGCTAAAAAAGACATTACTTTCTTAATGTTGTTTTCCATATAATTAATTGCTGTAGTTGCCTCAAAGATGTCATGTAATCGTGAATGATGGGGAACTGTCCATAAAAAAATCATTTAGGTACCATATCTGTGGAAAAGTTGGAGAACCTCAGACTAGACTTCAAGCTGATAGTGTCCCTTTAAGACCAAAAGAAACATTTCCACTGGACTTAAAAAAAAAAAAAAAAAATGGAATGGAAGGTTTTGTAGAATGAGACTGCAGAAACAGAAACTTTCCCCTATGGTGTCTCCAACTCAGAACTTGAGTTTTTTATTTGAGAACCTAAAAATGAAACTTAGAGGAAACAGTGAAGTTGGCCAATCTCTGTCCAAGTTGAGAAAAGAGGAACAAGTGTAAGCTAAACAGCATAAACAATAGAGGTGGATCTGAACCATGCCCACCTGGGAACCAGATGCAAGCAAGCTTTCTTTGTTCAGAAATAGTGAGATGCTCTCTCAGAGTTAATGTAGATTTAAAAAAAAAATTGTTTAGCTTTTAATTATGTGGTTTTAGTAACATATTTCAGGATATTTGTTTTCTAAAAAATTAGCTTCTCGGCATTCTTTTCAAAATCCACTGTCCTGAAAAGTAATTTAAGTCCATTTAAATGGGCTATTTAATTATTCCACTTATGATTTACCTTTATATCATGATCAACAATGGACATTCTTTTGCAGATTTTTAACATTAGCTTTTGAAATAAAATCCAACATTCTCTCCAAAAAACACCGTAAGAAACGGTGTTTTTTGTTTTGGTTTGGTTTTTTTTCGGGGTACCTCCTGTCTATACAAGAATGAAGAATTAAAAAGCGCAGTGGTGGAAGGTGGTGTTGCGCAAATGAAGTAGTAAACAAAAAATATGTTGATTTTCCTTTTCATCCCAAACACGGGGAAGGATGTATGGTGGAGGGAACAATGTTTGGAAAATTAAAATGATGATGTCTACTACAGACAAGGAAGAGTAAAACGAAAATGCTAGAAATGTGTTTTTACTATTAATGTAAATTGAAAGAACATCATGGAAGGAAAGGCCCACTTCCTCTGCCGGTTGCTCTGAGCATCTCCACTGTACAACAACACAGTAACAGACTTCCAGAGAATATATACGGTACATGCTCATAAAAAAGCATTGTGCTGCAGGGAGGATAGAAATGGAAAAGTGTCCATGGGGCCCTCATATGAAGAACTAAGTATAAAGGAATGGAATAAAAAGATAATGGACAAGCAGTTGCACATAGTGAGAGAACTAATGGCACTAAAATGACTTGATTTATATATTTTCTGAAGTTTATACATTGTCTCTTCTTGTGCCTTGTAAACTAGCCCAGAAAACTGAATCAGAACACCTGCAGAGCCAAATAACCTCTCTTTTTTTTTCATCATTTACTTCTGCATTTTATTTCTCTGAGCCGTCTATCTTTATATCTTTTCTCTTGAGGTTAATTCAGATTTCAACGTAGTTCCACCTTTTCCGTTAGTGATTATTATCTTTCTTTTCAATCTGGTTTTAAGGTTTTATGTGTAGCAGCTTGTTCAGATTTGCTTCAAAATACTTTAATATCATGTTAATATTTTTGTGGTAACATAGTTTAAACTTAAAAACGTTCAACAGGAAATACAGCCTTTTCTTGTAAGAAAAAGACCAATTTCACCATTCGTTTTTATTTGGAAACCTAATGCTGTTAAATTTTATGCTGCAATTTTTCATAGGTAATTTAAACCGCCTTCTGTGATTAAGGTATGCTAGCTGCACCCTTTTTAATCGGTCTTTTTATATTTTTATTTTTAATCCAACTGTATTTAATGTCAGTTCACACAAACATGGTAGATGAGACTACATTAAATTATAGAGATTGCTTAAACCCAGGACTGGGAGTGAGGAATTCCTTACTTCTAAAACTGGCATTGCCACAGATTCCCTCTTTAGCCTTGAACAGGTAACATCTGTGAAGCACTCAGGCGATGAGAATTGCTATAGAAGTACTAAGTATTGTTGTTAAAGCTGCAGTTTTACTCTGTTACATGGGTACAGCCCCCATTGTGTGAGGAGTACAGATGAGTAAAATTTGCCATGGGACATAGCTGTTTGTGTGTAGAATAAAGTTGGGATCTCAACATCAATCCCTCTGATGCCTCGTTAATAACATTTTGTCCTTGAGTCCTCATTTTTATCTAATCTTTGTTTTAGGGCATTGAAAATGCATCTTGTTACTTTATTTTCTTGTGCAAAACTCCCTTGTAGGACACTTAATTCCATCCTTAACTTCTAATGTGAAACTTTGTTTAATGCTGCCTGAGATCGAGTATGTGATACTCACGTAATCCTGATGTGATAGTGACTTGTCTAAAAATTCTTAACTTCTCGGTGGAAAAACAATTCTCACTTAATACCATACTGCCTTTTGCTAGCTTTTCTGTATCTCAGGCTGTTGATCGTTTCCTTCCAGCTTATCTAACTTCCTTCTTATCTTTTGAAGTGCCCTTTCACCCTTTCATAACTCTTTCCACTATTGCATGAACAACAACTCATTCTTCACCTGCTGGTTCTAAATCTCTGATAAATCCTGTGCTGCTTCACGGGAACAGATGAATCAGAGGCATCTATGACATCCTTTGAGCTTTCCCTGTTTTCATTGCCTTACTTTCTTTCCCACGAGTCCTAAGTTTTCTTTTACCATTTGTTTACAATATTCCAGTATCTTGTATTGTTAGACTTTCCATCTCTCTTCTATTTCTACTTCTAAGTTGTTCTGTATTTCCTACGATTTCACTAGCTGAACACTTGCTAGATTTTGGGGGAGGAAGGAGAAGGGAAGGTGGGGTTAAATATTTGTAGTTTGTTCTCACAAGATCCCGCTGACAGGCCTATTTTCTGCTGCCCTTGATAATACACTGAAGTTTGTAGAGACACTGTGGATTGTTTCTCACACACACACACACACACACACACACACACACACACACACAACCTGTTTTTGTTGTTGGTTTTGTAGAGATTTTCGGGGGGGGGGAGAGGAGGAGGACATCCATTTAATCTTCTTCAATGTCTCTTTCTCTCACAGTCTATTCTTCATTGTGTTTGTGCTCTCTGAAGTACAAACTTTAGGGGCTCTAGATCTTAAACATGCAGATGTAGATCACTGTATATTTTGTTTATCAGCTATTCTGGAAATGCAAAAGTTAACTTTGAGCCAGAGTACAAGTCAATACGCATTTCTATTTCAGATCCAAATAGAGCATTAGAGGTTTGCAGTCTGTGTAACTTTTTTTCTTAGAGATGAATCCAGTACACATCTGTTCACTGAACTTTATTCTAAGTATGTGGTGGTGATGGTGGTACAGCAACTTTGACCAATGTAATATTTGTCTTTCAGTGACCAGGAACCTCCTTATTCAATGATAACATTACATGAAATGGCAGAAACAGGTATTAACGCATTTTGTTCAGTATTTTGGTTGCAATTGCCAGAGGCAGAGAAATATCTTCCTTCTAAAGAGAAACATATGGCTGCATTACATGTTATATCCAGTAATTCTAGCCATTTGTGTTCATTATTGAAATACTGACTGTACTTCATAATTTCACTGAGCTCATCGTATTAGTGTAAGATGCACTTTCTAATTGTGTTAAATTTACTAAGTGAACTGTGCAAAATCAGCCAGCTGACAGCTATAAACTCAATTAACAGGCTTTCTACAATGAGGTATGCAGGACTTTTGTGAAGGGATGGAATTTATCCACATACAGGAAGTGGGTTGCCACACTTCCAGCCCCTGTGCTTGGATAGTGACTGCAACCCTTCCCCTCACATAGGGGTTAGTGCAGGTCTAGTAGCAGCAATCACAGATCTAGTGGCCGTGTCCTCACCCTGTCCCTAAACACACTCTAGATGCTGAGCTGTGCTGGCACAGAGTCTGTTCCTGTCGCTTAGTATGCAACGTCCCCTGCAAGATTGCACCACATTAGACCTGGTACTACATTCCTTGTGGATCCAAAACACCCATCAACTTGGATGGAGGCTAGTTTGCACAAAGAGCTGAGGATTGGGCCCAAGCGTACCTGAGGGCATGTCTACACATACACTTGCTGCATGGTAAGCTTGTGTATAAATCTGCGTATCTCAAAGCACATTAGGGAGCTTTTTGTGTGCATCAGCAGGAGCCACGTGGACAGTCACTATGTGGCACATTGGTTTACACCCTAGCATGCGGTGCAGTAAGTGTATGTGTGAGCATGCCTTTAGTTTGTAGACAAGTCTTTAAGAAAATACTTAACCTGTTCAGACAGTAGTCATTAAACTTTGATTGGTGAGCAAAATATGTCCTCAAGGCAACATGCAAATACCACTAAAACTTTACCAAGGCACTGACTGGAACTCCTGCATGGTCCATACACACTTGCCCTTAGTTTTTTCAAAGCCTCTCTTATCTCCTTTTAGTCATTTGGTCATTTTCAGATAAAACCCATCATCTTCTATATTTTCTTTGCTTCTGGGAAAAATTATAGGCCCATCCCTTATTTCTTGCATACCCAAATCTTCCATTGACAATATTCTTGTTACTTTGGCTTTAACATCTAGATTGATGCATTTTTTGTAAATAATTCTTTAAATTTATGTAGTATTTACCTTTGCTTACTTGTAAATGGAAATCTTGGTTCGTATATATGAATTGGTGAGAATTTCTGAAAATGCTTTTCATAAGCCAGTAAGTGAACACTTCAATCTCCCTGGTCATTCTATTACAGATTTAAAAATCACTATCATTGAACAAAAAAACTT